>NW_028301553.1:6565000-6932500 GCF_042242905.1 Orbicella faveolata
CGACCAGGTTTATTTAATGTCATTATCAGCGGATTCCAGGAAAAGAGTTTGTTTTTCTTCCATGAAAAATGATAAAGATGAAAAGATGAAATTCTAGAGCTGGATTTACTCTTTTTAGCTTTGTTTCTTTTTGACAAAAACAGTCGCAGGGCAATTATCGACGCAGGCCGAGGTTATTGCGTGATAACTGCCCAGTAATTTTGCATCACGTGACGTAAAGTAGCCGATAGAACTGCGCGAAAATTAAGCGTGGGTTATAGTTCTAAATCTCCCTAAATTTTCTAAATATCTTAACATTTCCTAAATATCTCGGAAACTTCTAAATATACCAAAAAATATCCGGATATTTGTGGAAAGGCCTAGCGCTTTCCATTCCGGTTTGCATTTCCGGAAAATTTCCAGTGGCGAATGGAACAGAATTTTCTGGAATTTCCGGAAAAGAAGACAATTTTGCAAGGTATATATACCGAAATTTTCGGAAATTTCTGACCGGGATTTTCAGTTCCGTTCGACTTTCCTCCGTGAAAATTTCCGGAATTTTCGGTTGAATGGTTCGCTTTTCGAAAATTCAACAATTTCAGGATTTCTGGAACTTTTCCCCAGGAAATCTCCGTACTATTCGTCTCCGTTTCGAAAATTTCAGAATTTTGGTTGAATGGAAATCGCCCCTGGTTTCCTCCACGCTTCTAAACAACGAGAGTATGGTATTTTGCTCTGTTTAATTGTCCAAATTCCACAATTAACAGCGCTGTTGAACGTAGGACAAAAGGTTCGTAAACCTGTTCTAAAGCTCTTCTAAAAAATGACGATCGTGTCTGGATTTTTAAGCTTGCCATGATCAGTTTGGTGTCTGGATTTTAAGGCTTGCGATGATCATTTCCACTCACTTAAGTGCTCAGCAAAAGTCCATTAGTTTACGAAACGAATTATTTCTATGTTCACTAAAGTAAGGAATTAATGACACTTTTCAGTCTTTCAGAAAACCAAACCGGAGAAGTGCGTGTCGAACGTAATTGTATGTTATTCAATTGTTAGGACTAAGGAAGACTTTGTTCGAATATAAAAATGGCCTGAAGTTAAAACCAGACAGATGGCAAGAGTATTAACAATAAATATGGATATATCTTTTTTGAGTTCAGAAGGAAGAACCTTATAAGAGAAAAAATGTTCAGATAGGTTTTAAAACTGGTAAATAAACTTTGATAGTTTTCGTTGAAAAACAGACATCGCTCTGAAGCACGTTTGGTTTTTACATGGTTTGACGCAATTATTCATTCCGTTGACCGACCGAAAACCAGGAAGCGAATTAGTTTTATTTTCTTTCAGCACCTACGAAAAAAAATACTCCCTCTTAGGCAAGCATATATACATACTTATAAAGAAGAACTCAAATTTATGGCTCAAATATAGAAATGAAATGGTCAAGCACCTTTTGTTGGTATATGACAATTCAAAACTACCGGATTATACGCTGTGTAATTAAAATTCATTTCAGAAGTAGGTGACAAATGCTATTTTGTATAAGGTCGATCAAGCAAAAATTTGCAAAGCAAATTTTTCAGCCGTAATTCAGAAGAATCTATGGGGTTACATTATATGCTAGCGTCTCCAGTTAGCTAACCACAAATTTATACATTTTTATATTACAAAAAATGACTCGATTTAACCATCGACGGTCGACTGTATATTTTTTAAAATCTCTTCGTGTCGGTTCGATTAGCTAGTTTTTTTATATATACACAAAGCACGTATGATCGATTCTCGAAGGTTGTATATTAAAATGATTTTGAATAAGATTCTTAGGGTTCTCCCAATTGCAACCCTATCAGTGCACTCATCATTAAAAATTGGCGCAATTCCCGACAAAATACGGGCAAGATATATACACACATTTAAAGCCCTCTAGCACTATGTTGAAAGCCGTTGTGTCACCTTCGAACTCATTTTACGCAGCGGAATTGTTTCATGATAACTTATTTTGGCTTGGGGAGGTAAAATATTTCTTGAAGGCATCGTAAAAAATATAAACAACATTTTACAAAGTTAGACCGCCACGAGACGGCCTAATTTCACGATATGGATTATTTATAAGATTTTTCGTTATAGATTGTAATACTCTGTTAGTCAAACGTTGTGCCAGGTCTGGTTAAAACTGCTACGAAAATAAAATTAATATTGCTTCGTTTACCTCCAGGGTCAAAAAATCTAAGCCATCCTACTTTTGTTTCTCCGTCACTAAGCAGTCCTACAGAGGGTATTCTCACTCGGCTCAAAAACGCCTTTTCCGCCTCGCTATATCTTCGTCCTCCCTTGTACCAATACCGAAGAAGACGTTTGTGGCGGATGTCGGCTTCTTCCTCCTCGCTAAAGGTGTCTGGGTTGGCGGAGAAGCGAACCCTCGATGTCCGACTTGTCCCTTCGTTCATCTTGCTATCAATGGCTGGTACGGTTTCGTTTTGAATCACTTGCGTATCTGAAAGTTTAATCAGCAGTCAGGTTTATTCACAGCTAATATCTGTAAAAGTTCAATACACTCCTAGTACAATGTTATATTTGCTCCTTTGGGAAAGATATGTCATTAATCACCTTTTAAGAGATTCGTTTTCCTCACAATGAATTCCGCCTATAGTTACTAGTTGGCTTCCACAATTTCAACTATTACAATCGCTTGTCTTCGCCGAAACACGGATGCTGTTGAAATCGGGTGCCAATTGCCACTTGAACCTGCACAGTGGGGGCCACGAACGAACATCTCTCGGCTTGTAGCAACCAAGGGCCAGCCATGGAAAGTGATGAATATGGGAACGGAAATTTCATCTTTGAATACTTAAAATGGATCTCCTGTCTATTCACGCTAAAATTTCTTTTTGTTAACATTTGTAATGAAAAGGAAAGCTGGCATTTTTACTCGAGGTTAAAACAAAGGGGCACTTAAGACAATGTAATTACGCACAGCTAAGCTCGCTCATTTAAATGCATTTCCAGTGAAAACGAAAATCTTTGTCGCTACGCTTCGTTTTTTTTGCCAAGAAAAACGATCTCAAACAAAAAGATCTATTATTAACTGTGATGGCAGTATCGCAGAAAATGGTCAGTCTATCAGGTAGGTAGAGTTTGATTACATTCAACCTTCATTAAATTCAGTGACCTATTATTTTCACAGATATAGTCCGATGATATAGTGCTTGTTTCTGATGAATGTTCGTCGAACTACACGCAAAAATAATGAATCGCTGTAGATTTAAATATATATTAGTTGCTGTTTGAATGATACTTCGAAACTCGGAAAGATTGGAAGATGAACACAAGCATGAACAACTTATGCTCGCAACGAGTTGCTATGAAAATAACGCAAGGTTTCGTCATAAATATTTAAATCGCGTACTGTATTTCCCATTGATTGGAAAATATATAGACTAGCCCCCAACTCGGAAAAAGGAAATTGACCTCTCTGTTTGACATGAGAGAACCTACTGAGTTTAAAGTCGGTGCAATACCATATCGAAATGCGAGGTTCATACCGGAAGTTAATCAGCTTCCGAGTGGACAGGCCCAAGTAATAAATGCACCATATAAATTCCTGCGCATGCTCACATGCCTAGCAGCTGCTGTTGTTGGTGGCAATTTCCGCGCGTCCATTCTCGCTAGCGTCTCAAGACAGGAGTAATGAACACCCATAGAGGAGTTTTAACTTTGACAGAATCGATCCACTTAAGTTGGTGCAAATGCAGTTTATTTTTATGAAAAAAACAAGGCTAATCTTGTTACGGAATACTGACTTAAAAACTCAGCTTAAAACCCAGCGAAAAATCGCTCTTCACTGGATATGAAAAACTGCACAATTAATTTCCGTTTTCATGTCGCATAGACATGACATGTCTTGACAATGAATTCGGCTTGAGCAACTTTTTCGCTGAACGTTACTTTCCGGCAGATTTTTCTCACTCACAAGTATTTAGAGGAGCACTATTTGTAGCATTTCACATTTGCAGGTTAAAAATCTCTTTTAAAATTTGTTATGTTACTTGCAAATCGCGAGTCATGGTGGCAATTTTCGAGAACTGTGGCAAGCGCAGACATTCGCCTGACACTATGTTTACGAGGTAGTCTATTAAGAAATTTCAGGGCAACAATCACAGTAAAACGTGAAATAATTATACGAATTATTCATGCAACAGATACCTTTCTTTATATTCAGAAAAGCGAGTGCATCAGTTACTGTAGAAATGGCAAGTCACTTCATGAATTATTGTTAGGTTACAAACAAGTGAGAGGATAAATATAGTGACAATCTCCAGAACGAAAAGGAGAGAAAGACAACTTAAAATTTGAAATCTTTTCAACTTAAAAAACACATTGTGCCCTCGATACTATGAAAATTCTCAAATAACTAATTTACGACGAGACATTAAGAAATATCTTTCCTTTTTATCGAGTAACATTGAAAATGACATACCTAGATACCTCCCGCTGTGGAATTAGCATTTTTTTCCGCGGTCAAAAAAAAAGACGTGTTGGTGCTTCCACAATCAACAAAATTGATGAAACAATGGGCTTCCTTGGCTTTGGCCAAACACGCGTCCAACATGATCAGTGTTCCATTCGACTTTTCAGAACGTAATGTCAATTTTTACGCCACTATGGCGACAAAAACCGACATCCAAAGCTTTGAAAAAGTGTTACAACATCACCGTTGATAGATCACAACAGATAGAATTTTTATTGAACCGAGGAAATCGATCCTGCCGATTGCGTCAACAGCTGCAAGCAAAACTTGCCGGCGTTTGCTGGACCTATTAAAGTTTACTTATTCTACCTCCGCATGAAAAATTCATCGGTTTGCGCGATTGTTTTGATAAAAAAGACTATTATTTAAGCTTCGAAAGCAATAGAAAAATTCATTGCCAGCCCGACCCAGCTATTTACTGCAAAGAGAAAGAGCGATTTTAAAAGCTTCTCTCTATGAACGATTGATTTAGTGAATGCGCCCGAGGGAATCAAATCACGGATTTTTTCCACCGACAGAGAAGTTTTCAAACTCAAACTGGTTGCAATTGATTTCAAGCAAGAGGTAGGAATTAGCATGTTTCAAATATAATGCTAAGAGGGGGAGGCTAGGCTAATAAGGCCGATAAACTTCCCCGAGAACAAACTGAACAAGCTATATTGAGTATACAGCGAAAAAGAAATTTTAATTGGTAAAAAAATGCCAACTGCTTCGAGAAAACAAGATTTGCAATTGACGATAAAAATAGGCCTTACATTGAGGCGAGAAAAGTAGTTAATGGCTTTCAAATTTCATTGTTTTTACTTTTTGGTAGGATAAGAGGCCGATGTAATCAACGTATATAAAACTTAAATATGCCAGAGAAAGCAATTAACAACACACCCTAAGGTCTGAACAGTGCCTATTCTTGTCTTCTGCAGTATATATAAGAAGTGAGTGAGAACAAAAATTAACAAAATTATATTACAATCAGTTCTTTCAACTGAATTTGCGTCATCGGTTCTCCCCGCGGGTTAGTGGTGAACAAGCGAAAGCGATTTCTACGGCTCTTTCAGGGTTTAGGGCCGGAGAAATGCGATACAAACGTTTCATTCGACAAGGAAGCGATACGAGAACTCCTATCGCAAAAACAGCGGAAATTAAAATTTTATCAGATGCAATTTCGGCCTCTGAATAGGTTTGAAGACAACGCAGCTTTCAGTTACGCTGAAAGATGTAATATCGGCTTACCTTTTGATTCCATGGTAATGCCCTGAAGCGTTTTGCGATGTCAAAGCTACTCGAGAAAAACTTTCTTCCTGACCTCTGTAGTGTCTTATTTTCTCAGCGCGCAAGAGCAAACGCTCTTCAAAAACTAATCCGTGTAAATATTCGAAAACTTTTGCCCAGCAGCCGCATCTAATTTCCCTGATAAATTGCGGCTTTTGTTTACATTCAAAAAGGTGATCTTTCTCCCGTTTGACAGCCGAGCGCTAACTTTTACCGCGACTCCCCCATTTCAATCAAACGCAAATCTTTAGAGGAGTGACACCCATACCTGGGTAATAGATCAAGGCAGGCGTTTGTATTTGCCTTGAAGCCAAAACAAATTCGCATTACAAAGCAATATCCGGCAGATAGAAGAATTTACTTGCTTTTAAACCTTTTATTTGCATTATGAAATGGAAACATTTACTTTTAATTGGGACTTATCACCCAAGAGAGCGCTTTTAATAAGGCAAAAGGTACGTAGATGGCAGGTGACGTTGCGAACGCAGAACTACAACGACACCTCAGGCGAAGCCGTCATTGGAAAGGATTCCTTCGCGGAAATGCGCTTACATAAAAGATTTGTGCTTTGAACCATTCAAAAATCTCCCACTGGATTTAAAACATTCGTGTTAAATGCTCTATAGCTAATCGCGTAGGATTTCTCAAGAGCAATGCCCGATATTGTCCGGATCCAAGAAGTTATTCAGTTCAACAGAGAGATTTTTTCCGGTGTGGACTGATGCCGGAGCGAGGAAAAGATAATCATCGCAATGTACTCCGGGTAAAGTACTTAAAAAATAGTTCCTATACAACTAATTTAGAAACAATTTCTCTTTTATGTGAGCTCACACAATGCAATCTTGATACAAGACCGGAACATGTAGAATATTGTTCGAGATGTCAGATTTTCGTTTTGAACGTGCGAAAATGCAGTCGAATTGTTGTAATTTACTTGGAGAGCGATCGTTCCAAGACAAAAGATTATCTCTCATATCAGTATGTTCTCCGGCGCTAGTACGGCACTAGCCGACGAAAAAGCAAAGGGAAGAAAATTGTTTTGCCGTGTGGATAGCAGCAAAGCTGTCAACCGATCCCTCTTGCCATTGATTTCTTTCATAACCGATCAATATTACCTTTTCCATTAATTATATTTTCGGTGGGTAAGGATTTATTTAATTATGCGGAGGCAGGATTAACTTCCTGAGGCAAGTAACAGCGAGGCTCAAAAGATATGAAAACCTAATACTGACTATTCTCTTAACGCCTCCAAAATCACGTAATGAGGTTTCGAAATTATTTTCTTAACACCGGATTTTATCCAGTAGTTTTTCTACGTGAAAATCGAAATTCTATTTTTCTATCATGTTTTTGTTTTATATTGTTTCAGTTTTTGTAGTACATAAATTCATGATGTAGGCTTTCTTCAGAATGAATTCAAACAGTCCGCACCATCTTTACAAATTTTCGAAATCTTCTGTATAACTATTATTAACAAGAGAAAATAAAATTATCATTTTGCCTTGCTCTGAAAGGGTGCCCAGTAGAAATGTCCTGAATCTTTTATGATACCTAATTATTCCAACATTTTCATTACAAATTTAAAAATGTTGAAATGCATGTATGACGAATAGTACTATGTTATTGAAATAACTTATTCCCAAATCTGTCAGTGGTGTTTACAAAACATCACGTAATGCATTGACAAATTCGAAACAACAAATATTATTGACACGGTGAAATTGTTTAGTAATTACGCTCGTTGTTGTCTGTATTAGCATTGTTACTTGTAGAAAATCTGATTCGATAATAAAACAATACCTGGTTAGTGGCAAATAAACTAATTCGCCATCAGTGCGATTAAGTTCTATGGTCGATTGAACCGTCAATTTAGCTCAGTCCACTACGAACATTTTCACTGATGATTCATGATCCGTGACTACAGTCATTCAGTAACAGATACAAATTATAATGAAGCGCGCGCAACTTTTCTACTGGCCAGACAGACAAGCTCCCGTGTGATTATTATACGTCTTTACAGACAGTCCCGTGGAACAGTGAGAAAACGTTACTGGTCGAACTGTTAGCTAAGGCAATTAATGGAGATCGCATTATCGAGCGTTTTGACGTAACGTCAATTGGACGATATTAGTGTTTCCATATCCAAGCTCTTGGGAACAGCAACATGGCTGTTACGAAAAGAGCTTTATTAAAGACCGGTGGTCTGGATTGAGCCCGCGAATCTCTTCAAAAATTGTCTACAGTACTTGTCTGAAGAAGTAAATTGTGTTGCGCTTAAGCAAGGTGACAAAAATTGCATTGGAATTTAGATTTTTGTTAAAAACTAATATGTTCACCGTTCGTTTACCATTTGCAGGTGACTCCCGCCTCTGTTATATATCTTAAACTTGTAGTCGCGAAATATGATAATGTTCACATGATCATCATGTATCCAAAATTCTTTTCGCGTGCCAGCAGTCTGGGCTTACTCTAAAAGTTCAGATTAGATAATAATAATAATAATAATAATAATAATAATAATAGTTCGTATAGTGTGATCGTCCGGTTGAGTGTAGTTCTGAAAAGAACTGTTGCTGGTGACTGACGTTTCGACAACCTGAGCGGAAGTCATCCTCAGAGTCAAGTGAATAGTGTTTGTCAGTCGATGATGTTATAAGTCTGGTCCGTTGAACGTGACTGGTCAGTATAGCCATGATGGTATTGGCTGATAGACTCGTGTAAAGTCCGTCATCAGTCATTGGTGGGTTTCGATCCGTCGTTAGTCAAATAGGTCGGTTTTTGGTCCGTGTATTGTTAAGTCGGTCTGTTAGAAGTCCGTTTGTCGGTTTCGCCTCCGTCATGGATAAGTCGTTTGTAAGGCGCCGGTAGTTGTTGACATCTGTTAAGAGGCGTTTGTTCCAGGTTGGTGTACCAGCTTCCAGGGTCAGTCGTTGAAAATAGTTTGCCCCCTTAGGTTAAGCACTGAGCAGAGTCCCAGTCAATGTTGTGGTTTGTCAGCTGATGATGTACTGCCAGCAATGTGATTGTTGGCATCACCATTTCTCGTGGCTCGTTTGTGTTCAGTCAGTCTCGTGTTAAGGTTTCTGCCAGTCTCACCAATGTAGGATGCTTGGCAGTCGGAGCATTTGATCTTGTAAACTGCTCCCTGTCTGTTGTTAGGTTCGTCTCTATCTTTCACGTTGGTCAGTAAGTGTCGTAACGTAGTTGTAGGTTTGTGGGCTACACGAATGTTGTAGAATAATAATAATAATAATAATAAATAATAATAATAACAATAATAATAACTTTATTTATCTGTATCGAAATTGTTTTAGCTGAGGGATAACCCTCCACTGATAGAGGACACCTACCTAAAAAAAGAAATTACAAAACCCAAGAATGATTTAAAAATTAGTATCTTTACAAGTTACAAAACCTAATAACAATTTAAAAATTAGTCTATTTACAAGTTTCATGAAACTAAGAGCATTTTTAAAAACACCCTACTTAATAAATAAATAAGTTAATTATCTAACTGAAATCTTTCAATAACACTTTTGAATATCTCCTCATATTCGTCAAGTTTGTTATTAAACAACAGTCACAGATACATTCTGTGCACCTATTTTGTTGTTAGGCCCGTTTTCAGTTGGTTAGTTTTCACCTCAGTTTTAAGTAAGTTATGCATAGCCGGTACAAAATTTTGTTTTCACATTTCAAGCCCTGATACCTAAGGGTAAAATCAATTATTAAAGAATCTTGTTTTTTTGAACGAGATAGTCATGCTTTCATCTCTTGGGATTAAGGAATAAACTATTTACTGGCAACAAACTTTGCGATGAATCTATTTAACAGTATACCTCATTAATTACTGAACTCGTTGCATTAATTTGAACCTAACGATTTTCAATCAAAATTTAGGCACAGAAATGAAGATTTCAACCGTGATTTAGTTCAGTCTGTGATTCCTTTGACAGAAATTAAATTGACCAGACAGAAATATGAATACCTGGGTCGTTTTACTGTTTGTTCCTTTCCATAATCGGAGTTGGAAGCGCTTAAAACGACGAACTGATACCATTGACACCTAAATAAAGTCTTTCATTTCTCTTCATTTCATTTCAAATAAAGTTTTAAAAAGGATTAATTCATCATCAAGGTCTAATCGCAGAGAGTCGCCTTGACTATAACTTATAGTTATCTGATGAAACCTCATTTTCTCTTGTATAAAGCCATTTTCTAGAGCCTTTTTCTAACTTTCCGATCTTGTTCTGTGTCATCTCGGGAGTTTTATCATCTTTACGAACATTTGACGCTCCTTTTCAAATTGAAATTTATATTTTAGGCCCAGGCCTGATGCGCGGCAGGATATTCAAACTGAAAAACAAAACGTTGTTTAATTTAACAGTTAAATAAAACCTTTTCTGGACAAAAAATCCTATATTTCACTGATAAATTTCTTTCGTGTCATGTAACAGCTCTCGTAAGGTCTCACATGAATGGCTTGATACCCTTTCAGAGGACAATAGAACAAACAATAGAAACAATGCCTATTGCCCCAAAACAATAACAGTTGCTAACAAGCAAAAGAATTAATTACAAGCTCACGGGGGCTGCTACACTTTTTTTTGCTTTCCGCAGTGTTATCTATACTGTGAAACAAACGAGACCCTTTGGCCACCGCGTTGAATTTTGACCCTTAAATCAACACTTCATTTCTCCTTACATCTTACACGATCAGGCAGCATGTGATGAGAATAAGTGAAATCATCAACTTCGGGAATTTTCTTGATGAGTCAGTAAGGATAAAGTAACCATTTTAAGCTTTCACAGAACATTATTCATTATTACATGACGAGGTCCACGAACTGGCAAGATGAACCAAATCCTGCGTTGTGATTGGCTAATCAATCGAGAAACATAAGGCCATCTTGCCCGCGCGCTCGGGATTGCCCGCGGTTTCCCGCAAGAAAAAAAACAACTGCTCAAGCTTGGCGATCAAGATGGCTGAATCAGTAACCTCTTGCCGTCTTTTTCTGATTTATTTTTATTATTTTTTTATTTTTTGCGAGATCATGGACCTCGACTACGTCTCGGCACAAAAACACGCAAAAATATGGACTATAACAGGAGCCATAATCGGGGACGGAGACCGTAAGTCTCGGGATTCGCGCGCACCTATGATATGGGACAATTTTTCTATATTTAGAACAAATTGCGCCATCCTGACGTCATATATCCGCGCGTATTCACGCACATGTCAGGGGCTCTCGCGTGGATGTTGTCACGCTGCGTGATCAAATGGTGAGAGTTAGAGATTCTCTTGCGTATTTTTCACAGCGATGGCAGGGAATAAGGCAGGGAATACGAACCAGGGCGCTTATATGTAGTTTAATGCTCTGGGCTAACGGAAAAGGTGGGTTTTTCAGGGTCGACAACAAGACTTCAATCTCGCGCTGGGAATGAATAATAAGATCTGCTCGCGCTAGTTGTAAGCTCACGCATATGCTTAAGAATGTAGCAAGAAAACTCTCTACTCTGGTATCGCGTTAATTTGTGAGTTTCTCAGACAATGTTTAATCATAACCAAAACCTGTTTTGATGGTTTCTTATTGTCTCTGCTTGTTTGGTGAGTTTGCAAAGGTTTTTGAAAGGAAAGTCTGACGCGTACAATTAGCTCATTTGCATAGTGCAGCTCGTGCACTTTCAATCGGTGTTTTCAATTGTCAACAAATCTTGACAAAGATTTCTTTCGTTATCTTTTGTGCTGAGCTGCTGCAACAAATTTCACGAATGCAAAAAGGGCTACTAACATCATGTGTGTTTCTTCAACATAAGCATAGTGAAGTTTTACACTGTGAAAATGAAAATAGACAAGGAGGTTTTATAACTCGATCAACAAAATCGAAATCGTTATTCCAAGTTGATTAAAGAAAGCGTCATCGTAACTTTGCTGATTGTTTCTGCTTTATTCACATATTTTCAGCTTAGCTTTTAATATGTTCTCAAACATTTATCAATCTTAAACATATTTAAAACTATAGAGCTATTGTTTGAGTTCGATGTACGCTTTCACACGAAAGTGCAGCGGAAGTACAATTTGTCATGTTTACTGACTGTACAAAACAAGCATCGGCGGGCGCTCTCATTCATCGGCAACAGAGAATTTACTGGATTTTTACACGAATAAAACTGAGCAGTATCTACGGACGTAAAGTTATTAAGCCTCGATGAAACATCAAGCGTTGCTTACAATTCAAGCGAAACTCAAACTAGCAATTATTTTGTTTTACTTTTCGGTCGCGATAGACTGACAAATTCCTCGCAAGCGTGTGGCAAGAGGAGCTATGAAACTATGAAGTCCTGAAGCTCTGCTATATCTAAATATATCCAGCTAGTTTTTTGCTGTGTAATGGAAAAGCTGTTAATCTTCAACATATGTGAAATTTAAAGTGGAGTAATGTACAGCTCATGTGCAAGAAGCATCAGTCGGAACACAACTTGGTCAGCGATATATATAAGCTTACAGCGGAACATACCTAAATTCGACACTGTCTTACTTCACTCAAACTGGAGCAGCTTACGACGAAAATACTTAAGCAAAACTCCAACAGACGTAAACGCGTTGAGTTGTGGGGCAAAAACATGAAACATTTCGGGAATTTCGGACGCCATTTCTCCCGCGCGACATCCGCAAAAATCCTCGCAGCATGCACGCGCGTGTGCCGCAGGTGATGGCCCAATTTGTTCTAAAAATAGAATTATTGTCCCATATCATGGGGACAACCCCAATACTTGAAATGGCGCGCGCTTACGGTCTCCGTCCCCGATTATGGCTCCTGACTATAAATAATGCTGTCGAGGTTTTTTTAGCGAATTCAACTGACCTCAATGCGCTCACAAATACTTAAGAAATTAAGAAACAGCCAAATCAACAAACTTACAAAATGTAGGAGTAAAAATATTAAAAATCAGGGCACTCGCTGTATATATACAATCAAAACTTAACCATTATCTACCATATTGACTTCTCGCTTGGTAAATAACCTGTAAATATTCCTGGCAGTACTCAGGAGCTATGGTTCCATTATTTGCGCTTGCAGAGAAACGCACTCAACAGCGAACTTTTTCGTCAATTAATTTTCGTGTGTATATTTATATTTGTGGGCCAAGCATGGATTTCAAAAGGTATGATCACTTAAAATGCGTATAGCGAATAAATGTACCAGCCAAGAGTTGTCCACTCCCTCAAGACCTAGTGATACTCTGAGAATTGATTTCTTACATTTGTTGAAAACTGAGGTAATTTAATGACGTATTAAAGATTCCACCGCGAATATGAAGTTTCTATACGCGAAAATATATATATAGATAATAAGTCGTGAAACATTGATTGTCGCTAGAATAATACTATTTAATAAGTAAACGATAAAGCATACCTTGTGTTTTCAAAACCACTTATTTTCACATCCAAAACCAGGACAGCGAAACGCAGTACAGATAGAGGAGAGCACGCCGAATGCAATTTCCCAAGACGGTGCACCTGCGAAGTTGTATAAACTAAATCTTGCGTCTGTGCTCAAAAAGGGAACAAAACATGAAACTTTCTCATTAAATTTTCCGACCCGAACGCTCACTTCAAAATGTTTTCTCCGCGGGGCGCTTCAGCTGAGTGTTGTATTGATAAAATCTCATTGTGCTTCCACTGAAATATCCGCGTTATTGTACTTGAATGTAAAGGTTCAACACATTCGCCACACGTTCAGCTCGGCCTGTGCCCCGGGACTACAATGCGTCACTAAGACACCGTAAAACTGATGAAAAAATTCACAACAAACTCCATTTACTGGGCAAATATCAACGCATTTTCTGTGAAGAGATACGTAATGGTAACGCTTATTTGAATTTATAGCCGTCATAACCTCAACAAACGATGAAACAGTGAGACTGATCGAGGTATAACTGAAATTAAGGGCGACCTTCAAAAGTCTTAAGAGGAAAGCCTTTTCACGTCAACAACTGAACGCGGGCCCATCCATTTCCATCAAATGGCTGATCAAATTCAGTGCAAAACAGCGGTATGTAGTTAACAACATAACAAGAATTTAAATGAAAAAGAAAACAGTAATAAATCACTTTATTTTGAGACAAAGACTTCTTTTGAATAGAAATCTGATAGTGGCCTTGCGCCGATGTTTCTCAGCGACTAAATTATTTCTGGTCCTCGCACCCGCATAGGGAATTCAGTTCAAGAAGACTGATAGAAAACTGATCACTTTGCAAGAACAAACCAATTCTCTTCGTGTTGAAAATTTAGCGTATTTAGTCTAGAAAAATCTCTTTTATTAATGAGATCCTACTAGCTGTAAACACTAAGGATAGAAGTAATATACGATTTACAATTAGAATAATATTTACTAGTTTCGAATCGTTGTATCGACATCAAGGCGCCAAACAACATCTGACATCGCGTTATTTTTTTCTCCCGCAGGGTAAATATCGGAAAATATTCCACTTTTAGACTATAACATCACGAGAACCCCGTGGAAAAAAGCTTCCAACGTGAGTTAAGGTAAACAGTAGCTAAATTATTATTTCAGGAATATAAAACGATAGAGAAGGATGTAATCTTAGACTGCTATTGTGGTCAATACTTGCGAAAACTCCTTAGCTAAACGGCGGGAGTGGACGAAAATGAAAAGCCGCCCAAAAAAAACAGAGGTCGTTTTATACGCTTATTTAAAACGTTATCTATCGACTTGCCATAAACTGGTCATAGTTTTACATAAACATGATAAACTTCCGTAAACTTCCTTGTCTTTAAAAACAATAATTTCTTCCGTTTTAGGCCCCTTACCGTCATTAAGTGTAAAATGCATTCCCCCCAACCTCCCGCAGTATTTAACAATTAGATTATTCGCTGACGATTTTTATCACGTGATAGTTGACGAGGGCGCAGCTGGAGTCAACTATCGCGCATAGAAATCGAGAGCGAATAATCTAATTGTTTTAGTATAAACCTATCAATCTTATCTAAATCCGGCTCTTCACAGACACTTCCCGATATGTAAATAAGTGGCCGCCATTTTGAACAACCGCATACTGTTAAGCTACTCACTATCTAGAATAAAATAGATAGTGCGTAGCGTAGCAAATAGGAGTGCTGCATTCGTGGTATAACGCCAGCAGGATTACACTAATTTACAATACAATAACAGAGTCGCCGTTTACGGCAAACGGCAAACGAGAGACATGACCACGTGAACATTATTCCCGCCAGTGTTTACATTTGCCATTTTCCTACGTAAGGAGGAAAGGTTTTAGATTTCATGAAAAACGCGGGGGAAAACGTGAGTAAGAACTGTATTTTTTATCGTTGGGATGCGTTAGGAATCGTATGCTTTAAGATAACGATAACATGTTGACTTATAGGTAAATTATAGGGATATTATAAAAAGCCGACTGCATGTCGAAAATGATGTGCTCCGTTGAAAGGCACCCTGAACGTCATTTCATTCGAAGTGAAATTTAGCGGAGGCAGCGTGGCCGAGTGGTTAGGGAGCCGGACCTGCATGAAATCTGGGGCTCGCGGGTTCAAGTCCCGTTCTGATCACTTAGCTGGAGTTTTTTCTCGGTAGACCCTAGTTCAACTTCTCGGGTCATGCTCGTAAATAGATGGTCTGCCTCCCGCCGCTTGGGATTTTTAAGCCTGTTATGTTTAGTTGATATATTTGTTTCATTCAATGTAAGTGGCATGCTTGTGAACTAGCTAGGTGTAGCTAAGCGCATTGACCACTACAAACACAACACATTAGAACATATTTGACCATTTGTAACTACGTGAGCTTCAAGTCTGACTAAGAAGAACTATGAATAGCAAACTACAAACCACTCGTTTGCCATTTACTATAAACAATGAGGCATTGGTAGCCTCTCTTAGATGTTATAGCCTCACCAAGGTCAAGATGGTTGTTACATTTGCAATTTTGCCGACTAACAGCTCCTGTTTTTCTAGGCTTTCTGTAAGTTTGGTTGTTTGTTTTTTTTTAACATGTCACCCGAAAAAAAAGATTGATATTTACAAGTTGAATTTCAATCTACATTAGCAATTCAACATTGGCAGATTATTTCCCCTAGCTTAAAAAGATTGTAATTTCTTTTTAGCAATGTTTCACTCTTGCCATTAAAAAGCCATTAATTTGTTATCAGGTTAGATGTGCTAAAACTGATAAAAGGAGCAATGTAATTATTTCGCGTTAATTTGCTCTTTAACCGTCATTTGTCAGTTGAATCTCTTCTCATGAGCAAATGGCCTCGAATGTTCTTCATAAAAGATCAAAGGATAGCGCATACTATAAAGTAAGGTAAAAGGTGAAGTCTGCGTGACGAGCCAAGTGGCCCATCAGGCCGGCGCTTATCTCCAGTTTCAGTTACATGAAGCGACAAGTGAGTACTTCCTTTTTCTAATATCTCATGGCTGTGTTTGCTAGTCCATCGCAGGGTCCCCCCCCCCCCCCCCCACCCCCAGCATTAAATTTGTCGGTACCCATTTATACACCTGGGTACGTGGAGAGAAGCACTGTGAGAGTAAAGTGTCTTGCCCAAGGACACAACACAATGTCGCCGAACCCAGACCTCTCGATCCGGAGGCAAGTGCACTAACCATGAGGCCACCGCTTTTCCACTGACCCTGCGCTTAATACCATGTCAGAGTATAATTGTAATTTCCTTTGCCAATTACTTTCCGTTATTGATGAATCTCAGAATATCCTCAGTATAACACATCTGGGTTTTCAATACAAATCCTGATTTGAAAGCCATCTTTCAAACCAGTACAGTTCTTAGCCATTCTCGAACTTGTCTAGTTACTTTTATATGCTAGAAGCAAAAAACAAAACTGTGCTTGCGCCATGCCGAGCGAGGAAAAACTTCATTTGGGAATAATCTCAAAGAAAGCTTGACTTATATACCGGTCTCTTACCTTGTGAAGTTGAAAACCGCTCAAAAATATTTCTTGTTATCACCACACTCAGACGTCTACATTGTGAGGTCGTACCTTCATATTGACCTTGTTTTATGCCTCCAAAGGCATATATTGTATTTCTGTTAGCTTTAGTTTGATGTATTATCTTTAAAATGGGCCATCTGTCATTTTCACACTTTCATTGACGCGAAAGTCTAACTAGAAGAGTATTAAGGATACGTGAAAAATGGTACCAACTACAAATGTGTCTGTGTAGAAAGCGGTTGACATGTTCACGGAAAGAAAAAGAGTATGGTAGTTTAATTTCCCTCTTGTTATTTTGTTTTCTCCATGGTAGCAATTTTAGCTAATGTGTTTTGATTAATTGATAAGAATAGAGACATGAAAATTACTCTTCGGTCGTTTCAATCTAAATGGCATAAATTGGCGCCATATCATATTCCACTGGACATCAAGTTGATTCATTCGAACGATTCATTCTCGGCCATGTTTAGAAGTTTTGCCACACTAGTCAAGAAAGGCCATATGAAATTGAGCGTCGAAAGTATACTGGCAAATCACTGAAAGATTTAGGAAAAATGAAACATGTTTCGCGCCAATTTGTGCCGTTTAGTCGCAAACATCTGCCTAAATGACACGCAATGCAGCGTTTGTCTTGGCAGCGGTCAGTTTGCACAATGTCAGTTTGCAGAAGTAACTTTGCATTTCATAGTCTGACAATACAACAGCCAAGCATTTGATGTCAGAAATCATTGATTCCCATGCAGGTATTTGGACTATATAAATCAGCATTGACAACAAACACGACATGGAGAGACCGACCCAACTTGCTCCAGATGACAGCTCCCTGTCCCCAGGAAACCACGCCACAGATCCAGTGGAGACTAGTGGGCCACAAATTCCCCGAGTGGTTATCGAATCCACCGGACAAACGCGATTTGCTGGCTCCGTTCTTAGAGTTTTATCACTGCAAAAATTCTACAAGAAAACCGGACGAAGATCGCGAGACTCTTGGCTGGAGAGATACACTGGGACCTACCAAGACGACAAAGACTGGCGCCGACCGCTCATGCGCAGATCAGCTTCCAATTCTCCCCAAGTGCAGAGCCCCACATCAGAGGGGACGGCAAGTTCACGTGACACATCCGACGTGCTGCCTGACAAGACAAGTCGCTGGCGTTGTCATTTTACCTTCGTCTTTGACCCTTCTGGGGACGTGTATTTCTTCTGGCTACTCACAGTCGTTCTCGGAATCTTGTACAACTACTGGACAATCATTTTTCGTGTGGCATTTTTCGTAAAAGAGCAGAAGTACGTGATCCCATTCATGGCTATCGACTACAGCTGCGATTTCATATTCCTTCTGGATATCATCGTACAGTTTCGTACGGGTTACTTTGTAGATGGTAAGATAGTCACCGATACCAAACAACTGGCCAAACGTTACGTCAAGTCGCTTGGTTTCTTTTTAGATTGCGTTTCCATCCTCCCCATCGATTTACTCTTCCTGGTGCTAGGACCCAGGCCTTCACTGCGTTTCGGTCGGCTTCTGAAAGCGCACCGGTTTTTCCTGTTTTGCGACCGCGTCGAGATCTACAGTGGTCGTCCCAAGCTGTTTAACCTGTTGAAACTCATCCATTACTTGTTCCTTATCATTCATTGGGTGGCCTGTCTGTACTTCCTTCTATCCTACATGGAGGGATTTGGCGCGGACAAGTGGGTTCATCCATCTCTTGAGAACCAGTGGGCCGGGGTAAGTAAATAAGCGATAAATAATATATCCATTTTTCTGCACGAATTGCAAGCCTATGAACAAGATTGTTTGGTTGTCTGCACGCATTGCGGTCCTATCTGGAAGCTTAGCTATCCAGGCTATGACGCTAGTCAGAATCATCACTTTCTCTGCACTGAATGTTTTTAATACCAAATGATCAGTAACCGGTCAGACTTTATATTGGAGAATCCATACCAGCTTTACGCGGCCAGTGCAAACATGGAGTGGAAATGTTTCCTTCTACTCACCTATGCTCAGCACGTCTACACAGCAAAATGAATTTATTGAAAGTACAGTTTTATAAAATGAGTAGTTCATAGTCAGAGCCTGTCATACAGTTTCAGAGGTACTTATATGTTATCTATTTACCTAGGTCGGTCCACAATACCTTTACAGCCTGTTTCGTTCGCTGGTATCCATGACAACAGTGGGTACGGGCAAACAGGTCACGCCGCAGACCACAATGAGCCTGCTGTTCTGTATCTTTACGTATCTTTGTGGTGTACTTATCTTTGCCACCATTGTTGGAAATGCGGCAGATATGATCGTGGACCTTAGAAGACGCAGAGAGAAATATCACAGAAAGGTTCGTTGTTGGAACTCTCCTTTCTCTCTGTTTCTACAATGTGTGCTTAACTTCCTCGATCCCAGCGGACATGGCTTTTGATTTTTTAAGGTAGGCCGAGTGGTTAGGGCGCCGGACTTGAAATCCGGAATTCGCGGGCTCAAGTGCCGCTCTGACCACTTAGTTGGAGACGTTTCTCGGCAGACCCTGGCTCAACTCCTTGGTCGTGCTTGTAAATAGCCAACTGGTCTGCCTCCCGCCTGTTGGGATTTTCAATCGTATTATGTTTATTTGAAATATTTGTTTTTCTTTGAGCTCAAGTGGGATGCCTGTGAACTAGCTAGGTGTAGCTAAGCGCAGTGACCACTATAAACAACAACATTTGTACCTATTTTTTTTTTTTTTTTTAATGAAGTGTTAGTGATAGGATAACGTATATCTAACGCGTCTCACAGAGCCCCTTTCACGTATCCAAGTTTTTGTTTTGGCCTCCATTTTATTTACTAGATAGTAAAACCTCACCAAATCTGGCAACTAACTTGTAACCATGACATTACGCCAGTTTGTTGCACGCGCAGTGGGTCCTTTTCTGTGGCCAGAACAAATGCCATGTCATTTATTCCCCTCCAGTACGTTTCATATGCTCCTAATAAATACAATAAAATCAGCCATTGCATTGTTTGTGTTTGCCGAAGTGTGCCGAAGTCAGTTTTCAATAATCTTTGTGACCCAAGTTTTTTTGATCACCTGCAGCAAATTTTGCAATGGAAAGAATTATCCTACCTTTTTTCAGATTTAAGATATTTTGCAACCTGATTGGTAGTTTTTCTAAGCAAAGTGTTTTTAATTCCTTTTGTCCCCTTCGCTTAAGCTGGATGGAATGAAGGAATACATCGCCGCTAATCAGCTACCGATGGACTTGCAGCGCCGTGTGATCCAGTGGTTTGATTTTGCCTGGCGATACAAGAAAGACGTCAGCGAGGAAGAGCTATTTCAACAGCTCAACGACAACTTTCGGGCAGAAATCGCCATCCACGTCAACTTGGACACGCTAAAGAAGGTCAAGATGTTTGAGCACTGTGACCCAAGCTTCCTGCGCGAACTCGTGTTGAAACTCAAGCCCATGCTCTGTTCACCCGGTAAGACAGGATTTGCTCAATTTTTACCCTTTTCAAATAGAAAAAACCCGAAGAAAACCCTTAATCGGGTTCTGTTTTGCTATTGTTATTATTATTATTATTATTATTATTATTATTATTATTATTATTATTATTATTTGTATGTTGTCCTTTTTTTTTTATCTTTTTGCCTGTGAAATCTATTAGGCGTTGACGATGAACAATTAAAATATTTTTCGCAAGTTTGAATTTAAAACAATTATTGCATTCCCTGGAAATAGGGTAGAAGTTTGCTTCGATATTTTTTATTTTTAGTTTTTCTCTCTTTCGAGCTAATTTATCGACCGCGCTCTGGATAAAATGTCTGCTTAAAATTGAAATTTCACTTGCGGTCGGAGCGAAACAAAATCGAAGGAATTTAAGGACCGTCTTTGTTATTCATGAAATAAAAGATCTTTTGAGTAGTCACTCGCATGTGACTACTCAGGTACGGTAACCCTACAATCCGGGACAACTTAATGCGCGGTTCCACTCAAAGGGTCTGGAAACTAGTAGAAAGTTAACCCGGGTAGGCTGGAGTGTTTACAAGAGAAATAATTAACCCGCCTACCAGGGTAACCCTTGCACGCAGATAGGGTAACCCGCCTACCCGGGTAACCCTAACTGCCTTGTAAACACCACGAAGAAAAAAGAGGAAATGTGTGAGTGCTAGGGTAACCCGCTCGCTAGTGTAACCCTCTCTCCTAGTAAACAGGCCCTTAATCTTCTTCAATTAATCGCTCTCACCTTCCTTTCTCTTTTGTGGTTAATCATCTCTCTTTTGATATTTCTTACTTGGTTTGAATATTATGTTCATATTTCCCTCGGTTCTAAGGAAATTTTGCATATCGATCGTGAAATGTAACGATTTCTTTTATGTTGGTCGCATGCATTGCGCTTCACACTTGCAACTGACTTGAACCTTACATATCGTACGCGCGTTCGTCCTCCTTCATTTACTATTTTCTTTCCTATAATTCACCCTTCTGCTTAATTTATTTTTCATTTAAGGAGACCACGTTTGTCGTCAAGATGAAATTGGCCGAGAAATGTACATTGTCAATCAAGGGGAGTTAGAAGTTGTCAACAAGAGTGGAGCAGTCTTAGCAAAACTCTCAGCCGGGCGACACTTTGGAGAAATAAGCATTCTTGATATGAAGGGAATTGGCAATCGTCGTACAGCTTCGGTCCGTTCCGTGGGCTTCTCCGATCTTTTCCGACTATCAAAGAAAGATCTGGAGGAGGTGATTGAGTACTACCCCGAAGTGAAAGACCAACTGGCAAAGATTGCTCGACAGACGTACGAGAAACAGAGAAGAGAGCGACTTAATCAGACAGCGGACAATGAGACCAGGAATAACGGTTAGTCAAATAGCATTTATTAGAGGCTCTGGCTTAGTGGTTAGCCTAACCACTGAACCAAGGTTGCAGACAACCTGTGGCACTCTGGCATTAGGTCTGGCGGTCACTAGGTCGATCCCAGGTGTCAGCCCAAGGTGATCCTGTGTTGTCACCTCTTAACCATATGGATACACATACAACTTACTAACCACGTCCTGGACCCCATAAGCTTTGCCAGTGCTGTTCGAGTGCTGCGTTCGATCTGTAGTTTAAAAACCTCTCTCTGGTCCCATAATTAGGGAGTTTAGAAAAACCAAAACGGCAATGGCGCAAAAGAAAAGTTTGAAGGTTACCTTATACCTTTAGAGGTGTCTCGCGTCCGAGCGATCAGTGCAGACGGTCACATTTAGGGGTCGTGGAAAATGCGACAGTTCATATTATTTCAAAATTCTTGGTATAGTTTGATAGTCACCTCTATAGGCTTTAATTTGATATACGAAGGTGTTTATTATCTACAGTTTAAACCGAACGCGCTACATCGCTTAGACGCGAGACACCTCTAAAGGTATACGGTAACCTTAAGGGCCCATTAACCGATCGGTTAATGGGCCCTTAACTAAGCAGGACAACGGTTGTGCACGTGCGGTATAATGATCCTTGATACAATTTTTTTACCGTCTTCTGCGAAACAACAGACAGCGTGAAACGACCAAATTCTGTGTTGTCTTAAGAACTTGAACCACGAAGGCTAAAATAGTTTTGAAAAAGAGAAACAAGCTAAGTGACTTAAGAGTAGCGCGAGTGAAGCAGCTGCCTTATAATTAGTTTTAAAATAGAAATGGTACTAGTAAATCCCGACGTAAGTAATCTAACAATTACAAAAACACGATAAAAGTTGAATCATTTCTCTTCTTTACTGCAGCTGAGGACTCCACTCTGGAGAAAAATGACCCTCGTAGATGGCTTGTGGCAGACAAAGAAACCCTCAAACGTCGCCTGTCTCTCATTGAAGCTAAAAATGAAGTCAGGTCTCTTGCAAACAAGTTCAGAAAAGAAAATGGTCATTCCGTAAATCCACGAGAAATAGTAGCTTCTATTGCTCAACGCGCAAGACTGGAAAGGGGCGACGAAGATTCCAGGCAGATTATCAAAGAGTTTCTGGCGCAAGGCAGCGGCAAAAAAATGCCCAAGCGAAACACGGTGTCGCATGACAGCTTTATGGCAAACAGAAAACATTCCGAAGAAATCCCGCATGAAAATTGCTTTAAAGACACGTCATCTGGAGAGAATTGCACCATTGATCAGCTTAGGAAAAGTCAGCGAAAGTTCTTCAGCCGTCCACGATCTCGGACACAGGAATCAAAACCAGCTTCACCAACTCGTAACGATTTTCCACTGTTCACGTTTAAGGAAACTACGTATAATGCCAACGACGACAAAGGAAAGGAGTCGCAGCAAAACGAACAAGAGTCGTGTCCTCCTGCTTTTACGCTGAACAGTGGTTCAGGAAAGTTAATCAAGGTGCCAATCATTAAAAAAGGAATTCTAAAAAGAAGCAGCGCGGAAATACCTTTGCAATGGCGCGACGGCTCAGCGGAAACCTCTTTCTGCTCACTGGAAGACATGAAAAGTGACGGGGAAAAATCAAGTGCTACTGATTCACGTAAAGAAGGAAGCGAAAAAATTCCGAAGCAAAAGAATAAATTCAAAGCGCCGTTTTCGAAGGATCAACAGAAAGATGATAACAAAATCCTTCTGGCCACCCCAGAGAATAGCGAAATAGTAGAAGACTCGCCCAAATTGCATCGCGCTGGAAGCCGAATGAAAACCACGGAGACAGAACCGTTTACTAAAATAGAAATTAACGTTGATTTAGATTGCGTCGTTCCGGGAAAACGGTGCACGTGTCAACAGCAAGAAGAAGAGAAAAGTAAACAAATGAATGAGAGTTGTTCTGCTTCTGGGTGTTCATCCGCTGTTCAAGAAGTGGTATCGAGCGCGGGCTCATTTTCTCCAATGTCGCTGGTGATCGAGCCTAATCAGGAGGAGGTAGTGATAATGGAATGACACCCACCCCTTAAGAACATGGGAAAATATTGAGTTGAAGAATACTGTTACAGCCAATAAATTTATCAACTCTTGGTGATGCCATTGATCGCTTGGCCTTCGAATGAACAGATTTATTAACATGTTTTAGAACCGAACAACTTTCGATGATAAAATTATTTATCCTAGATGAGCTACGTGTAAATGGTGAGAGCTGTGCCATATTTATAGTTAGAATAGATTATAAGTGACATAAATTGCGCATGCCTAACGGATCAGCTTTTTTCCTATAGTAACTGTTAGGACGTAAGGAATACAGAAATAATAAAATAAAGAAATAATGATATTTCATTGCCACTGGCTTAATGTCACAACTAAACAACCCGCGAAAATTAAGAGGTGTAAAATAAAGAAGCACGAAATTACCTTCTTGCCTGCTGGTCCCCTCGGGACCATGTGTTCGATGGAGCGTAGCGTTTTTTAACTGCAATGTGTTTTACGACAATGGGTATAGTTATCTATTGCTATGCCCTCAGCCTGGAGGACCAGCTGGGCACAGTCTATTAGTGTTTGCCAGGTCTCTCCCCCTTGACTAATTTGTCATGTTTGTTTTCATTCGAAGTAAGATTTCATCATTGAAAACTTTAATGTTACAAAAGAAGCTGGATTTTGATGGTGATCATGATGAAAACACTACATACATACATACACACACACACACACACACACACACACACACACACACACACACACACACACACACATACATACATACATACATACATACATACATAAACTTTATTTAAGCTCGAATTTCAGAGTAGCTTGACAAACTAATATTTCCGAGAACAAAATATTTGATAACGAAAAATTAAAATAGAAATTTCTATTTACATATTTACAATTGACTTATGTTAACTAATTATAAAATTGTCATTTACATGTTTCATGAATTGGTTTTACTGATGTGCTTTTTGAAGTCTGAGAAGTTACATAACCTTATAAAATTGGTAAATTTAAATAGAATTTACTAAGTACTGTAGACTTAATTATTTCTTAAAAAAAGAATTTTTTAATTTCGGCTTATAAAAACTTTACTTTGGAAAGCCTGCATGCAAGAGGAATTTGAAATTTCCAGCGTTGCTTCCTATAGGCAAACATCGAATGGCCAGCAGTTTGTTTGTCACGCTAGGGCGCTACCTAATCACCACGGTGGCCCAGTAGAGAAAGTCAGGTAAAAGGTACAAGAACGGTTTTGTAAATTATACTACCGTCGCGCCGTTGATCTCCTATGCCCCCCCCCCCCCCCCCCCGCCCGACCCATCCCATGAGTGTTCCGGATGCTAAATGCTCTGGCAAAGCCTCCTGGATATTGAATGATTTTTCATTTGACATGCAGAATCATGTTGCTTGCTTGAGTTCCAATCATTAGATACTAAACAAACAAACCTAAATGATAAACATAAAACTTAGACTCGTTCATGGCACAGGGCAGTCTGTGGGTTGCTTGAGGCTTATGAAGAGCCGTGACGTCACCGAAGAGCACTCGCCGATTATCACACCTTCCCAGTCTTCGCGTGGACATCTAGGCTGATGAAGGCTGAACTAATTTTCAGCGTTCAGTTGCGATTTTTATGACCTGAAAATCATTCTTCCGCCAACTTTGACACGGTTGTTGACAAAAAGGACTTGCAGGTTTCACCAGAACGCCAATGCACGATCTTTGATCGAATCATGATTCACAATTTGATCCTGGTAAACTCCTTTAACTGGTAAGTCTTAAGTTTTACAATTCATAAATATGTTCTACCGCAAATATTGGAGATCAAATTGAATTTAATAATTACAGTCGCAACTGGTCTAGAAGTAAACCTTAACGACTGGAAAACAACCGCCATTTGTTTTGTCTAACAACTGTCAAACAGCTTTCTGTAAATTGAATATTTTGTGTTTCGTTTGACACGAAAAACAAAACAATATCAATTTGCACCAGTTACAGAAACTCATTTCCCAAAGCCTAAAATGAGTGTCTGAATTTCTCAGTCTAAGTCTCAAGGTCCTTTAATAAAAATGAAAATAATTTCTTTAGATCGTGGCTTGGATATTAAGAATATTGCAATTTTCGAGTTTCGAGGAAGATTCGTTGTTTCCCACAACAAAGAATTTCCGGCCTGGAATTGCCGAAAAAGCCGTTTTTAATCGCGTGAAGTCCAACCTCAAAAGCTTTGCGAAAAAATAAGAGAAAACGTGATTCATTAAGGCAGGCTTACACAATGGATTCACAATAACATTTTTCATATTATTGCGCTATGAATTGAAAACAAAGAAGCAGCTTGGATTCGTATTATTTTATCTTGAATAAATTATTTTTCACAAAAACAAATTTAAATTTTGAATAAATGCTTGCGGCGGTAGCTGCAATATTCGCATACAATGTTGTTTTCTTTAACATGCGGTTTCATCTACTCAAACTTTCATAAATAAAAGCCACAATCCAAAACTTTTTAGGGTACTTTTAATTTTTTCCTTGTATGGCAATGAGATAATTTCATTTTGCTTGGTTGTTTTCTCTCCTCCTTTAATTTTTCTCGTCTTAATTTTATCTCAGGAAAAACAAGAAATTTGAGAATGTTATAAAAAAAAATACTCATAATTTCGATATAATTTATTCAATCTGTCACTTTCTTCCCGAAAAATGACTAACTCGATAGTAATTCATGAATACATGTACAAGGTGACCTGTCAATTTGTTCACAACTCAAATTTCTTGTGTAATTAATAACTTTTTTTTCTTCTTGCCATAATGTACCCTTTACTAATTACTCTTGCTTCAGGTGTTCGACTCTTTCGAATTACGTCGATTTTGTGGCTTTATTAAAGCTCTCAAACCTCAACGCGCTGTTGAATTGAAGGATGATTTTACCGACTTTTTCTTGTCGACCTTCTGGGATTTCGATCGCGAGAAGATTGAATATAAGTGGAGTTTTCGATTTTTGTGCGAAAATGAGCCGCGAAACGAAACAATGGAAGCGCCACAGTAACTGTGCCGAGTACAGCGCAAATAGCGCCCAAAAACTTTCCCATTGTCGTGGCGGGAACCTTATCGCCATAACCAACAGTACATATTGTAATGATTGCCCACCAAAACGCGTCAGGAATACTCTCAAAGTCGCTATCTTCGTCCTCGTTAAGTTCCACAAAGAACACAGCGCTAGATCCCAAAATAACCACAGTTGTGGCGAACGTTACCAAAAGGCCCAGATCGCGAATGCCTGATACAACAGTGAACACGAGAATTTTCATTCCTTCCCAATAACGCAAGAGTTTTAAAATGCGAATGACCGTCAACGTCTCCAATAAGCGCACGAGTGTCCTCGCTGAAGGCCAGCTCATTTTCACGATAAGCTTTAAATAAAAAACTAGGATCGTCCCAAAATCAGCGCAGTTTGGGAGCAATTTAAAATATTCGCCTTTATTTGGAGAGGCGAGCAATCGCACAGCGCATTCTAAAGTAAACCAGCTATAGCAAACAAGGTCGAATGAAAACCATTCATCTTCGTGTAGTCTTGACGACCCAGCTGATTTTGTTTCGGAGTAAACTGCGGACGTGTTATGTTGTTGGTAGTTTTTCGCCTCCCTTACATGCTTGGTTTGAAGCGATTCAACAGTTCTTAAGCAAGAACCTGCCAAGGATACCAAAATAAACACCTGCGAGAGAACTGCTAACATTTTGGCAGCCAAGGATGAATTTGGAAATTCAAACAACTCCCACAGCACTCTTTGCCAAACGTTTAGCGGGCGAGAGCGGTTACGATCTCCCAGTAATGCCTTTTCTAACTTTTCACAGCTGTCTGGCTCAACGGGGAGCATAAAGAACTTAACTTCTTCATCAAACACTTCGGCGGGCACATTGTCCGGATAAATTAATCTCCCTTCGTTCTGATAGTAAAACAATATCCCCTCGAAAGCTTGCCGGTGGCGGTCGAAAAAATACTCCTCTCGATGCGAATCAAAGTATTTTCGTCTCTTTTGAGGGCAACCGAGTAAAGACTGCGGAAAATGATCCAACTTACTCTCGCTTACTTCAAAGATAGCTCCACTCACGTTGATAACAAGGCGATTGCCACTGTCCTCGACCTCACCGTATGTTGCCATTATCAAACTGAAAAATTCCCGCCGACTTGTGGCTAAAAAACACCAAGAGGAAGCGAGGAAACTCCAGTGCTGTGAAACCGACGCATGATGAAACCTGCTTCGGTCGTAGTGGTGTGAATTCAAAGTCACAGTGCTGTATGAGTTTCAGTAACTGTTAACAATATTCCCATATTCATGAATGTAAAAGATGCCAGCCATTGTTGCACGATATCCTTTGCACTTGGCATTTTTAGTGCTAATTGTCCCCCTTTGTAAAACACAGCCACAAAAGAAGTTGTAAGATCCGTATTTTGTCGAGTGATCACGTGAGACGTAAAGAAACCAATAAAAATCGCCTCAAATTGGCTTGAACTTCCTGTAAAATATATTTTATTTCGATCCCAGGGTTGATTAGCTAATAAACTAAAAACCTTGAGTGAAGGGCTATTAGACACGTCTCTTTTGCTTACTGCTAAGTTGTCAAATTTCTAAATCTTCCACCTTTTTAATCTTTTAATTTAAATACACATATTTTCGGTATATTCAAAACGCGATAAACAGGTCTTAATGTAGATTGAAATATTGCGCGTTTCTTGCCCATTTTAATAATCAGCGGTGAATCAAAAATAAAAATAGCAATTTATCTTTCTTGTAACTTATTTCATGCGAGCTTAGAACGTCGAATATTTTCTTCTTTTTGTACAATTACCCAATCACGGTTTTGGAAAGCCTTCTTGTTGGTTAGAATTTTTTCTTTATTATTTTTGCTATTATCATTTTTCGATTTGACGTATTTGTTAAAGCTTCCATTAGCACATTTTGTGGCTCTGTACAATCATCTTATTAGTGTCTTCTGTTAAAATTAATAGATCTTCCAAATGTACTTTAAACCAACTGTTTGCAGGTGCAGTCACAATATTATCACAATAACACACGCGCGGCCGGTCTGCATCTTCGCTTTCTGGTTTTCATTCAACCGGGGCAGAATTAGAATTACGCTATTTTTTTTTTCCCCTGTTAGAATAAACTTACGTGACAGCCGTCATCTTTGTAAGAACATTGTTTGGCTAAACGTATCACAGCCACAAATAAATCACTTATATTCCCTTCGGCGTCTTTTACGTGATGCTGGGAGATGTTAAATTGTACCAAGTTACTAATTGATTTTACTGACAAATGTAATTTTATTTCGGTTTTGGCGGCTTGAGTGAGGCAAAAGAAACACTTGTCAGATTAAGTCTAGAATGAAAGAAACGTTTTTGACAAGTGACATTGGTTATCCTGGTGCATCGGCTTTACAAAACCAAAATGAAAGAAATTGAATTTGAATTAATGTCAAAACACATTTAATTAAAATTGCCTTTTTTGGACTATTTCAACCTGAGCGAAAAAATAATAAACAGCCAACGTTGAATTTTTAGTTAGCTAGAATTTTCAGTTCTTTTACGTCAATTTATTGTGCTGGGGCCTGTTTCTCGAAAGCCCCAAAAACTTTTCGGGCCCGCAAAGCCTTTTTCAGTTAATCTGCATCTACAAACAGAGGTCTATACGCCTGAAACTTCTTGTTCGAAGGGAACCTCTGCTCATATTAACAATATGTGCATAAAACAGCTCTGAAGTCGTAAGGCTCTTGATATTTTGTTATGGCTTTTCGGTTGCGAAAGCTTTTCGGCTCTTCGGGACCTTCGAAAAACGGGCTCCTGAACCCTTTTCCTTCGATTGATCTGGTCACGTGACAAGCCAAGTGAAGTTTTTTTGCCAGGCATGAATAGGCCATTTCCGAGTTGTCTTTTGCCTAGGTGTCAAAACGAGTCTTTATTCGAAACCATTCATATCAAAATATGTGTCCCCTGCAGGTTTATCATTTTCATATGAAAGGTTTTGCGCGAAGATTCCTTTGGAAACACATGCGCAAGGTAACTCGGAAATGGCCGAAATGGCCTGTTGGCTTTTTTAAATAGATTTTCACAAGAGTTAGGGCCGCTAGGGCATGGTCATCCTCTTAGCCTGTCCATGGTAGGTCTCAAAAGTTTATCTAATCACATTCTGGGCAGGATGAATCAGTAGGCCGTTTTTGTGTTTTTTATGTAAGTAAATCACGAATAACGATGCAGTGTAAAAACAAATATGAGACATCCTTTAAAACAAGTTTGCTTCCACTGTTAGGGAAACCTGTAGCTGTCTGTGCTTTGTAGGAAACGAAAGCTTTACTGCTTATCCTTCAGCCGTGATTCCACGCCAACATATTGTGCATCTCAGACTTAGCCCATCCCTTTTTTTTCGTTCACCGTCGAATGCGATTCCCTATTTTGGGTCGGTCAGTAGTTTAAAAACAATGCTCCATAAAAGAAATCAGGGGGAGTCTGGAACTAGGAGGCCCGGTACCCCAACATAAACGCCGTGTAGACTGGAAACAACATAAAGTCGTCACAAAATCAACCCTGGAGGCGAGGAAAACAACATCGATCTGGGGTATAGGATTAAAATTGGACAGGTATTCAGCGTAGGAGATGCAGTAAATAAATCTGCGTTCGCAAAAACAAAATGTTTAGTTTTTAGTTTAAAGGTAAAAATATTTGACTGTGTCATTAACGCTGACCTCATAACATTTTTTTTCGTAAAGTGCATAAAATATTGGGTTGGTTTGACGACCCTTAACCGCGAAGAAAAGTAGGGGATGGCCTTATTGACAATATGGCCTTTTGAATTAAACTTTTAAAAATACAATTTTATTTACCGTAGTTAAAATAGGGCGTTATTCCCTGTTATTACAGCACACCAGTGATTGCGGGGTTGAAATAAAATTTCATCCGCTCAGTTTTACTGGTTAAAAGATTGTGGGTGCACCGGGCCATGAAAATGACAACCTCCTTTTACAACAAGCTGGGGTCAAATTAAAATCACTTGTCCTATCAGTCGAATATTGAAAAATGAGTATAAACTGAAATTTAAAGGGTCTTTACGAATAAACGTTTCAAAAGGTGACAATAACAGACAGCAGGCTAAATGACATTAGAGTTTTCTTGCATTCATCTATTGTCTCGAGTCTTTCTGACTGAGGTACAGTTGACTGAATGACTTCAAAAGGAACGAGGAGTTTGCAAGCAGTACTCAGGGTTGTAGGTGATTTCAAATGGTCAGCACGAAAACTATCTCGCTTCGTGTTACTGTTAAAATTCATAAGTGTCTTCTGGCGTTAATTCCCTTAGTTTATTCAAGAATTCGTGTTGATATTTGTCCGCGAGTAATGCCTCGCCGGAAGGCTCTATTTTGCTGAAAGCAGTGAGGATTTCCTCACAGTGGCTCTCTTCTTCATGTAAGACGCAGTTGGAGTACTCGTCGATGTAGGTTTGAAGGTACGAAATCGGCACTGACCCGTGCAATAACACATGATAATGAAAATCTTGCAGTTTAAACTTAGCTCCTAATTTTTCCAACGTCTCATTGCGCATTCTCCAAATTGCCAACTGACCAGTCATGTACGAGGTCGCCTGTCCCGGCCAACCCTGGTACCGACTAACCTCGTTAACGACGACGTCACTTTCATCCCACAAATAACGACGAAACAGATGAATGGCTTGGTCACGTGTCATGTTCTGAGAATGGAGGCCGGTATCTATGATTAGGCGAAGAGCGCGCCATATTTGGCCTTTCATAGCTCCGTAGTTCTCGAGTGGACGATGTTGGTACAAATCTGAAAAAAAGAAAAGAAAAATAATTGCGCAACGTTCGTCTCCGATCCGTCCACAGAGATTTTCCAAACACGAAACTTTCTTCCTCAACATAACTTGTAAAGCATTATCACAAGGTTAATCCAAGCATTGGTCCCGTAGCAGCCGAATGGAAATGATTTATTAACGCAGAATAACTTTGAAATCTTAAATGAGAAAGTAAAATCTTGAGCTAAGTGGGTCAAACCTTGAGCGCTAGATTCCAGTTTCTGGGCAGATCCTACGAAAACCAGCATTATTTTTAATCGCGGCGCCCTGTCTCATTTGCCTTACGTTTCTGCAGCATGCAGTGACTCCTCAAGTGGTGCTGTTCCAGTGTAGTCTAGCTACCACTTCAGTACCACCTAGCTTTTTATCGGATTGGCCAGAATACATTGGAAAACACGTCACTCTCCACTAGTCATTCCAATTTCCCCACCCCACATCCCACACCCCACACCCAACGTCATAGCCACTACCTTACCATGTTCTTTACTAACCTGTGTCCTGAGTCACTAGCGGATTTTCAGCATACAGACCCCAGCCCTCATTGAATGCAGTTACCGATGGGTCTTTCAGGAACTCAACATTGACAACTTTTAAGCACTGATCCCTGAGAAAAATTTAAAAGAGAAGAAGTCAGTGTCTTCGTTTATGTCAATTTAGCCTTCTTTGCCCCCTTTTGTTTTCTATTTGTTTACAAAACTGTTTACTTAATTGCTTTCTATTTCGTTTAGAAAACACTGCGAAGAAAAGAAACAAAAATCACTCCCTTAGTTAGTTTACCAAATGCAATTTCTACTTGCTCGTATGATCATTAAATGAAGTGCTTTTCATGTCAGATCAATTCATAAGTCAAAAAAAAAATAGCTTGAACTAGACTGGAACTCACCGAAAATTCTCGATATAGCCTTGTGACTGCATATGGTGCCCAGGACTCGCTTCGTGCGCGCTCACGGTGTATTCGAAGAACCTGGGTCCCATTCTGTCCACAAAGAAAGGGACTTTAATCTTACTGGGCTCTTGGCAGGACCTTGTACTCTTAGAATATCCCTGTACAGAGATCAGGGGATTGAATCTAATTACTACGGAGGCAGGGCACGAGGGAGCAGTTGTTTTATTGCCCGTGTAGTAGACCATTCTGGTTAATTTGGGCCGGATAAGGGCCAGCGTGTTACGAGAAAAGTCAAGCCATTTCATCATCGCTTTGTAACGTTCTGGGCAGTACACTTGAGCAGCTGAAAGAAATAAAGTAAGCAACTAAGGGAAAGAACCCATGCTAAATTCTAACGCGCGAGAAAGACGTATAAAATGAAAGAAAACATCTATTTTTTTCGCAGCCGAGGGTTAAAACGAGTTAGAGATTTAGCAAGTTAGCGTAGCAAGTGCAGGCGCAAAAAATGACAGCAATCTCTGTTTGATCTACTGCCGCTTGCGTCTACACTCAGTTAAGCAGATTCTCGACAGCCAACATTTGCACCTCTGCGGAGAAGACAGGGGAGTGCTTGTTCTAGTTTCTTTGAGCTATTGAAATTTGTTTGGTTTGAATAAAAAACGCGATTGATTCGATTCTCCTCAGTAAAGCATCGACCTGCTGGCAGAAATTTACCATTTTAAAACCCACAAATATAAGAATCTGTTTAGTCAAGCAAGATTAAGCAGGTTCTTATATGTGGGCTGTAGTTAAATTATAAACTCTTGTTATAGAGGCAACACTTTTATCAGTTCTTTTATCAATTGTGTTAGGCTCACCATGTGAATAAATACTGTATACTTAAGGACCAAACCCAAGTTTATTTATTTTTCTGGTAATCAACAACTATATCTCCTTCATAGAAATTAAGAACCTACTTAGCCTTAATTGCCAATAAGTAACCCAAAATACAAGCACCTATTTTGCCACACGTAAAAATATGTAGGTTCTTACACGCGGGTTCTCACTGCAATCGAAATAGCAGTTGTTTGCAGCCACCTTTGTTTTTTTTGTTTTTTTTTGTTTTTTTTTGTTTTTCTTTTCTCGCTCGACAATCCCCCGTAGGAAAAAAGATGGCAACTGGTGCATCTACCCATAGTTCTTAGCGCACGAAAACCTAAACAACGTTCATAAAAACGTAAAGAAACGTTATAAAATCTTCAAACCCAGGCCACTCGATGTCCTTAGTACAGGGACAAATATTTTAATTAAAAGGCTTTCTTTGTGCCTTTTGGGCTGTGTTAGGTTCGCGAGGTATTGTGGTAAAATGTACAGCCGCCATCTTTTTTCCTACCGTGGATTCTATAAGGCACTTACGTATTGGGTAGTCAAAAAAAGAGCTGACAATTGAACGTTTAATTGATATGAATGAAAACCTTACCCTCTACGCTCTTGCATTTAAGAAAGGCCTCTTCATTAGATTCATTCTCTGGAAAGGGATGTTCATTAAAGTACAGTTCTGAAGAGTTGAGGTATTTTTTGAACTCAGTTACAGCTTCCCCCTCCTTGTCTTTCTTGGTAATCGTCTTAGCAATCAACACAGCCTGTTGGTAAAGACGATGCAACATCTTCCATCCCATGTCATGAACTTCATCTACAGAAAGATGAAGAGCTAGTCACTTCAGAAATATTTTTCAAGAAAAATTTACTACTGGTAGAAAAAGTATCGTTGAATAGCTAGAAACATCTACTGTATAAAGTGCAGTGGGGATATTTTTGGCTTTCAGTTTAGACTCTATCATGCCGTTGTCCCGTCAAGCTTTCTACGTAGAAATCAGCCTTGCCTTCATTGTTATGTTTCTATTTTTTGCTAATTAGATCTTTTACAGATCCTACGTATACCAGCAGCATTTTCGTTTGTGGTCCCTTGCATCATTGTATCCTTTAAAAGCATTAAATAAACAAATATTTAGGTTCTGAAATTCCTGCTATCGCCATTTTGAATCAACGAAGTCCCACTTTGCAGCGTTTGACAGACCGGTATATGTCTCCAGCCTTTATAATGTTTAATTCTTAGACTGTTGTTGGAATATTAAGTCTCCAGTAACAACAGCTCATTGTTGAGGCTAAGCGGCCGGATAATCAGCACGAGATAGAAAGGTCGCCATGTTTGTCAGTTGCCAGAACTATTATGGGCTTTGGAATGTACCTTTGTAGTTTTCAGTGAAATCTTCAACATAATGTAGCCTATACCGATTCGGGTTAGAATTTCTGGAGCCTTTAAGCTTGTCGTTACTTTTCTTTATTGTCGAGTCAGGAAAGCGTCGTTGTAAGCACTTTGACTTAACCCTTCGCTGTATTAATTTCAGCGAATCGCGAGCGTGTATGTGCAGAGGAAAAGTTTAAGCTAGTTAAACACGTAAATCTGCCCCTCCCCCCTCCCCCCCCCCCCCGTGATCTCGTTTGTTGGCTGTCCAAGAGTTTGCAACTATATAGACAATTGTTCAGTTAAGACCAATTTTAAACAATTTTTAACTTAAGAAATTACCAATCAAGAACCTTCCCAAAGGGAAGATGTTCTTTGCATTTCGTTACCTGGTGTGATATTTTGCGTTGTAGAGAATGATAAAAAGTTCATGTAAGATTCCTTCCCAGGCATGATACTGCCCCCTCCCTTGAGAGTCGTATTTGTCCTCTCCAAGGTTCTACTCCCGTTGTAATAAACGTGATCAACAGGCAAGGTACCCAGTCCACTCGAAACATTGCTCGGTAAGCAGTGGGGTTGGTGCTCTTTCTCGAGGTACTCAAAGAGGTCAGCCAGAGGTGATCCAACATTCTCAATAACACTGTCCTCGACAAGGGCGGTCACATTCATTCCATGTTTTTCCAATATCTTCGCTACTTCGTCTGAGCTTATTTTGGAGAGGAAGGAAGAAATTGAATTGGTAAACGCCGTTATGATTCCTCGGCCTGATTTCTGGGACGTGATTTCGACATACGTATCCCCCAAGCACTGTTTCCCCTCTTTGCACACGGTTACGGACCCTACCATACCAGCTCTGATCCCGCTTTTCAAGTTTTCCTTGAACTGGTTTATCCCGATTTTGAACCTGCCCAAAAAGACCAAATTGTCTTCCAGCTCCGACGCTGTTTGGGGGCGGAAAAGAAGAAGCATTGTTGCAAGCTGGGCTTTAATTGATGTGATGCCCTTGAAAGTCCTTGTACAGTATCTTCCAGGTCCCAACATCCAGTAGCCTAAAAGAATCGTGGAGAAAATATCAAACGACCATCGAAATTAGTATTTTTGCAGTTTCTCTTCCCGACTGAGGACAGGAGATTCAAAATTTAGCCTGAGTTTTATCTATTAAGGGGTAGGGGGGATATTGACGCACAAAATTTAAATAACTGCCATCGGAGTTACGTATATGGTGGTTTTCAACTGTGTGTTGTAAGGCAAACGCAGAGTGATGCTTCAAGCAAAATCAAAAAGGACACAGACAATCTACTTAACCAATCAGACGTTGGAGCAAATACATGTAGCTGACGTGAAGCACGGGAAAACGTGTGAAAGCGAGTCACCATTGGTTTTACCACTGACATTATTGTTACGTAGTTGCCTTAATTTTCTAAATTTCACTGACAAGATTCATCAGGATCTCGTATCTTTACATTTTCCGTTGGGCCTGGCAAAGATTTAAAGCGATCCAAAATCATGATCAGTTTCTTCTATCATATTCGAATTGGATGCTAATGGGCTGAAAGTCTCACACCACCTCCTCCACCTGCTCCAATCCCTTTCTCCTTCCCTCTCGCCCCCCAAAATCTAAGAAAGTAAATGTGTTTTTATTTGCCTGGAAACATTAAAAGATATCCCATGAACTTTAATTCTTCATGCATGGAGATAGAATTATTATTCCCGAGGCTTTTAAAACCTTTGAAATCTAAATCCAAGTCTCGAGGAGCTAACTACTCTACCATCACGTTTTCCATATCGTGCATTTTCCCTTTACATTTTGTAGGTCCCTTTGCACTAAATTAAGCCTTACCGGATAAATAATTGTTTTCGTAAGGCCGCCCGAAGTAGTGCCTCAAAAAATGATCCGCTTGGGCGATCATGCTCCGTTCACGTGATAAAAGAAGCTTCCTGTTGATGTCCATTTGATTGAGTTCCTTCAGCAATGACTGCGATCGGTCAGATATGGCTTTGATACTCTCCGGGGTGGGGTTATACGGCTGAAATAGCTTCCTACTTTCCTCAAGAGGGACCCCTGTCATACGACCAGCAATGTAGGGATGAAGCTCGTAGTACGAGCTGTCGACTTTCTTGAAAAACTGTGGAAGACCTAACGAAAGGCCAACTGAAGTTATGTCACATAAAAATACAATAAAAACCTACTTGTAACAAAATAGATATTTCCAGGTTAGCCTAAAAGATATTCAGCTTACGTTTCATGGGTTTCATATATATACAATATCCTTGATTTCTTTTTTTTTTAAGTGAAAAAGAACTACACCTTGCTATAGTTGTCAAAATGGGTAGGGTAAATTGTTTCCTCCGCAAGAGAAATGTATAACTATGTCTAGAACTGATCATGGCATTACATTTTGAATTGTAACCTTGTATAACATTTAGTATTTTTGGTTCTTGATCATCGATTGTTTATCATTTTGTAGCCACAACGTTAGTCGATCTTAGTCTTGTGATTCTAGGGCCCGACTGCGCCCGTGGTGAGTCTTATCACATCAAGTTGTTTATCTTAGCCATAGTTTATCAAGAGTACTTAAGTTCCGAACAAACCCTATCGATAGTCATGTCTGGCCGGGTTTGTCTACTGGCCTTAGTCTGTATCTCCCACAAAGATCCTGTTTAGGCTTCTAGTTCTCTAAACTTTAGTTTCTATTGATTATTTCAAGAACTTTGTAGTTCACTTCTGAAAGTAATCAATCTTTATTTGTACTCAGTCTTACTAAAGAAAAATTACAATTTCAATGAAAATATCAGAAGTAAAAATTAGAGTACTAGCTGCCTGGAATAACCATAGGGGCTAGCGGAGCCAGGCAGCCAGTTAACATCAGTATTGAATAGAAATAAAATACAGGTCAGCAAGAAAACTTGAGCACAAACGCACACACAAGAAGAAAACAAAGAAGAGGAAAAACGCTATTTCTATGCTATATAGGAAGTCTAAAATAGTTTAAGTTATATATGAATACAAAACATTAAGATAAGAAGAGCACCCAATAGCTAACTAATGCCATAGCGAAAGTCGCATAAAAGTGTTTGGGTTAGTATTCTAAACGGATGTTTAATCGTCCAATGTCAGTTTGTCCGTATGGCTGAGGGTGGCAAAGGCGGGGTACCAATCACGCATCATGCTGATTTTTTTCTATGAAATCAGGCATCACGGACAATTTTTTTCACCGATCACACGTCACGTGAAAAGAAGTAAGTATATCGCCAATATTACTTTCTTAACCCTAAATGAGCGTTGTTAAAAGAAGAACTCTGCCGATTCAACCACAAAAATACATCGGCAAATATGTGACCTCTCACGCGAAAACGTTCCTCACGGTATCCGTTCGAACGGCTGAACGTACGGCAAGTGAACGGATAATTTGAATAACGATGATCAATTTACTTGTTCCAAGATATCTTAAGACCACTTGGTTCTACATTAGTTGATAACCACTGAATATAATGAGTAATGACTCTAGAAACGATTTAATGAAATAATGAGATGTGGGCTCTGTAGGTATATGTGGGGGATTAATGAGATGTAGGCTGTGTAGGTATATTAGGGGGATTAATGAGATGTAGGTTGTGTAGGTATATGTAGGGGGATAAATAAGATGTAGGCTGTGCAGGTATATCTGGGGAATTAATGAGATGTTGGCTGTGCAGGTATATGTAGGTGATTAATGAGATGTAGGCTGTGTAGGTATGTGTAGGAGATTAATTATAATGAGATGTAGGCTGCGTAGGTATTTGTAGAGGATTAATGAGCTGTAGGCTGTGTAGGTATATGTGGGGGATTAATGAAATGTAGGCTGTGTAGATATATATAGGGGATTAATGAGCTGTAGGCTGTGTAAGTATATGTAAGGGATTAATGAGCTGTAGGCTGTGTAGGTATATGTGGGGGATTGATGAAATGTAGGCTGTGTAGGTATATGTAGGGGATTAATGAGATGTAGGCTGTGTAGGTATATGTAGGGGATTAATGAGCTGTAGGCTGTGTAGGTATATGTGGGGGATTAATGAGCTGTAGGCTGTGTAGGTATATGTAGGGGATTAATGAGATGTAGGCTGTGTAGGTATATGTTGGGGGAATAATGAGATGTAGGCTGTGTAGGTATATGTAGGGGATTAATGAGCTGTAGGCTATGTAGGTATATGTGGGGGATTAATGAAATGTAGGCTGTGTAGGTATATGTTGGGGGAATAATGAGATGTAGGCTGTGTAGGTATATGTTGGGGGATTAATGAGATGTAGGCTGTGTCGGTATATGTAGGGGATTAATGAGCTGTAGGCTATGTAGGTATATGTGGGGGATTAATGAGATGTAGGCTGTGTAGGTATATGTAGGGGATTAATGAGATGTAGGCTGTGTAGGTATATGTGGGGGATTAATGAGCTGTAGGCTGTGTAGGTATATGTGGGGGATTAATGAGATGTAGGCTGTGTAGGTATATGTAGGGGATTAATGAGCTGTAGGCTATGTAGGTATATGTGGGGGATTAATGAAATGTAGGTTGTGTAGGTATATGTAGGGGATTAATGAGATGTAGGCTGTGTAGGTATATGTAGGGGATTAATGAGATGTAGGCTGTGTAGGTATATGTAGGGGATTAATGAGATGTAGGCTGTGTAGGTATAGGTGGGGGATCAATGAGATGTAGGCTGTGTAGGTATATGTAGGGGATTAATGAAATGTAGGCTGTGTAGGTATATGTAGGGGATTAATGAGATGTAGGCTGTGTAGGTATATGTAGGGGATTAATGAGATGTAGGCTGTGTAGGTATATGTAGGGGATTAATGAGATGTAGGCTGTGTAGGTATATGTAGGGGATTAATGAGATGTAGGCTGTGTAGGTATATGTAGGGGATTAATGAGATGTAGGCTGTGTAGGTATATGTAGCGGATTAGTGAGATGTGGGTTTTGTAGGTATATGTAGAGGATTAATAAGATGTAGGCTGTGAAGGTATATGTTGGGGGAATAATGCGATGCAGGCTGTGAGGGGATATTGGAAAGATATTAAGGGGGGTGGTTAAGGAAGAATACTTGATTATATATGCAGGAGGTGTTGTTTTAAGAGAGATTAAGAGAGATATGTATATTGCAGTGGAGTTAATTAGCCGCCCAACCATCCGGGTGGTGTCGTACTTATAAAGAGAAAGAACAAAAGGCTTGGCTGTGAGCCAATGAGAAAGTGCTGACGTCATAGCCAAACTGGACAAACGAGTTTCTGACACCTGCTGGATTTGATTATTCAAAATGGTGGACATACCTTAATCTAAGGCTATAATATGCTAATTTGCCAAACATTCTTTACATGCACGCTTATGTTCTGTAACGGCTTTGTAATTTATGCAATACATACAGTTATATATTAAAATACCTGTTCACCCTGTGTATCTTGAGTTACAGTAGCCAGATTAAGCCTTGATTGATGACGTTCGTTTAAGGTTCTCTCTACCATCTGATATCACATGTTGCAGCGAATGGGTAGTTCAAATTCGTCGACAACGTCTACCGTCTACGAATACCTACGAGCGAAAACAACTTCCGGTGCCTCGCCGCCTAACGCATCACAATTTTCAGTGTTATTCTACCTTGCCTCCACAACATTTAGATTTGAGGTCAATTAAGTAGCGAGATCCCCGAGAACTGGAAGCTATGGCAAGAGAAATACTGTAATAATTACTTGGTTTGGAACGGGAAAGCCCCGAGTATCAACTCGCCATGTTCAAGGACGTTATGGATGACGATGGCCTTAAAGCGTTCAAAGCCTTAAGCTATACTGAAGAAGAAGACGCAAACGATTGCTGTGTAGTAATGGAGAAGATGAAAAGGTATTGCATCGGCGAAGTAACGTAAACGAGATTGTTTCAGCAGGAGGGAAAAACTTCCCACCGAAACGCTCGACAACTTAATCTCTGAATTAAAAAGAACCTTGGCAAAGAACTGCAATTTGTGTGATTTTTTACGGTCTTTACAAGATACTCTCATCTGCGCTCGATTGGTCTTGGGATAAAACATGAGCAAAGCATAAAGCAACCACTTAGGATGACAGACTCCACGTTAAACAAGTGTATCGATCTTCGGGCATCCGAGATGCAAATATAGGGATCTTTACAACGACGACGGCGACGCCGAGGACAAAGCCTTGTAAAATTGAATTTTTCCAGGATACCTATGGCTCTAAAACCTCGCTCAGGCTAAAGATGTGATGACAGCGCTCAATTCTAAATGGAAATAGGAAAATTAGCAGTTCGACTCATCGTTCGCGTTCGCGGTCACGGTCATTTTGCGTAGTTGTTTTGCAGAGGACGGCTATGAAATGTTCAAAGGTTTACTGAACACACTTGTTTTGCTCATTAAACCTTTTGTTTGGTGGTGCTCATTGACGTCGTGGTTTGCTCCAGACTCCGTCCACATTACACCAGAGGATTTAAAAACGCATACAGCTTTATTTCTACGGTTAGGCCTACGGTCCAGAGTAATCCGTCACGAAAACGGAGCTTTTCGAAAACGGTCTTCAAAACCGGAGGAATTTGAAAACACCGTACATACCTATATAGCCCATACAAGGGAGTACACCCCCCGGGACGGGAGGTAGCCGAAGTAGTAAAAGACATACTCTACCTCCTCGTCTATAAACGGTAACTTAACTTAGTACCTTTGTGATTTTTCAACCTTAATCATCATGAAAAATTATTTTTAGGTTTACTTTCATTCAGTGGTAGTTTTTGTACGTGGCATGTAACCTGGCGAGTAGATCGTGGCGTAGTTTCATCAATCTATCTGTCGTCCGAAACAGAAAATGGACAAAGCTTGACCCTCCCTCTCCCCCTTAGAAAGTGCGTCTGTTCTGCATTTTATTTGTTTCTTCGATGTACATAACTGCATTATTAGCTATAGGACTATTTTGACATCCCAGATCAATTCAAAGTCCCTTTGCGCATTTTCAGCTCTAGCATTAGTCTCATAAAATTCCTCTTTTATTGTAAACAAAGTTGAGCCACACAAGTATGAACTTGTCGATTTTATACACGCGACAAACTATGAAACACTGACCTGCACGCTTTGCCTCAGGCGAGAATGAACACTTATCCACCAGCTTATCCTTGTCATTGTCCTGTTCACTGCTGACTGAATGCTGCCGTCCCTCATTTTTGCTCTTCACTATCAACACAAGCCCTACAATGAAAAGAATAAGCCCTACGCCTGCTAAAACTCCAGCCACGGCGAGGACGACCTTCCTGTTAGCCCTGAATCGCTTTTTGCTTGTCTTTGCAGCGAAATCTCGCTGTCCTTCGTCCTCCGTTCCAGGTGATAGCGCCTGATCGGCTTCGTGCTCGGTCATTTTGATTTGTATCACAATGGTATGGCTGTCAGCACAATTTAAAGACGCCGCAATGACACTAGTTAATAGCTTGACGTTTTGGCGCTTAATAAACTGATAAACCATCGAGTTTCATTCAGGCGTGACTTGTTATGTCCAGAATTTTATGTGTGCATAGTAATTTGCAATCATTGAATGACAACTGTGTTAAATACAATAGTTAACAATTGTTTGTAAAAGAACAGATCAGCTTGGGGTTACTCTCTTGGCTTTTTCAAAACGTGACATTTAATTGACTTCGATCCAAATTAAAAAAAGGAAGTATTTAAAGCCTGTTTAAACGAAAACGAAAACGTTGGAAGTTGGTTAAGTCGCAAAACATAATTATGAAATGAGAAGAGCTCATTAAAGAAGTTATGGTTTAGATGCAAACAGTTTTATTGTCACATAATCACAAAAGATGCACTTGATTCAATCACGATATCACTGTGAGATCATGACAGCATGCCAGTGATCGCTCCCACTCGTGAGGGATATGAGTGGCGCAAATAGGGATCAGGGATTGGTTCAATTTTTTCACTGGGTAAATGGGATCAAGGTCAATTGGATCTAGGTCAATGGGACTGAGAATCACAAACAAACGAGTATGGGACTTCGTTCAAAAAATAGGCTGGAAAAAGGCTGTTAGACAAAACCTGGGCTGGGAAATGGGACTTAATCTCTCTCCCCCCCCCCCCCCCCCCCACTTCCTCCCTTTCACGATCTTAACTACCACAAATAAAGGATCTTAATTACCAAAAATAGCAATTGTTTGGTGCAAAGTCATACGGTGATTTATCATGTTATCATGTAGCGCTACTGATGAGTGGAATGTATGCATCGTGGAAACCTTGATGTCAGCAAAGGTAAAAAAGCAATTTGCGGTATCTGAGTCGATTTGATGTTGACATCAGACGTTGTAGAATCAACGTTGTAACAGGGGAGCTGGATAGGTTAGACTTCAGCGCATTAACAAGATCTATTTCTTGCAGAAATCAGCGGGTTATCCCGAAGGGCTCTTACCCTCTCGAGGAGCTGCCTTGTTACAGGAGCCCATCACAAGGAGCGTGCAACTCCCATACTAAGCCTATGTCACGGAATTTTTTTTATCAGGCCAGTCTATTTTTAGACTTCTTTTCCCGCGAAATAGGTCACTTCTGGTCCATATGAGCGAGCATAGGAAAGGAAAAAAATGTCGGGGTTGTCCGTGCTTGTGATTGGTCACTGAGGTTCCTGCGGGGGTCTGAATTCGCGGTAAATTCAAACTAAATAGAGATCGGTCTGTGAAAACGTCGTGACAGGAATATGGGGTAGTTGCACGCTCCTAGTGATGGGCTCCTGCTTGTGATAAATAAATCTTACTTCAAAAACTTTAATTGTCCTGCTTTGTGGTCAACGTAAGTCATAAAACAATTAAATTTCTGTCCTCCTGTATGTCTGGATGAGCTAGAAGATTTCACATTTGTTCACATAAGACTAATAAACGAAATTTCTCTTCGCTGTTAATTAATAGTCAACTGAAGCATCGCTGGGTATCGTCGTGTGACTCTCCCGACAAAACACAACTAACGTAAAAGTTTTTAATGTAGTCATCTAGATACCATAGAGGTACGTCTCCTTCCGAAATCACGTGATAATGAAAATCTCGAATATCGTATTTTCGTCCCAGGGTTGCTTCGGACTCATTGCGCATCCTCCAAATCTCTTGTTGACCAATCATGTAAGAGGTAGCCTGGCCAGGCCAAGCCTGGTAACGAGTAATTTCTTTGGTTACGATGTCACTGTCGTTCCACATATAATGCCTAAGTAAGGTCAGTGCTTCGTCACGTGACATGTCCTTGTGATGTAGACTCGTGTCGATGACGAGGCGGAGTGCTCGCCAGATTTGAGACTTAATCACTCCGTACCGACGCAATGGTTGACCTTTGTACAAATCTACGAGGATAATCGAGAGTAAAATGTGTTAAAATTACGCCAAGGCAGGCGTTTTGTGAGCGAGTTGAATTGATCATCAAATGGACTGTTTGCTATCGACTGGCCATAGAAACCCAAGTTTTTAATTAACGTTTTTACCTGAGTCAAGACTCATAAGGGGATACTCCGTGTAGGTGGCCCATCCTTCTTTGTACGCTGTGATGCTGGTTCGTTTTAACATACTTGGACAAGAAGCTCTGCTAAAAAATTATAAATTACAAGACAAAGTGTTTGAAACGTAAGTTGCTGTAGAACGCTTTAGAAAAGTTTTTACCTTAACAAAGTCTCTGGATGAAACCCTAGCTATTGCGCAACACTTTCATGTGGTACTGTTTATTATGCTGTACAAGGTGGTTTTAACTTTTGAGTCTATTTTTGAAAATTCGTAGTATGCGACAATTCAAATGAAAGCTATCGAGCAGTACTTTCATGGGGCACTGTTTATTATGCTGTACAAGGTGGTTCTAACTTTTTAGTCTGTGGACGAAACCATAGCGTGTGACCATTCAAATGAAAGCTATTGAGCAACATGTGGTATTGTCTATGATGTTGGTACTGTTCATGTGGTACTGTTTATCATGCTGTTTATCTGTACGAGGTGGTTCCAACTTTTAATTCTGTGGATGAAACCCTGGTTTGTGACCATTCAAATGAGTAGTGCTCAGTAGTACTTCCATGTGGTACATACCCCTTACTAACCGAGTTCGAGGGCCGTACTGTAAGTTACGGACCGAGTTTTCCCCCCATCGATTTATGGCCCAAGCGCGAAGCGCGCGGGCCATAAATCGAAGGGGGAAGAACGAGGATCCGTAACTTACAGTACGGACCGAGAAAACGAGGTTAGTAAGATATTTATTATATCTCTACTGTGTGTCTGGCGGGCTCAGGAACGATTTCTATTCACCCGGAACGGCTTCAGATTTCAGTGACGCACTTTGAAAGCAAAACGACTCAATTTGAAATCGTTAAGAGACTCTTAAGTCGTTAGCCGGTTTTAATACACAATTTAAGAAGTAAAAGAACGTTTTAAACTTTTAATTGCTAAAAAAGTTAAGAACACTTGGCGACAAATCACGAAACATTTTGGCAGCAAAAACAGCATTAAATTTTAGCGGGCCATACAGTAGATTACGGCCCGCTAAATTGACCAATCACAGCGCGTGTACTAACTGAGAGATATAATAATGTTTATTATGCTGTACAGAATGATTCTTACTTGTAAGTCTGTGGAGGAAATCTAGTGTGTGACCATTCAAATGAAAGCTATTGAGTAGTACTTTCGTATGATAATCATTTTTTCTCAACATTTTATTTTTCTCTTACTCACCGAGGCTTAAACACATCCTTGTAGCTTGCGTCCTGGAGGTGATGGCCAGGGATACCTTCGTGTACTGTTGTAGTCCACTCCATGAACTCAGATCCCATCTTATCAACAAAGAATGGCAATTTGTACCTGCCTGTGAACCGACAGTTACTCAGGGAGGGGGTGTAAGTGGCCACGCCAACAGAAGGAGAAAAATTGATGACTGGCTCAACGGGACAAGCTGGTACGGTCCTTCTCTCGCCCACAAAGTAAAATAAATTGAGTATTTTTGCTCGCATCAATGTTAACGTGCTGCGAGCGATTTCTATCCAGTGTGTCATGGTGGAATATCGCCGAGGACAGTTAACAGCTGCGTCTGGTTAACAAGTGAACAAGTAATTAATGCAAAATTACAGGTATTAACACAGAGAAACAGAGACCGGAAATCAAATTCTTTAAACCGCTCGATCCAGAGTCCTGATGTATTAACATGCCTGCGCACCTCACACACTTCACTCTACCACACTTACTTTTGATGCACTTCTGGAAAGCTTCCTCGTCAGACTCGTTTTTTGGAAAAGGCTGTTTGTTGAGGTAAAACGAATAAGACTTCAGACGGCTTTTGAATTCCGACACAGCCTCGCTCTCGTTTCCTTGTCCTGTTATCGTCTTTGCGATGTCGACAGCTTGACGGTAATATCTGGTCAGTTCTCTCCATCCAAGATCATGCACTTCGTCTAAATCAGTGAAAGAAACACAAACAGGTCAACGTCATGCGCTCAAAACAATCTCGTTCACAGAGACTGCGATCTTTTTTGGTCAGCGCCAAGAATCGTGAGTTCCAGAGGAAATCAGCAGGTGAGCCAGCATTAGTCACAGCGGTTGTTCGCTGTACGCATATCCAGAAACCGTTCTTAAAGCAATCTGATTTTCTTCTTCCCGTTATTGACTTTGTCTAGAGAGTGGGGCATTTTGCGAGCTGAAAATGCTCAGGAATGAATGCTAGTGAAGAGAACATGAGAGTAAGAGAGTTCATCTCCCACATAGCCCTTAGCCTTGAGGTAATTCCTCTCTAGTTCTTTTTACATATGGTATCCAGCTCTCCCGCGGATAATGCTATCGTGCGCATTGCGTAGATGTTCTCTTGGAGAATGGAAATGCGTATAAAGCCACTTGAGCTGACCTCCTGATTAAAATTCGCTTCACTAGATCTATTTCTAGACCCTTGCTGAATTTTCTGCAGACGAGAGTGATAGATGTTAATCACCGTTTTTAGGGTCGTCACGCAACGTTTTTGGGAGAAGCGTTGCGTGACGACCCTAATAACGGCTGCGAAGGAGACTAAGAATATATTCTGACTGAAGTCGGAAAATATCGGTTGAATTACGCATGTCCATGCAACAAACTCGAGGCTCAATGGAGTAGCAGGTGTTTTACTTCTGTTCATTTTCATTGCCTTTAATACCAATCAAAATCGAGCCTGTAAAGGAAACGAGATTGCATGCTTAAAGGGTAAAAAATATATATGAAGGTTGGCAACAACCGCTGTTTCAGTGTTCTGAAACCGCACTGGTTTGTGTTTTTCTTTACTAATTAGAACTTCACTGGAACTTCAAACTTAATTGTCTTTATGTTACTTTTCAAAATCTGAGCTTCCATCTTGAGGTTATGGCTTATCTGCGGGTGCAGTTTATACAGGAACGTTTACGAAGTTAGTCATTAAACTAAAATCTTGTGCAAAATGTGCAGGGTTTGAGCTCGATCTGCGAACAATAAATAGCAGGCCCCAAAACACTTTTTTAATAATTCGCGCAAGCCAAAGGTGGTACTGAACCGTGATATAGCTCTCTCTCTCTCTCTCTCTCTCTGGGGGGACTTGGCCACTGGAGATATTTGTCCTCAAAATCACCATAGTTTGCCATGCCATTTTACATGGGTAGTTATTAACTTAAATTGATTGACAGGTTATCATTCAAATTACATGAAACTCCCGTATATAACTCACGAAGGACGTATTTACAGTCGTGTACAGCCACAATTGAATTGGATGAATTGCTCATGTTTGAGAGCCCCTACTTTTACCCTTATTTAGTGTAGTATTTAAAGGAATTTATGTAAAAAAAAAAAGTAGGGGGTGGTGTAAGTCCCCCGGAAAATTGCAATTTTGAAACCGTTTTGGCTCTTTGAGTTATTGGGTATGCCCTTCAATCTGGCCAAGTTTCACTGAAATCGTTGAGATGGCATGTATCACCCCTGCCTGGTCCACTGGTCAAGGTCAAGATATGAATACTTGCCTGGAGTGTAGCTTGTCGTAGTAAAGTACGATAGAATTTCTTTATAGGCGTCCTTTCCCTTCATTATCTTTTCCGTGCCATCCAGTGTTTGATTTGTCGTTTTTGATGTTCTTGTCCCGTTTAAGTAGACATGATCGACAGGCCTCGTTCCCAGACCACTGGATACATTATCGGGTACACAGTGTGTCATGTGATCATTTTCAAGATACTCAAACAAACTGACCAGCGGCTTTCCAACAAATTTGATGACACCATCGTAAAGGGAATCTGACATATTTTTACCATATTTCTCAATCCATGCAGATAAATCTCGTATCGGAACATGAGATACGAAGTCTTGTATACGAGAGTGTACCCCATACCAAGACAACACAGCATCGGGCTTTTTGCGGGTAAAAAGGTCGAGATTATATTGTTTCACGCACTCTATTCCCTCGGCGCATTCGCTTATTGACCGGACCATTCCTGTCGTCACGCCTCTCTGTAGGTTAAGTTTGTACTGATCGATACCTTGTTGATATTTTGGCAGCATGTTCAAGGCATCTTCTGCAGCTGTCATAGTTTTGTTCTCCTTCGTAAGAAATATGTACAGTCCTCGGCTTACGTGACTTGACAGCGAGGCGATTGGCTCAGACTTGCATCTCTGACTGGGACCCAACATCCAGGCTCCTAAGCGGAATGAAAGGGAAATGCACTAAGTTTACAAAGAATTCAATGAATTCATCAACCTATCTGTCTGTCCATCCGGCCGTCCGTCCGTTCATCATTCATTCATTCATTCATTCAGCCAGTGAGTCAGTCATTCAGTCAGTCAGTCAGTCAGTCAGGTAGGTCAATCAGTCAAGTCGTCAAGCAGACAGTCAGTCCGTCAGTCCCTTAGTCCGTCAATCCGTCCGTCCGTCAGTCCGTCAGTCCGTTCAACGTCAGTCCGTCAGTCCCTTAGTCCGTCAATCCGTCCGTCCGTCCGTCCGTCCGTCAGTCCGTCAGTCCGTCCGTCCGTCCGTCAGTCAGTCCGTCAGTCCGTCCGTCAGTCCGTCGGTCCGTCAGTCCGGTCTACCAGCTGTCCATCAAGCAGTTCGTTATCAGTCAGTCACTCAAAAATTAGTTAGTTTTTCATCAAAATAATAATAATAATAATAATAATAATAATAATAATAATAACAATAGCAATAACAGTAATAATAATATTGATAATAATACTTTATTTATATAGCGCTATTTCTATCACTATCCAGTAGCGTTTGACTGTTCGTTTAAGTTTTGATACGCAAACACTGGTGACGTTCTCCTTCAACGTTACTCACTAAATTAAAATCTGCTGCAGACCAGGAGGAACAACTCCCTGTTCAGTAAAAGACATCTTAACTCAGTAAAACCAAGTGCAGGAATAGATTTACGGTCAAAAATGACTAACCTGTGTAATAATTGTTCTCGTAGGGTTTCCCAAAGAAATGCTTTAATTCGTGTTCAGCAAATGCTAAAAGTCTTCTTTCTCTTAGCTTGAGTCTTCCCGTGTTCAAGCTGGCTCTTATCTCCAGAAGTTTTTCGTAAAGTGTTCGTGTTTGGTCGGTTAACATTTTAGCTGTCTTCGGCGCTGGATCGTAAGGTTGGAAAAGATCCTTGGTGAAATAACTTTTGTAAGGCGTGAAGCTGCTCTGTACCCCTTTGACCTTGGCGAAAAAGGACTCTAAACCTGTGAGTCATAAAATTGCAACGTATATACTGATAAAGAAAAGGAACACTTATCATACCATATAGATAAACAAAAAAAGTAATAGAAATTACACGGTGACATTGGTAACTATAAATTTTTCGGTAAGATGCAGAGTTAGAGGAAAAGTAGAGTGTGACTTGCTTTAATTGGAAGGAGGTTACTGCAATCAGCCAGTTACAGCAAAACTTAAGTTTTTAGTACCCTTAATTATTGCATGCACGCACGTTTACTAGAGAGAAAAACAATCAAATGCATTCTCCAATCTAAATGGCATTGTCAGACTCGTTCCCAGTCCTTTAAGCTTCGTTCGCATGGTTGGCATCATAGGTGAGTGGAAATTGTTAACCGCAATGCCATTTTGACTACTAATGAGTAGAGACTGGGTTCCAGTAGTTGGGTTTTACACCACTGTTTAGTGTTAGCAATGTCACTGATAAACGCCTCGATTTTTCTAGCCGGCAGTCCTTTCCGGAAGCTTCCATCGTTTACGCTGGATTGTAACTTTCCTCCCCTTTTCGTGTGACAAATTTAGAATTTTTAAATCCTCATAGAATACGAGAATAGCATCTCAGAGTACCTAGATTTTTACATTTTCTACCGAACATTTTTTCGCGCCAATACCCATTTTTCTGGAATGTTTTAGTCTGTCCCTGTATGGTATTTACTAGTAAACACAGCAGACAACCGGAACTCAAAATAATAAGATTTCTGTCTTCTTTTCAAACCAGGGGAATTTTTAGAGTGACTTATTAAGTGTAACGTATATCACAAAGAAATAAGATCTATTGTAGGTTCCAAGGGGTTGGCTATGCATTTGACTATTGTTTAACGGCTTATTTTTTCTGCTGTTTGCATTGCTAAAAAGTGCATTGTCAAAAGGGATTTTGAATCAATGCGTTGTGACAAATTTCTAAGCATTGTTCTATAACCAAATTCCAGTCTGTAATTTCAAGGCGATCAAAAAAGCATACGGTGGAAAAATATGTCAATTTTGGTGAATCACCGCACTACAGATGTTTTTTTTTCTTTCCTTTTCTTTTCTTTTTTCTTTTTTTTTTTTTTTTTTTTTTTTTGAATGATCGCCGAAATAAATACTGGCAAAGGTTTACTTCTAAAAAAAACATTGGAAGGAAAACAAATAAATCGAATGGCTTTGCATAGCATCTGCACAGGTTTTCTTTTAACACTAATGTAAATAATGTGAATTATTATGCAAAGCATGGAGACATCTGTATTATAAAAAAAAAAGGTTATAAGCTTACCTGCAAGCTTCGCTTCCAAAGAAAACGCACAGGGATTTTCTTTTTTTGAGTCATTTTTGCTGCTAAAGCATGTCATATTGCATGGTCCTTCTTCGTCAATGGCATTAGCTGAAACCTTGCCTTTCGTGGCAGTTTTCTGGGTTTGCGACAAAACAATTAGCACCACTCCAGTTACGAGACAACAAACTCCCAACACGAACACGACAGCAGCTAAAAGGCAAATTCTCGAATGTTGTCGCTTTACATGATCCGATGAAGAATCCCTGCTTGAGTAATCTGGCAGGATTTGATCAGGCGAGATGGAGTTCAACTCGTGGTCGCCCATAACGCGATTTAGAAGTGTCGGAAAATATTTACAAACGACGTATCGCCACCAACGAAATATTTGATATTGGATTATGACAACGGAGTGATGAGAGAAGCTGTAACATACGGTGTTGTGATCTGCTTGACAACTCATTGACGCTTTAAAGATTTAAAAATTCAACACAGTAAATTGTTATTGATTGACTTTAAAAACTGGGATTGGATTAAATCTTTTTATTTATTTTAGGGAAATTTAAGTCAAAATATTTACCTTACAGTTAAAAATCGATCTAAAAGTCAGATTACCAGTGATAATGCTACAACAAAAACCCCACGGATTATTGGATAAAATACGTAAAATATGTGAAATCTAATCTGTTAAATATTAAATATAGTTTAAAATCCTAACTGTGGATACTCATTTCAGCATACATCTGTCTCTCAAATCCTTTATCATCAAATTTTTGCCGCAAATTACCTAACTTGTAAATGATAAGGATCTTAGGACTGAAGTTAATTAATATTTTAACCTCGGGAGATGAAACTGAGGAAATTAGTTTGCCTTTGTTTCTGATATCAGCTTTTAAATGTTATGACCTCAAACAAGTTGACGTCAATTCGACTAGCGATGAAAGACGTGCGCTTTTTGTGCCATTTGAACACTATAAGTACAAGAAAACGTGACTGATTTGAAGCAATAAAAAAAAAAACAGTGAAATATTCTTATATAATTTTTTTGCTTGACCTACACGCATTCATCAAAAATATAAGTAATCTTTTTCTTTTTTTTTTTCACAAAACCCGAGTTAATAAAAATACAAATAAGCGTGTGCACTTTGAAACAGAAATTTTTTGGCCATATTTCAAAAAGCGTATCGAGTTATAATTAACAACTGGTGAGAGATTTTTTGCCAAAAACCTCAAAATCCCTAGTTTGACTGCGGCAAAATTTATTTGCGAAAACGAAATATCTACTAATGACAAAAAATTCCACCTTTTTCTTGGTTGCACTTCAAACCTCTTCTGTTATTTTGAAACTCTTCTGTTACTTTCTATTTTACCCTTTTTACACGTTTTGTAAAAGTACGGAAAGCCATTTGCGTCCATGCAAAACGAAATATATAGAAATAATAATAAAAAAAGATTAAAACATTTTTGGGGTCGACATAATCTGGCCTCAAAAATGGGTTTATGATCAGTTTTTTCTTGATCAATAATTAATGTATAACAGAAGCATATGATATGCTTCTGATGTATAAATATCAGCGTGTTTCTTCGCTTGAGTACGAGTTGTAAATACTTGGATAATGTTCTGAAGTGCTATTATTTACAAAGAATCATCTTCAGAGGAAGTTTGTCGTTAGAAACGCTGAAAACCCAACTTGACGTGATAAGTGAATGTTTCACCTTTTGAGGCAATTAACAGGACTACTTTTGCGAAAATAGAACTAAAGATATGAATTACTCTAAAGGCATTGCTTTCAATTTTTGTAAACATTTTCCCCCTATTCCTCTGCTAATCCTGTTTTCCAGTCCAAGTTCTAACTTTCCAGTTACACGTGGCAAGACGAATGCGCTTGCGCCGTTCCTCGTTGAAACATGGCGGATGAAACGGGACGAAATTATGCTAGTGGTTTAAATTTGCGTTTGATATGTTCAAGTTGAATTAATTTCGTTAGATTGACATCTACAATGATTTATAATCTTCAAATTTTATTCCTGGTTTTATTAAGCCTACCAAACGTCGCAAAATGTAAAACTGTTCGCGGTATTTTTAGCTCCAGACTTGCTCGTCTGTACCAAGGGCAGTATCTAACCAAGTTCTGTTTTTACGGTAAGTTCTAGTTTACTTGGCTGAATTTATCGGACAATAGATATTTTTTCCTTTGGCATAGCGGAAAATTGAGTCCTAATAGCAAGTAATAAAGAGTGTTTGGTGCGCAGACAAATCTTTGGAATGTTTGAAAACAGCTAGCGCCAGCGTTCGCTTTCTCCAAGTTACCTGTACCTCGAGTTTTAAACAGGACCTCTCTTGCCGGGGCGAACTGTTACATGTAAACTTGTTTGGTTGATTTGGTGGAAGTTTCTTGATTAACAGAGTCCCATTCAGTCCAGCTGTAATTGCACTTTAGAAATTATTTTCCTAGAGGAAGTGGTACTACTGTAATTGTATCGTGTTGAATAGCAACACTTCCGGTTGTTTCATGTTCTGTTCCTCAAAGGCTAACTTTACAGCGTATAGAAAGAAAATAACGACAGAAACAATTTTATCCTTGGCTCTGTCAAGTTGTAGAAAAACTTGTGAAGGCTTGGGATCATTGTGGAAATCTCAAAGAGACGTTTTTCTCAGGTCTGTACTTCCTCCTTTTTCATTTGATCAGATCCTAAAAAGGTCCAGCTGGAATATCATAAATTCTGGTCTGAACTAGGAGTCAATTCATGCTTTTTTACATGCAGTTTTAGGTGGTGCCTCCTATCTATGGGTTATTTCATCACAGGCTCAGAATGACATATGGTTCGCAACAGCCATGCCAAACGTTTTTTTTTTTTTTTCTTCAGTCAAAGCACCTTGTACGCAACTGAGATTTGTTTCTTTGTTGAAAAATTCATTAGGTGAAGCACTAATTACTTTCAAGCTGAACACAACTTCAAGTGGGAAGCTTTACTTCTACCTTGACGAGAAATGGCCCCAGGTTGAAAAATCTTCACAATGCCAAAACAAGCTGGATATGGCACAATATTCATGTAAGTTATGAGTGTGAAGTGATTTGTTTTATGGCATAATTTTATGTTTTACTCTGAAGCATTTAACCTCTTACATCACATGATAATTTTTTTTTCGTCTATAGTAGTGACAGCAGTAGTCAAGGCACACTGACTTAGTGGTCAGTGTGATGGTCTCTGAAACTTTGTAACAAGTAGTCTGGGTGAAATTGTGGCCAGGGTTATTGCAATGCGTTCTTGCCAACTTGGCAATGCACTTTACTTTTCTCTTTCTACCATGGGGTATTAATAACAATTAACATGCAAACTAAGTGGCTGGGGTGGTAACCCTGAATATGTGACAGGCTAGTACACCCAATCCAGGGGGGTAATAGAAAATGCTCCTGATCATATATGTTAAGAACCAGCCAAATGTGCCACTCTTGCACAAACTTGCCAGTTGCTGAGGACTTCTTTGATTATTCTCCTTAGATTACTCAGGCTCTCAGAGCCATCTCCACCCCTAAGAGGGGAGGGGGGGGGGGGGTTACTAGATACAAAGTTTTATAGAAGCTCTGCCCCGAGGTCCGATGTCCAACCCCTTCTTTTGTATACCCTCCACTATCTCCAAGGGGTAGAAAGGGGATTATTTACTATTAAATAAACCTTTTTGACTTAGTGACTGACTATTTTTAACACAATAACCATTCCCTTTCAGTTGGACTAGACTCGGTGTCTGGAGAGAACAAATTTTCCCCCTGGGATGACCCCAAGGTCTGGCATGTCTTGTACGCTGATTCTGTGACTTGCGACCCTAGTGTGCCAGCTCTTGACGATGTTACTTTCACCTTGGAAATGCTTAATCCTGATTCTGGAGGAAAACCATCTAGTCATTGTGGTTGTGATGAGACAGGTTAGCCTTAATTTTGCGGGCTATTTAAAAACAGAAGTCTAGTACATGTTTATTATCAAGATCACGAGGTGGTGTAGGGCGGTTCCATTAAGTATTTATTAATTTAGTAATAGCAGCTTGAAAAGATAGATTCTTGTTAATTTCCCAGGGTTGCTGTCATTTTATGAAGTGCTGGCATTCCTGTATTTTGCTGGAGCAATAGCTTATGGTCAGCGTCTGTGGCAAACGATCCAGAAAGGTGGACCCATGCACCTGGTATGCTTAATATCAACTCTCCTTTCTGGTGTCTATGTATTTTTTTTTTTTTTATGTTAGTTGTGATAATTTAATGATACATCAGGACTAAATTCCTTAGATGATGAGTTTTGTTATTCTTATCACCTGTCTGCTTGACTTTATATTGATACTGTAAGGAGAAATTGGATTTTGATCAAGCTTCATTTTAAGATATTTACATTTTTAATTCATCAGGTAAAATCTATCATGTCTTCACATAAGCATCATTGCAATCGGCTGAGGGAATTTTTGCTGATTTAACATAATGTGTACATGCACTTTATTGAGCATCCCTGAAAAGGGTTTTTCAGCATCGAGATTGAAATACAGAAAATCAAATCACAATAAATAAATAACAGAGATATCTAGAAACATTACATGACGTTATTTTCTATCATTCATATCTCACTTAGCTGTATTAGGAACACAGAAGTAAAATTATGAAATGTCTTGATTTTTAGTGAGTGTGGCATAGTAGTAAATGGCAGTGATACAATACACAGCCCAAAATTCTAAATAAACCAGAGAAACGTGCCTTTAAATGTTTTTATTCTTTCTCTTTATTTCAGGTGATAAAAATGCTGTCAATTGCTATGATTTACCAGGCTACAGGGCATTTTCTTACTTTAATTCATCTCTACAGGTAATTGAATCCTTCTCAGCCTTTTTAGAGAAGTTTCAAAACATCTTCCATGCTTTCTATTGACTTCTTACAACATAAGTGGATGTTTGGGAGAATGAGAAATGCTTTGTGGAACAAATCAAAATGAAACAATCCTAGTTAGAGGAATTATTGTTTTGAAGGAAGAAAAACATCAGATGTAATATAATTAAACAATTAACAGCAACAACTTACAACACCAGCATTTAATTATGTTTGGTTTACAAAATACTATAATAATTTATAGTGTAATAAAGGAATGCATTGTATCTCAGGTGAAATGTGTTAGTTTACGTGCATTGTCTTTGAAAATGATGGAGATGTAACCACAGAGCGTATTTGATTTTTCTCATTTTTCATCTTTGACAAAACTTAGATATTCAAAGGATGGCGAAGGTTACCCTTTTCTCAGCAAGCTGTCTACAGGTAAACATTAAATAAAACAAGTTTAATTGAAACTTGTTTATCTTTTTACTCGTGGCTTGCTTGTGATTATAATGTAACTACCATAAATTTTGCAATGTTCATTTTGGGAATTTTGGAATTTACTACTGTAGTAATTTTTCTTAGGTCTCTTGGCATCGTAATCCCAAAAGGGCCTCTTTTGGTTGTTTCTGTAAACAAGTCTGTTTTTGTGAGGTTGGACAACAGGCCAAATGATTTTTTTGTTCCTGTGATAACTATTGATGCCTTCTATAGGCTTATTACTTACTGTGTGTGTTTATTTAATTTAAAGTCATCTTCTTTGTTGTGTTTGATTTTACAGCTGCAGATGGCCTAGGTGGCTATCAGATGTTATTTATGATGGCCAAGTTGTCCACAGGATGGACTCTTAGTTCCTCATTCTCAACACTGGATCCAAAACAGATGAAACAAATTAGTATTGGCGTGATTGCAATTTCAGTTTTTGAGGTGCAGTTTTGTATGTTTACAAATAGGAAGAAGTTGAGTGCACTAGTGAAAAAAAATTGATCATCTACATGTAATTCAATCAGACTTGATCAGAAACACACTCTGTAAGATTTTTATTCATTGTGGGGTTCCAGGCAATTTCCACACTTGCATGAAGAATGGTTATTTGGTTTGTACCCCCCCCCCCCTTTCCCCCATGGAATTTCTAGTACCTTCCCTTTAAAAATTTGGCTATTTAATCATCCCAACCCCCCTGGAATTTCCAATGACTATCCTTGACCAGTTTGGCTATGGATATTTTATGGACCTGCACATTCTAAAATAGGAAAAGACTGCAAATGAAAATGTAGCGAGTCCCCAGAGATTAAAAGTTTTAAGATTCATTTAATCCACAGTCATACCGTATTCTATGATTCAGTTTATCTTGGTCATTAGTAGAGCAGAACAATAATGAAATGTAAAATACTGACATAGTGCAAATTCTAAACTGTTTGCTGGTATTTCCAGGTTATATTAACCTCTTGGGAGATGACTCTTCTTCTAGTCCTTGTTAAAATTGTTGTAGCTGGAGCATTTGCTGTAAATATAAGTAGAAAAGTTTCAGAGGAGAGAAGTACACTCCGTAGAGAATTTTATATTAAATTTGCAAAGGTGAGTGTTGATCCATTTCTTTTTACGCCATACAAGGTGGTTTAAATTTTTATGTCACGAACCTTGGGCTTGTGTTTGACCATTCAGATCCATTCACCATTCAGATTGTAAACATTATTTAATCAAATTGGGCAGTCCTTATTTGTGGTATTGTTAATTATGCTGTGCAAATTTGGTCTAACTCATGAAACTCTAGTGTGTGGTCATTCAAATGAAAGCTATTGAGCAGTACTTTCATGTGGTACTGTTTATTATGCTGTACAAAGTGGTTCTAACTTCTAAGTCTGTGGATGAAACCCTAGTGTGTGACCATTCAAATGAAAGCTATTGAGCAGTACTTTCATGTGGTACTGTTTATTATGCTGTACAAAGTAGTTCTAACTTCTAAGTCTGTGGATGAAACCCTAGTGTGTGACCATTCAAATGAAAGGTATTGAGCAGTACTTTCATGTCATACTGTTTATTGTGTTGTACACATGATGACATGGAAGTTCTAACTTTTAATGGTGGTTTTCTTTCATGGAGTGACAGTTTGACTTTTGTATATTTTTCCAGTGTTGTTTAACCTGGCTTTTAGCATATCCTGCCTTAGCAATAGTGTCATTGGTTTTACCTGTCCACTCTAGATTTAAGGTAAGTAATATGGAACAGTTAAAGTAAAACCCATATATTTACCCCAATATAACAAAGTACAGCCAAAGGGATTCAAAAAATATGTTCATTGGAATGGAAGTATAGCAGAAGCTAATCCCTGTCAAAATGAATTCGCATTAAAAGTATGACACAAGGACCACAAGGCAGTGTATGCAGGCCATGATAAGACTGGATTGATCGCCAAGGATACTAATGTTGTGAATGATGTACACCTTGAAATAAAAAAAATCCTTATTCATTTTGCCCAGTTTTTCTACAGTTCATGTTTTCTTTATTGTGCAATGTTTCACGCTGCAAGTAACTGAACGCCTGATAGAGGCTCTTTCTCTGGAGTTTTGATATGCCACACTTACATTGAGGAATGACATGTCTCTTTGAAAAATATCTACTAGCCTACATTTAGCACTCTGATTACTGATTTGGTAATACTGCTATTTGAGAGTTCACATTATATACCAAATACTTCTTACTAGATAAGCAATTAAATTCTTTTCTGCTAGCTAATGCAAGTATTAAATTTTGAACCGCTACCTAAATGTATTTCTGTTCAATTCAGGTAATAACATGGGGCTTGTTGACAGTTCAGTGCATATCAATCCTGTTATTATACAGACTGTTCTTATCACGGAGTCTGTACTGGGAGGTATCTTCCCTGGCAACTAGCACGCTTCCTCTACGACTGGACAGGGGCTATGGAGCCAAGACCTACAACTCTGAAACGAGGACTGTTAGAATACATAAACATATTGCAGTGAATTAGGCCAATTCTGCTCAAAGATTATTTTTCTGTTTGTGGTTCTGGATGTTCAGATTGCCTCTGTAACTTCAGACAATATTCTCCAAGGAAGGAAGTGCTTAGCATAAGTTTTATTTAAAGATGCATTGAAGTGGGAACACCCTACAAACGGAGAAACCTTTCAATCCCTTCTGTTATCTAGTCGCAAAAGATTTTTCAAATTAAACTGCGCGAAGTTGCTTAACATTTCCTTTGAGATGTGATTCACGACGTCAAAGTTCGCGAATAAAAGCGTGCAAAGAAACGCAAACATTTGATTTCGTGAAACATTCACGTAGTTGTGTCAAGATTTCCGGCAGCCAGCTACCCTGCGAGAGGGGGTGCTTTACATTATGCCAAAAATTTCCGGTAATTTCGGTCAAAAGTCAAATGGAAAGGGTCCGTTTCGGTTCTGTCCAATCGGAATTTTCGGGGCCACCTCTGGAGGTGATCCACTTTGATCGGTCAGACCGATTGGACCGAAGTTTGCCGTTCTATTTTGACAAACCGGTTTATTGCCCTGTTTGTCTTCAGTAGATTTCAGTGAATTCGGGAAAGGATTTAAAAATAGTAAGAGTCATTCCTCTCGGTTGGCCCGGTTCGGATCGGAAAATGTCGTTCCATTTTCCTCGGTTAGTCCTGCTGGCCGTCTGACCGATCGCTCTGGCATAAAGAAAAGCATCCAGAGATTTCTTTTTCTTTCTGCTTCAAATGTTCGTCTCGCAGGGTAGCTGAGCCGGGAATTGTTTCCAAAAAACTAGATACCCGGCAGTCTGAAATTCTAATAGGATTTCCACTAAACATCTCTTGGAATAGAGCTTTCTTCAGAAATGTCAAGAGATTTCAAGTAGTTGTGTCGAGTTGTGGAATTTTTCGAGCTTGGCCTTACTATAGGATCTCGATGTTCTCGACATTTTGCAAATATTCGCACTCTGGCTCACGGAGTCAACTCTCATAGAATGATATCCACAAAAATTACAACAGGCCATTTTCGAGTTACCTTGTGCCTCTGTTTCAAAACCGAGCCCTCGCGCAAATCTTTTCATATGAAAATGAGTTTGATTTAACCTGTAGGGGGAACACATTTTCATATGAATGGTTTTGCACACGGACTCGTTTCGACACAGACGCAAAAGGCAACGAGCTAGAGTGTTCGAGATTTGTTCAGAAATGCCAAACGATTCTAAATATTGTTTTGCTTTTGTACTGGATGGAGGTTTTCGTTTTATTATTGACTAATTGATTGACTGATTTATTCATTTAATTAAATATTGATTTTTGACGTTAATTAGTTTTTAGCTAGGACTAAAAGATCCAAATCAGTTGTAAAAGTTCCCAAGTTTATTGACCTACTTTATTAAGTAAATGTATTGTTAAGGACGTTCGCGCTAATAGTTTCTGCGCATCCTTACCGCGCACGCAAATTCACACGCCACGTCAAGCATCGAGCGTTGGCGCTAAGTACTAAAATAAACAATCATAGGGCAGATGGCCATAGGCCCTTTGCAGCTGGGGTCATGTGACCAAATTTTTCCTAGAAAATTTTCATATTATGGGCTATAACTTGAAGAATGCCAGAAATTAAAAAAGAGCGGATCGAAAATACTAAAATGGCCAAGTTTGAGGCCCCTGGCATTAAAGAGTAAGTTTATACGACCGTTTGAATTTTCGGAAAATTTAGAGGATTTGTATGGAAAATGTTACTCGAGAGCAAGACCTTGCTCTCCAACAACTTTTTCCATACAAATCTTCTTATTCTTTTAAAAATTCAGACTGTCGTAAAATCTCATTCTTTAATGATGGGGGCCTCAAACTTGGCCATTTTGATATTTTCGACATGCTTTTTCCATTTCTGGCATTCGTTAAGTTATAGCCCATAATTTTATGAAAAATAGGTCACGTGATGGCTTTGCTGCAAAGGGCTTATTTCTATAGCTTTGCTTGGATGTAACGATCTTGGCCGTTCGGTGACCTCTACTTTTCTTTCCAGAAACAGATTTTATTTACAGTTATCTCCACATGTCCAAAAATAAACAAAAAGTCAATGTGGGAAGTAAAAAAAGTTTCAAGATTTCTGTCCACGGGACATCGAATCCTGCAATCTTGCAGCTGCAAGGCGCATGAAACTATGGTCGCTAAATGCGAACTTGGTCTTAAAGTAACCTTACTAGTTGACTAAATTCACTTAACAGGTGCACTTAAACAATATTTGGCAGAGAACATTTCACTTTAATGTACTAGTTACAATATTTTTGGGCTTACAGACACTGTGGCCGTATTCAATAACGAAGTCCTATTTTTTCAGATTTAGGGTGTTCTTCCGGGCATGTTCTCTCCAAAACAAAGTCGGTGACTCCCCATTTTTTTTTACATTTCTGACATAATTCACTCGTCATCTTACAGTGGTAAAAGTCTCAGAAGAAAAATCAATGTTGAAATATTTTCGCGCGAACGTCCTTAAGGTGGCTCCCTATAGTTTACGATCGCACGCGCGCTGAGGACGAAGGTTCAAGTAATCTGTGCGCGCTCGAAAGAAAACGTCAGTGTTTTTCGATATTTTATGACGTCAACATGAGCACAAAAAGCAAAACTGACAGTGAAGTTTTTCGCGTTTCCTTCGGTGAAATTTCGTAAAATTCGGTAGTACATATCTTACTTTAGTCGGAGCTCATTTTTGAAGGAAATCTATAAGACCAGTTTTCTGGCTGGGGTAAAAGACGTAAATTTGCACAAATCGAAAAACCTGCCTTAACAAACCCTACTTCTTTCCTGTTTAAAATTCGTATCCCGCAGGATGCGATGTATGCTGTGAAAATTTTGGAAGACTTCCGCGAAGAAATTTCAAGGAAATCACAAATAAAGCCATAAAAAAAGCAAAAAAACACATTCGTTTGGGCTTTTATAATTTAAGACTAAAACCCATAATTTTAACAGAGATGATAGTAAAATACTATTTAATCATTGCTTATAATATAACATGCAATAAGTTTGAAAAGACTGGGTGTAAAAACGAATGGAAAAACGGCATTCAAAACATAACACGTGCGCGCGCAATGCCATAAATGATTACCCTATGAAGCCACCTTAAGTGGCTGGCCATCTTGAATATTTTAGTAGAACGAAATCTGAGGAGAGGGCGAGAAGTTTTTTCCTTCCCTCAGATTTCGTTCCCACAAGTATTCAAGATGGCCAGCTACAAACAGTCTAGTTTTCGGTTTTGGTCATTTTTAAGATCGGTTTTTCAGTTTTGCACTTACTCGATCTCTCAAAAATAGAAACGCACACATCTTTTGTTTCTGTATTCAAGTTTATGAGTTTGCAGTTTTAATCATCATGTTCGGCAGTTTTTCGGATTTGGACGATTTTTCGGTTTTCAAGATATTTCGAGCGGTCTTCCGGTTTCTAGTAGGTCCCATTACCCTCCTCCTAGTTTTTTTTTTCCTGCCTCTCTGTGGAAAACAAAAGAAAACGCGCGCCTGATTCCCACACCACTCTTGGACTCAAGTAAGAATCAGAATGACTTCGCGAAGTGACCAGTTCTGTAACAACATAAAATTGTATCATAAGAAAAGCGAAGAAGATCAGTTTTATGATTTTGTAATCAAAGACAAGGATGGCGCAGAAATCAGATCTCACAAGTTCATTCTTGCCTCCCAAAGTGAGTACTTCGCCGCATTGTTTCGCACAAATCCAAATGCCAGCGAAACGACTTTCAAAGATTTCTCCATCGATGTCATCAAGGAGTGCGTCGAATATTTTTACGGTCTTGAGCTGAACTTGACTAGTGAAAATGTTCAAGATGTGCTGATGTTTGCTGACTACATCACTCTTAGAGAAGTGATCGCTATTTGTATTGACTACATTCTCGAGAATATCGACGAGTCTAATTATGCTTCTGTAATCGACCTTGGTAACAGGAGGGAGATGTTCAGTTTAGTCGAGGCAGGAGTTTTGTTCGCCCTGAGAAACCTCACACGAAGTATCGATAGTTTTGACGAGCTCACCAAAGCGATGATTATAAAAGTTGCTGATCAACAACAGCAGATACCGATCAAGATGACAACGGAGCAATGGAACATCAATCGACTGAAGAAATTTCTGGCGGCACCGAAAGAAGAAATTGTCTTTCAAGCTCGTGGTTCTTCAGTTTACGAAGGCGATTTAAATAATTTTGCACCCAAATTAGCCATTAACGGCCAAATTTCGAACAGACATGTTATTTATTTCCACTCGAAAGGTGAGATGAATCCATGGCTAGAGGTGAAGTTCCCTTCCCCTGTGCTAATCTCGTCAGTGACCATTATCAACCGTAAGGATGGCTGGTGGGAAAGGCTAGTAAATGTGGAGATCAGAGCTGGAATGGCTCCTGTTCCTGACGGTTTCACAGCCCAGGAAAGAGGAGCCGATACTAACAAGATGCTGGATGTCAACTCCAGGTGCGGATTCTTTGCCGGTCCACCCGATAGGTTTACAGAGGAGGGACATGTCATCTTCTTTGACCGGCCAATTCTGGCACAGTACATCACTCTTCAGCTTCTGGGGGCTGGATATTTACAGATTAATGGCCTCAAAATTAACGGAGGTGACTTACTAAATTATGATAACCGTTTTTGATTTATTCAACTGTACCGGCATCTCTGGACAGAAACTAATTTTTAGAGATCAGACAATATCGATGGTAACTCAAATTTCAAAAGATAGAAAAGTTCTAATTAGTTCTAAATGAAGATAAGAGATTTTTAAAGAACACCGGAGCATGTTTTAAGGACGTTTGAGCGAAAATCTTAAATACTTAGATTTTCTTCCCATCTGTACTTTTATGGCGGTTAGATTAAGAATTGAACTATCAAACAGAACTGCATGGCGTCTGTATTGCGTTACAATGTGCGCTATACTTTTCAATGGCAGAAGAAGGTTCATTTAGAAACATTGTGATTTTTTTGTGTTTTATTTTTCATCAACAAGAATATAAAATGTTCTTATCCTGTAGTTTTGTTGCAACACGTGTAGGAGTTACACAGAGCAGACTACACATAACCAAGAGTAAATATCAATGGTTCATTTTTACTGAGCTGGTCATTTCATATATCGTTGCAATGAAAATACACTTGTATTATGATGGCTATTTTAAGATTGCAAAGAAGCATGTTGTAGGTCGCATAAAAAGGCATCTGGCAAAGTTCAGTCGCCTTTGCAACCACTAGCGCTGGAGTCACGCACGAGAAGTGTTTCGTGACTTCGACGCGAGTTGTTGTAAAGGAGACTAGGCAAAGTGCGAAGAGTGCATCCAACTGGGACACTGAGTTTCCTGTTTTTCCGGTATCAGCTCGACCTTTCTCCATTAGCACATCAAGGGTATCACGTGATAAATCTGAGATGAAGGAGGCGCGAAAGGCCGGAAACTGGATACGACGGCGATGCGCGGGCAACCTTGTTCCCAAGGTCTCTTCCTGCTCTCATCTTCCCTCCTCGCTCGGGAGAGCGAGAAGATGAAAGACTCTGGGAAATAAGGTTAATGCGCAGGCTTGACCGGTAGATAACTTGAAATGGCAAGCACCACATGGCGGAGCTGTGGCCTTATTCAATAACGAAGCCCGAGTTTTTCAGATTTAGGGTGTTCTTCCGGGCATGTTCTCTCCAAAACGAAGTCGGTGACCCCCCCCCCCCCCCCCCCACCCCCATCTTTTTTTCTACATTTCTGACATAATTAACTCATCATCTTACAATGGTAAAAGTCTCAGAAAATAATTCAATGTTGGAATATTTTCGCACGAACGTCCATAAGTGGCTGGCCATTTTGAATATTTTAGCAGAACGAAATCTGGGGAGAGGGCGAGAAGTTTTTTCCTCCCCTCAGATTTCGTTCCCACAAGTATTCAACATGGCCGTCTACGAACAGTCTGGTTTTCGGTTTTGGTCATTTTTAAGATCGGTTTTTCAGTTTTGCACTTACGATATCCGGTTTTTCGGTTGTGGTATCTGTTGCTGTTTTCCTTTATTAGCATTTCGAAGATAAGAAAAATTGATTACTCACTTGCCTACTTCCTAGGGCCTCTCCATTCGCATGAAGATTACAATCATCTTCGAAACAGTGAAAGAGAATGAGACTTCTGCCTGGAAACAGCCATCTAACTGCTGCTTCTCTGGAAAATCTAGGGTTAAAACAGGTTAAAGGGAAGGCAATAATTTCAACTGAAGATGGTCTCGATCCCTCAAAAATAGAAACGTACACATCTTTTGTTTCTGTATTCAAGTTTATGAGTTTGCAGTTTTAATCATCGTGTTCGGCAGTTTTTCGGATTTGGTTGATTTTTCGGTTTTCAAGATATTTCGAGCGGTCTTCCGGTTTCTAGTAGGTCCCATTACCCTCCTCCTAGTTCTTTTTTTTCTGCCTTTCTGTGGAAAACAAAAGAAAACGCGCGCCTGATTCCGACAACACTCTTGGACTCAAGTAAGAATCAGAATGACTTCGCGAAGTGACCAGTTCTGTAACAATATAAAATTGTATCATAAGAAAAGCGAAGAAGATCAGTTTTATGATTTTGTAATCAAAGACAAGGATGGCGCAGAAATCAGATCTCACAAGTTCATTCTTGCCTCCCAAAGTGAGTACTTCGCCGCATTGTTTCGCACAAATCCAAATGCCAGCGAAACGACTTTCAAAGATTTCTCCATCGATGTCATCAAGGAGTGCATCGAGTATTTCTCCGTTCTTGAGCTGAACTTGACGAGTGAAAATGTTCAAGATGTGCTGATGTTTGCTGACTACATCACTCTTAGAGAAGTGATCGCTATTTGTATTGACTACATTCTCGAGAATATCGACGAGTCTAATTATGCTTCTGTAATCGACCTTGGTAACAGTCGGGGGGTGTTCAGTTTAGTCGAGGCAGGAGTTTTGTTCGCCCTGAGAAACCTCACACGAAGTATCGATAGTTTTGACGAGCTCACCAAAGCGATGATTATAAAAGTTGCTGATCAACAACAGCAGATACCGATCAAGATGACAACGGAGCAATGGAACATCAATCGACTGAAGAAATTTCTGGCGGCACCGAAAGAAGAAATTGTCTTTCAAGCTCGTGGTTCTTCGGTTTTCCAAGGCAATTTCAATAATTGGGCACCAAAATTAGCCATTAACGGCCAAATTTCGAACAATGATCTTACTTATTTCCACTCGAAATGCGAGATGAATCCATGGCTAGAGGTGAAGTTCCCTTCCCCAGTGCTAATCTCGGCAGTGACCATTATCAACCGTAAGAATGGCTGTTGGAATAGGCTAGTAAATGTGGAGATCAGAGCTGGAATGGCTCCTGTTCCTGACGGTTTCACAGCCCAGGAAAGAGGAACCGATGCTGACAAGATGCTGGATGTCAACTCCAGGTGTGGATTCTTTGCCGGTCCACCTCACGGGTTTGTAGAGGAGGGACATGTCATCTTCTTTGACCGGCCAATTCTGGCACAGTACATCACTCTGCAGCTTCTGGGGGTTGGAATTTTACAAATTAATGGCCTCAAAATTAACGGAGGTGACTTACTAAATTATGATAACCGTTTTTGATTTATTCAACTGTACCGGCATCTCTGGACAGAAATTAATTTTTAGAGATCAGACAATGTTATTGATGGTAACTCAAATTTCAAAAGATAGAAAAGTTCTAATTAGTTCTAAATGAAGATGAGAGATTTTTAAAGAACACCGGAGTATGTTTTAAGGACGTTTGAGCGAAAATCTTAAATACTTAGATTTTTTCCCAGCTGTACTTTTATTGTGGTTAGATTAAGAATTGAACTCTCCAATAGAGCTGCATGGTGTCTGTATTGCGTTACAATGTGCGCCATACTTTTCAATGGCAGAAGAAGGTTCATTTAAGAATATTGTGATTTTTTGTGTTTCATTTTTCATCAACATGAATATGAAATGTTCTAATCTGGTAGTTTTGTGGCAACCCGTATAAGAGTTACACAGTGCAGATTACACAGAGCCAAGAGTAGATAGATATGAATAGTTCAGCTCTGTTTATTGAGTTTTACTGAGTTGCTAGCTCTGTTTATTGAGTTTTACTGAGTTGCTCCTTTCACATATCTTTGCAATGAAAATACACTTGCATTATGATGGCTATATTTAAATTTCAAAGAAGCATGTTGTAGTCCAGGGCCATCCATATCAAAAGGCATCTGGCAACGTTAAGTCGCCTTCACAACCGCTTGCACCGGAGTCACGCACGGGAAGTGTTGCGTGACTCCAGCACGAGTGGTTTCAAAGGAGACTTGGCGAAGTGCGAAGAGTGCATCCACCTACGACATTGAGTTTCCTGTTTTTCCGGCATAAGCTATTTTTCTCCATTAGCACATCAAGGGTATCACGTGATAAAATCTGGAATGAAGGAGGCGCGAAAGGCTAGGAACTGGATACGACGGCCATGCGCGAGCAACCTCGTTCCCAGGGTCCCTCATCTTACCGCCCTCCTCTTCCCTCCTCGCCCGGGAGGGCTGGAAGATGAAAGAGCCTAGGAAATAAGCTTGATGCGCACGCTTGGCCTGTAGATAACTTGAAATATGCGCTGGATCATTTCAAAGGGAAGCATCCCACGGCGAAGCTATGGCTTTTAATATCTATATGTATCTATTATCTTCTATCTTTGCGATCACCGTAGTGATTTCTATCGCGTCTTTCGTATGTCCTGCCTTCATCTTCTGTGCGGTCTCTTCGCTTATCAAATCTATCCTTCCCCTTTTCGTCAACCTCTCGACCTTTATCGTGACGTGATGCGTGATAAGCCCTGTCCGTTTGCTCTCTCGGGTCATACGTTGAGTGATAATCGTGATTGTGACGGTCACTCGCACCACCAGCATCACGTTCACGATAATCACGAAGACGCGTTTCACGATCGCGTTCATGAACATCACGATCACGCGTTTCCTTATCACGCTCTCGAATGTCTCGTACATGATTTAGCGCTTCACGGTCACGTCCACGCTCATGCACATCTCTACTTGCGTAACCATCTTTAAAATCACGTTCCCCACGATCACGCTTATTATCACGCGTAACTTTCAAATCTTGAGAATCACTGTCATGCTGTACACCTCGGTCAGTCCTATCACGTTTGTCCTTCTCAGTTTGGCTTGCTCTAGCAGGCGCTTTTTCTCTCCACGGCTCCTTTTCAAGCTTTTTCCTTTTTTCTGCGGGATCTTCCTCGCCTGAGCTGACCGTCGTTTTCTTTTTCTTTGGCGTTTTCTCATCTTTGTGTTTCTTTTGTTTCTTTGCTTTCTTCTCTTTTTTCCTTTTCTTTGGCAGCTCCAGTAATTCCTCTTCCTCATCAGAAGCCGGTGGTGAAGGTGACGGTGTCTTTGGTGCGCAGCCTTCCTCAACAATCTCCTTTCTGTTTCCGTGCTCGTCCTTCTCATCTCCTTTGGGTCGCCGATAGTTAGCACAGTGATCCACTCGGATGATCCTGCCGCCAAGCTTTGAAAGCGAATCCAAAATACTGCCATTACTAATGAAATTTGACCTTCAGTTTCATTTGCTAATAAGTGACATTCGAAAAATCAACGGTAAATTCCAGTTATATCCAATCGTCAATAGCCCCCACCCAACCACCCAACCCACCATCACCAAAACTCAGGATTTTTGAGCTGGATTATTTCTTTGTCCTTACCTCTTGGAATCGACCAGTGCCTAGAGACCGATTATGATCATTCAGCACCGCATTAAAAACATAAACTACTCCTCTACGAATTTGAACACACTTTGAAAAGTCTTAATGATATTAATAATTAATATCGTTACGACTTTTCATTGTGTGTTCAAATTAGAATTATTCTATTCTCTTTTGCTACCCTCAGCTGAATAGAAAACATTTCTTTTATAAGGGGGACAAATGAATACTATACAACAAATAGTTGAGAGAGCTGCCAGCAATCGATTATATTCACAAGAAACTGAGACACGGCTGAATACGGGTTACAAGCCAGAGAACAAACATAAAATGTTACATGCCTTTTCACACAACAATAGCAAATTGTAATAAAGAAAAATAGCCTATAATTATGCATGCATGTATAGCAGGAGCCTGCTGTATTAATGAAAATATTTTATCAATTTCAAGTCTCTCTGGCATGTCAGAAGCACTCAAATCAGTTTTACCCTCCTCAGGGGGTGGATTGTTAACAAGATTTCATTCTTGTAAGCAACCAGCTCCATTTACAACCCCTTTTTTCATATCCTTGAGGTGGTTGCTTATAAAAGCTTTGACTGCAGATTGATAGAGATCCTAACCTTGATGCCATTGAGGTTGTCCACAGCCAAAATAGTACTACGTTGGTCTTCATAACACAAGAAACAAAATCCTTTTGGTTTTCCAGTTTTCTTGTCTCTGACTAGATTTACATTTACTATTTCACCATATCTGTTGATAGAAAAAGTTATGTGAAAATCAAATATTAGGACGGTTCTTGTTCACAGGCGACCTTGATCCTGGACATTGACTGTGCTTAAGATACGTCAAGCTAAAAACTCACCTTTTCCATCATGCATTTTTATCATAGTTGTTTTTATTATTGTAAGTTTGCCTTTAATTGTAATTTAAGCTTTTTAAAATCATTGTAAGTTTACTTTTAATTGTAACTTTAGCTTTTTAGCCTTTATATTCCGTTTTTAATCTTGTCATGCACATTTGAACATTTTATGAAATTTGCACATTATAAATGTTATCAAAATTGAAATTGAAAGTGAAGAATGATCATCCCAGTTAATTTTCCAATTTAAGCAATTGGAAAGAAGAAGCCTGAAAAAATCAGGGCTTCAACGGGATTTGAACCCATGACCTCCACGATACCGGTGCAATGCTCTACCAACTGAGCTATGAAGCCACACATTGGGAGCGAGGTCAATTAGTTGAGTTCATATCTTCCCGTGAGGAGTTAAATGATGTGGTTTATATGAAATAATTCATATATGAACTGCGGTTGTAGATGAAAGTGAAGAATAATCATCACAGTTAATTTTCCAATTTAAGCAATTGGAAAGAAGAAGCCTGAAAAAATCAGGGCTTCAACGGAGTTCATATATGAATTATTTCATATAAACTTCACATCATTTCACTCCTCACGGGAAGATATGAACTCAACTAATTGACCTCGCTCCCAAGTGTGGCTTCATAGCTCAGTTGGTAGAGCATCGCACCGGTATCGCGGAGGTCACGGGTTCGAATCCCGTTGAAGCCCTGATTTTTTCAGGCTTCTTCTTTCCAATAGCTTAAATTGGAAAATTAACTGCGATGATCATTCTTCACTTTCATCTACAACCGCAGTTCATATATGAATTATTTCATATAAACTTCACATCAAAATTGAAATTGAAATTAAGATAGACCTTCTATATATTGTGACAAATACATTGTCTATTTACAAACAACTTGATATTATAATGCTAAACTTACTGTGAAAAAACACACAAGACGTCACCTTCTGTAAGGTCGTAAGGGAGTCCACCTGTCAAGAAGAAATGACACATTTAGTATGTGCAATACTTATTAATACACATGAAAACGTGAGTTATTGTTTCTCTTAACTCAGTTCCTGTAAGCCAAAAAATGCAAAATTGACCACATTGCATTCTTTATTTAATATCTCAACAACTATTTATAGTAACATAGTATATAATTTTGAGCCAACTGTAAAATTACTTTCTTACTTACTTGAAACACCTCTCGGATTGTCTTCAGCCTCAGGAAAAATCAGTTTGTAACTTTCACTGAGAACTTGGAGGTGTGAATTTCCCATTGTTTGGTACCAGTTACATGAACATGAATTTGATTGTAATTCTCACTTGTTTATTGCATAATCTATGTTTGTTTGATTGGCCATTGTATTTGCTTTGGTTTTGGTTTTACCAAGCTTTACTAAGAACTGTTCAAACACCAACTTCTATGGCTGGCCTCGGGGATGGATATGGGATTTTAGAGGGGGTTTGACAGGGTTTTCAAATTTTGCCGGCACCCAGTGCAAGTCACCGGCTACTTCAAGCATTTGCGCCAGGTACTTTTCGTATTCCAACTTTTACCAATGTAATTGTAACCTGATCTTTTTGTGGAAATACATATACGCTAACAGATGAAAAAAATAAATAAAGAGTGCGGCTACTATATGTACCTTTCGAACCAGTTTCAAATTTCGCAGCAAGAGCATTTTTTGGAGAAATTTTGCTTGTGGGCACAGACTGTCATTGGAATGTGCATGTATCAGCACGAAGATTTCTTCTCACATGCACAGTTTCCAAGATGAAGCGGAGGCAGCAAACAATGCTGTCGTTTCTTTCCACAGCCAAGAAGTCACAAAGACAAACAGGTAAAAGTAATTTTAGGAATCAGAGTTAATAAATATTATGTGTTGTCCCAGTTCTCAAAATGACGATAAAACAGTCCGCTTAAGCTGAGGTGACCACAGTATGGATGGCTGTAGCCACGTTCGTGTGGTGAACGCGAAGGGAGTCTTCCTCGTGAAATGTTACTCATTACGGTCTTGATTGTACCAAATGTATTTTAAATGAAAGGTTGAAAGAATTCTTAACAATAAAACCCTTCAACAACACGAGTGTTCAGAATTTTAGACAAACAAACTGTAAATTGCAGCAAATTGTTGAAATCAATGTAGAAACGAAATGAGACCACTGACTTTGTTGTGATACTTTATGTACGTAAAAGGAGATATCACGGAAATATTACGTTAATTCTGTTGATTCATTTGCAGCTCTCTTTCTACTTTTTTTTAATTTGAAAACCCTGATTTGAGAGACTGACTACAGATGGTGGTCCCCTGAAGAAATTGAAAATTGTTAAAAATTGCCTTGGGGCATCCTCCCCAGGAAAATTTTTAAAATTTGAGGAAATGGGATTTCTGTCATTCTGAGGCAAACTCAGCGTGTTTTTATGTCTAATTTTTTTTTTTACATTTAGGGGGTTAGACCAAACCCCCTGAACCCCCAGTAGATCTGCCCCAAGGCCTGTTCGACAGTCTTACCAATGAAGACGTAGGCACTATCTTTGTATTGTTTGTGCCAAGCTTGACTGTCTTCCACTCCCATCTCCAACATTCGTTCATTCATTTTCTGAATGTTCTTTACGTTTCTGCAAAATACACCCAGTTCATATGTAAACTAAAGCTACGACAGAAAATTACGGCTAACACGCGTGGTGTCACAGTGCTAATCGTGACAACGCAAAACATCAGCGTCATAAAGTAGAAAACGAGTAGAAGCTGAACGCAAGTTCAATATAGTTATGCTTATATTCTGCAATGACAGATGTCTTCCGTGGAATTAATTGCTTTTTTGCAAAGCAAAACAAGTCACAGAAGGAATCATTACTTACGTTAACGGATTCATGTCTGTCTTTGAGCCAACGCTAGCTTCAATTTCGTCAAAACAACGAATATGTTTCTGATGTTTCTAACAATTTGACAAAATGGCGCCCGTTTTTACCACTGACCAAGATTTCGCGGACTCCGCCACTACTTCATAAGGTAAAGATAGCCATATTTGGCACTATAATGTTCGAAGAGCCTTGCGTGACTCAAGGCCTGGAAAATTATCCAAACTCGAATTTACACCCTCAAACCTCTCTCAAAACTATGCAAAAAAGTACTTGGACTGGAGGTCATACATCGTCTGTGTTATCTTTAGACGTGAACAGAGAAGGTATTTTAGCTTCAGGTGGAGAGGATGAGCTGTGTATCTGGTCAAAGGATGGTACATCTCAAAGCAAACTTCCGTTTACTTCATATCTGTCCGGTGACCGTGACACCAAAGAAGTAAACAGCGTTTGCTTTTGTGTGAAAAACCCTGAACGTTTATATGCTTCTTGCGGGAACAAAATATTAGGTTATGACCTGAGAAATCTTGCCTCTACCGTTTGCGAATTTCAGTTCAACGAGGATGAAATTAACCAATTGGCCATTCACGACAAGGGAACGTTCCTTGCCGCCTGCGATGACAGCGGTGAAATTAAAATAATAGATGTGGCATCGGGAAGATTACTTAAGTCACTGTACAACAAACACGATAACATTTGTTCGACTGTTCAATTCAGGTCTAACAGACCTTGGGAAATAATTTCCGGGGGCATGGATTTCAAAGTTGTCAGCTGGGACTTTTCCTCTGGAAGACCTCTTCAGGAACTTAATGTTCAGGAACTTGGAGGTGACAGTCAAGAAGGGGCCTATTTCATCAACCCACCATTTGTTCACTCCATTCACATGGCAGGAAATGGGAGAATGTTCGTGGCTGGATTAGGTATCAACACATTTACGTTGATGTAAATAATATTTCCTCAACTTCCATAGGGTTTTCTTCTGGGCACTTGTATTATGGGGTAAAGGATTGTTGGGGTTGCTTTAAAGGTACAGTTTAGAGCCCAAAGTATCTTAATAATGAAAAAAATAATAGTTAAGACTTAATTTATTCTGGTAAAAGTAAAGCTGGTCAGTCAATCAACAAAGATTGATTGACTGGTATGAATCAATGACCAGTACATTGACAAAAATACTTGCAGCTAATTTACAAAAATATCAGTTAAAATCTAGAGAAACCTAAGCATTACTCGTACAAATATGACTGGCGCTGTCCGTGTTCATCAAGTAAGTGAAAGTGTTCTAAGCTCAAGTATCTCTCTTGGTAGTTTGTTCTAGGCACTCGCAGCTGAGAATTTAAACAACGCCTGTCCACCGTTGGTCTTAACTGGTGGTAGATCTAATAATGTTGGATCCCTGAGGGATTGACGGTGTCTTTGTGATTGTTTTACTAATTAACCTAGCAACTGCTTAGGGCAGTTACTGTTCCCAACTCAGCACATGTATGTCATGAATTTTGCTCCTCGGCTGCCCATATGACATACTGGGTATGTCAAAATTTTAAGACACTCAGTCAAACTCCCTGCACACCAGAAACAACTTTTATCAGCATCTGAGATTTGTCGGGCTATAACATCTTGTTTTGCCCTTTTTTTCTTTTCTTTTTGGCATACAAAGGTTCTCACAGCTCCAAAATTTTGATTTCAGCCAATGGGAGCATCCAACTTTTCAGGTTTGAAGGAAAGAAGAAATTTGTTCCTGACGAGTGTCTGAAAAAACATTCCTCCAGTGCATCTCAAGTCCACTTCCCTAAGTTTAGTCCAAATGACATGCTAGTGTCAGGTGGAGATGACTGTAGAGTTGTTCTGTGGAATCTAAGTAGCGGCCAATGCAACGGGACATCGGTTGCAGAGAACAATGCAAAAGAAGCCAGTTCTGTCTGTGTTGTCCATGAAGTCCAACATGGATCAAAGATTAACTGGATTTCATCTAGTTCACCGACACAAAATATTTTTGTGGCGGATCTAACAAATGATGTATCTGTGTACTGTGTGACATGAAGATTGACTTCAATTTACGTTAATACAAAAAATGACACACTTCAGATTGAAAACAGTTTTTAGGATTTATTACCACATGGTACCTTGATTTGGAAATTGTGGAGAAAACAACCCGCTATTCTGGTTTTTCCACAATTGGCAACAAAATCAATTAAAATAAATGCAGGATAATAACCTTGTACATAACGCTACAAATAACACTTTCATTTAAATGGTCATGTACTAGGGCTTTCACAGCATACATGTAATGAACAGCACCACATAAATATACTCCATAGCATTCACATGAATGAACAACAAAGGGGCAAAGCTGCATGTCTGGGTTTTCTTGGACGAAGTAAACTGTTGTTAATATCAGTGTCTGTATCATGGAGGTCTCTGTAAAGGTAGGTTCAACTGTTAAATCGCTTCCCCTTGAATGGTTATGCACTAGGGTTTCATTAAGTCTTCAGACTACCGTAACTTAGAACTAGGTACCATAAACAGTACCATGTGAAAATCTTGCTTAACAGCGATCATTTGAATGGTCACACAGCAGGGTTTCATCCGTGGTCTTTCAAAAGAACCTTCAAGTCCTACCCTGGGAGTGAAACTGAAAATCATGAAACCCAAATTCCTTCCAATCTAAAGTGGGCAATTACCACTATTAGACATGCCTGCAGGGAGTCATGGTAGTTCTATTCATCATCTTAGACTGGGTTTTTTTTTTCATGAATACAACTACCATGATGCCCAAAGGCACATTTCATAGAGGGAGGACAACAATGCTGTTGGCAAATGTACTTTATTGTCCACATGATTAAAGGAACAATGTTAATATCAAAGTCTAGTTTTCACATACTTCAACAGTTTCGTTAGCTTGTTGGAAGGTCCTTGGGAGAAGAGGATGTTACTTTATAGACCTTTATACATCATAAGAGAAGTGAAAATTTAACCTTCAGAGGTCACAGTGTGGTTAAAATTTGAACTGTTACATAAACAATAGCCTCCATTTCACATGGAAATATGCTTGGGCATTTGTCCATGGACATCTGTTCCAAGAAGCAAACAGTTTTCTGAGAGCGTAGCTCGAGGAAAACTGTGAGCTTTGAGGAAAAGATAATGTCCAAGGACAAATATCTGAGCATATTTTTGCGTCAAATGGGGGCTATTGTGTTTATCATCCTTCAAATTTTTTTTGGAACACGCGCAGTTTTGAAAATTGGGGAATATCACTCAGATACTCCCCAATATCCGGTGTAGCATGCATGTGGTTCAATCAGGAATGGTTGTCACTGTCGAAGTATAAGCATGAAGCATAAAACTTAGGAGGACAGCAGTAAACAATGTAAGCACAAGCAAAATAAGAACAAGAACATTCTTGCGTTGCTCTCACTTAGAAATACAGTGGCACAGGTATTTAGGCATGACAGCAAACAGTTTGTTTTCTTTGAATGACCAAAACGGATCAATGTCTTGGTTGCACTCAAAACGCATGTGAGAATTTGATGTACAGTAAAATGGTCCACACCTTTCAGATGCAAAACACATTTTGGTATTCTGGGGAAAGAAGTTTGAAAAGGGCAAATGCTGGAGAGAAATGGGAAAAATTGTTAATTGTAAAGATGGAGGGAAAAGACTAGTACAATTACTCAATAGCCCATTTCTGACTTCCTTAAGCCTCTCTATCAAAGTGAGGCCTGGTGCACCATTCATGACTGAAAATGAGTTAATTCGCACGTGAATGAAATCTCATTTTCATATGAAAGGATAGGCATGAAGACTCATTTTGAGAAAGAGGCTAAAGGTAGTTCGGAAATGGCCGATCACTTCCATCACATTCAAACCAGCTGTTCATTATTTGTTTGTTTATTATGGGCTACAAGGTACCCATTATTGCACTTTTCAGGACTCTACCTGAGGTGCTGTACAATATATCATAAAAGAAAGCTAGCTCTATGAAGGCTTTAGAGCTTAGCTCCAACATGCTAACATGTTAGAGCATGGTACACATGGTAGAAACCCATTTGGTGCTATAAGATACACATTCAAATTAGTTCCCATAGCAACAAAATGGCATAAAACCTATACATTACCACTTTCGGTTATCAAACCAAAACCAAAGAATACTGTAACACTATCAAAATTAATTCATTCTCTTTGGTTTCATATCTTACTACTCCAGCTGATAAACATCACTAAATATTCTACGGTATTATTTTCATCTGTGTTTGTTTCGCTTCGTGAAATGCTGTACATACACGTTTGGACATAACAAGTGACTATTCCACATTCTTTTAGACATTCTGTAGCTCTCTTGTATCAATTAACTTGGTCCTATCTGCATTGAAAAACAACTTTAAAAGCCTCACACAATCCAAGAGTAAATAATATCAGGCATCACTCATGATTAGCCAGTAAAAATGTACAAGATTCAGCGCTTACTGCAGTCCAGAACTAGAATAAATCATGAATCTCATATGATAATGCCATTATAGCTGACACTGTCAACTCCACACACTCATACACATGTATTTTTAAAACGTTCTTAAAAATCAGTGATGTGAATTTGTCTCATCAGTGTCCATAAATCCATCTTGCGATAAGTCAGAAGATGCGTCTGAAGCTGGAGAAGAAGGAAAGGAATATGGAGACATGGTCCTATGTGAGGGGCCACTGTCACTTGCCATTGAGGATGTCCTTGATGTGCGATTCTGTGTCCTTGAGTTGGTGGTTGCCATGGGCAAAGGTGAAGTGACATGCCCTTGAGATAGAGGAGTGGCCAGTGGTGATGAGGGGGTGTTTGGAGCAGGAAGGGGTGACATGCGTGCTGTAGCTGAAACCAATGGGGAAGCTGAAGAACCTGATTTGCTACATAACAAGAAAAACAAAATAATGAAATCAAAAGTTACAAGACTGAAGCACAGAAAAAGGTAACTACTGTTTCACCATCATATTGGCCCTTAGAACAGAACCAATAGTTGCTGAAGGTAATGCCAGACGGTTTGAAATGAACCGACACAAGGAAAAGTCTCTACCACTGAACTTTCAGCATAGGTTGTCCACTAATGCCCACCACCTGACCCTATTTTGAGCAGTGCATTTTGCTTTGCTTCTCACAAAGAAGTGCAGATGAAATAGTTTTGCCAGTTACCCTCCTGCTGATAACGTTAACGAAACCCCTAAACTTCAGAAGAGAAGGAAATACATAGAAATGTCTTGGTCACTCCTTGTAGCAGTGCTCTGGTAGCATTAGCAGAAGAGTTCTGACCTGGCATTCCTAGGGGATGTATAACAGAGGAAGTCTTCAAAACACCTGGAGATGTTCCCTCAACTGGTACCAATAAGAAAGTACTATGTGTACACTTCTATGTGTACTGCCACTGCTCTTCTCAGTCAATTTAAATGATTGGCATTGCATGGTGAAGCAAAATCTTACTTTACATTGCAGGGCTGTCATTGAGTTTTGAGTCAACTGTCGCCTTGATCTTCACACCCGTAACAAACTTGTTACCTTTTAGGTGAATTGTATCAACTATAGTCCAGTTCACCCATAACATCAAGGGCTCATCAAACATACTCAGCCGTAGCGGGTGTCACAGGTTACGGCCCTTAATGACAGCCCTGCATTTTGTTCTCGAAAGCATGTTTAATTATCTTTTGCAGTTTCAAAGTGATTTCCTTTGTTTCAACATGCTCCAAATTTAATGTAACAGCCAAACTCTTCCATGAAAATAGAAACAATGGTGGTTGACTGGGGCCTTTTAAGACAGTGCAATCTACTCCTACTGCTGTTGAACTACATCACATCAGTCTTAACTTACTTGGGGGTGGTGTGATTGCTGAGGACTCCACCAAGTCCAACTGGACCTGACTTTGCCATATCTTGGGGAAAAAAAGACACAATCAAATTGAATTTCTTTTTACGGGCAAAATGACTTATCAGAGATGGGGCCTAACTCCAGTAATTGTAGCATGAAGAGGCCAGGAGAATTGCTACCAATGTTTGCCTGGCATGTATTTCCACTTCAGCCAACCAGACTAAAATTTCCCATATGAACAGACAATAAAATTTGTCCTCAGCTGGTAACTGTGCTAGCTCATATGAAGAGATCCCAAATACCTCTTTCACTTTGGTTCTTTCACTTTCACTTTCACTTCACATTATTTTATCCTACATTGTAGATGCTATCATGAACTGGTCATAAAAGTAAACTACAATGCATGATTTACAAAACTACCTCACAAACTTACCCATAACGTAAGGTTCAAGCGCCTTAGGAACCATTGTTCTTGAGGCTCTAAGGTTTGCCTCCGCACATTGCCCTTTCTCCAAACCAAATGCCATTCCCATTCTTTTTAACACCTCAATATCGTCATGGATTTCAAATGTGTTATCGAAGTTGAACAGATACTCAAATCTGTGAAGCAATTTAAGTAGACAATGATTATTTTCATACATGTATAGTTGGGCAACCAAGTAAACAAATGCCTCCATTTGAGTACTAGTTTCCGAACACTTGCAAGAGATGTCCAGGCTTTTAAGAGCAAAACAAAATGCAAAAACAAAAACAAAAACAAAAACAAAAACAAAAACAAAAAACAGATTGATCATACATGCACTACAGCCTCTCTTAACCACTCAAAGAAATTATGCTCACTAATTAAGAAGGAATTTTTCCCTCTGAACTCAATGAACTCTCTTTGGTGTCGAAGAGATGTCTTTATAACATGTTAAGTCAGGTTCTAGAACATGTCTTTGTTTGACTGATTGTTTCACAGGGCTCAAACACATTTTAAACTATGACCGCCAAATGACTACTATCAGAGTATTTCTATGAAAACAGTACAGGAAGGGATGGTCGTTGTCATCAGCTGCTACCACAAATGCCATAGCCACTATCGGGACCACTATTCCATATGATTTTTGCAAAACGCCATTTACTGAATGAGAAGGACTACGATCAGAGTACAGCACAGGTGGGTGTTCAGGAGTACTGTGGACGCGTACTTTTTAAAGGAAGTTGTTTTATTTTCACATTTAGCAGACCAAATAGCACATTGTGCAGGTCCAGAAAATATCCATACTCCTGCCACAGAAGCGATTGGAATTTCCTGGGGGGTGGGGGGTTCTGTAAGACCAAAATATTAAAAGAAATATGTGAAGCTTTATTGGAATTTCCAGGGGGGTGAGGGGGTCTTAGAAAAAATCCCTTGCATGGGGGAGGTATGGATATTTTCCAGAACTACACATTTTGGACACCCACTTTTCAAACCTTGGCTAAAAACCTGGTGCAGCAAAGAATTAATAATGGTTATGGAAATCTACTTGTGCCAAAGCAGAGTCTTCAAAGATAAGCCATGCAGATTAGACCCTTAAACAGGTTTCATGCTATTGTCCTTTCCTCCTTAGTCTCACCCTTACTGGTAAATGACAATTAACTACTAACAAATGCAAATCATAGTACATGTGGAATATTAGTGGAAGACTTACTTGTCATTAGATATGCTACAGTCAATGACAGTTTTCTTGCTTGTGTTTACAATGATAAACGGGAGATGAATAGCTGTGTTGGGGGCTGGAGAACCCTGTTCCTTTTCCACCTGTTTGTTGCGCTGAACAAGGTTCTTGAAAGCTATTTGCTGAAACAGAAACACAGATTGAAGTGTTAGTACAAACAAGCAGGCTAAAGCACTGTTTTTGAGGCAAGTTCAGCAACTGACTAAATGATGCCTCAAACAAATTATTAACAAATGGATCATTGGATAATGTACTGTAATTCAAGATTCATTGGCTTAGCCATCCTGGTATTCATGCAATTATACCATGCTCTACAAACATGGTAAGCGTACACATAACTTTTGGGGCTTTTTGTACTTCTATTTTAGTTTTTTTATATTTTGGGGGCATTAAAAAAAAAATTCTTCCACTCACACTTGTTAGATATAAGATGATTGTAGCCAACTTGGCACCAAACACCTTGTTGGCTATCTATCATCTCATATCTAACACCCACTTGTGGAATAATATTTAACAATTAGACCCGTAGCCCGCAAGGGCTACGGGTCAATAGCCCATGAGGCGAAGCCGAATGGGCTATTGACCCGTGGCCCTTGAGGGCGAAGGGTCTAATTGTTTTAGTATCACCCAACTAGTCGGACAGAAAAGGTAATAATAAAGTTAGCAAATGCAAGTTGAAGAAATATTTATTTGGGAATAAAACGAAAGAAAGCATCACGCTCGATGGCGCCAATTTCGCTACTCGATGACTATTACTAATAGTCCCCTAATAGCGTAGCCAATCAAAATGCAGGATTTGCATTAGTCCACTAGTTGGGTGATACTAATGATAATTATCACTAGCTTACTTGAAGGATTAGTTCCTGAAGCTCAGCGGTCTTTTGTCTTATTCTTTCTTGTCTTTCTTTCTTTTCTTCCTGCAGGTAACAAATATTTTTTGTTAGAGACACTTTTAACAGTCCAAGTTTGCCCAGCTTTGAACTCAAATCAACATACTACACAGTCATTTCTACCTCTAACTGTTGGCATTCCTGTGCAGAGTTTGTAGGTAGTCCCACCCACTTGATTTCTTTCTTCTCTTTCGATATGATGTTCATGGCCATCAGCACATTCAGGGCATCATAAACTCTTCTTCTGATGTTTTTCTGGTCATAAGCCTAAAATACACACAACTCTAACGTGACTGACTGCGCTACACAATACGTAAAAGCTAGTTGAGAGTTCAAACAGTGAGTTTTCAACAACACAGCCTTGCAGCAAAGCTACGTGGCACAAACATTCTGGGACTATTATGCCGATCTCGGCAGTAGCAGGCAATGAGCATCTGTTCACTAATTTCATTGATATGATTATAAGTTTCAAAGTACATGGAGATGGCTGATCAAGAAATAGGAGGTCATATCAGTGAGCAACAAATTCAAAAGCAATGAGTCACAAATCCACAGGGAGTGGGAAATGCCAATGCTCGAGAGATTTTCCAGAAGAATTTTCCACCAGAAATGCTTGCTTCTTTGGGGAAAGATGATACATTTATGTTGTTTAATTGGATTATGTGCAATAGTTATGGTCATGTGCAAGTTTTAACTTTCTATAGCCAAATGGTGAACATTTTTGTAAAAGTTTCTAATATGCTTTGTCCTGGCTACGGTTCTTTTATGTTTATGCAGTAAGATTGTTCATCTTCAGCATTGGTAGCATGAGATAAGAGATGGCTAAATAGCTGGCAGTTTTGGCTGGCTACTATTCCTAAACAACACTCCTGATCTGGCAAGTCCTATGGCACTAAGCAGATTTAACAAAGGTACTGCAATGCATCCTGTTTGCAAGATCAAGGCCACATTGCACACTGTGACCAGAATGAGACAGTGTTCTACAGTGCATGGGCTGAACATTGGCATCATTTTGTCTTTGCTTAATTTGTGCACTGCCTTTCTCATACCAGCCTACTTGGAAGTTAGTCCTCATAATTTACAGTGCACATTTATATACCACTATCTCTACACACACTGCAATAACAAAGATTTTGATCAAAACTTACCTGGTCTGTTGGTGAGAGATGTTTGTCAGGATCACTGAACTCTTGTACGAGCTCATCAGCAACCTGAAAGAAGATTGTTCGCCACTTCAATGTAAAATACTTTCAGCAATGCATTCAAACCCTAAGCCCGAAGTCCACTTATGGGATGTTAAAGGTGTAGTGTCTGCATGCTACTGGGATTACATGACATAACTGAGTGTCTGCTGGTGGGTTGCGTCTGCCTACAGGTCCTGGTTAACGGGGCTTTGGCTTTTTCTTGATATCAGAGTTATAAGTAGTCTGTCCAAATGCACATGTGATGAGACATTGACATTGTAATGATAATGGCCTTTAAGGTAATTGGAATTTTCCGTTTCTGGAAAAACAGAGAATTCAGTTTCTCAAAAGAAGTCTAGAGACCTCTATTTTGTCTTTTCCCCAGCACAACCCCCTTTGTGTTTCAGCTAGTTGATATTCCACATGCCAGGTTAATATTTGGCTAAGCTTGCGATCTCAATGAACTCAAGACAAAATGGAGGCTCTGTGGACAGACTAGGTAATTAGCTTCAAAGTAGTTAAAAACGGCAAAAAACCTACAAAAAGACAGTTATCATCTATTCATCCATTTGACCATGTTACCTCATTGTATGATGTTGTTCTCTTCTGTTGAACTTTCTCACACACTTTCATTGAAAAATGCCTCAATCCCTTTCCACTTTTATCTCCACCTGAGCGGCCAGCGCTGGGCAGTCTTTTGCCTCGCTTCCTGCAAGAAATAACAGTTACTGTAAATGAGTAAATGCATACTAATCATTAATTTTTCTTCAAAGTTTAACAGTTACCTTTCCGCACTGTCTAGTAAATCATTTTCCATACAATCCATCCTTCTTTTCTTCCCACTATTTGGAGTCGTGTTTACCCTATAATTCAATAAAAAAATACAACAAAATATTGTTAGGAATTCATAATTACTAAGGGCATAGCATGTGGTTTTTTTCTTTATTTTTGCATTCTTCTGACCAACAGAAAGAGTACTGGAAGTAACCTTTTAATAAGAGAAAAGAAAAATCTGTCTTGATAGTTGCATCCTTGCATGCCTGATGTTCAAGATTTGAACCAAAAAAAAACATCATTCTGTGCTCATGATGTCACATTACTGAGATTCGCAGTGTCAATGATTGTGTCCATGACTGTCAGTCACTCAGTTCTGAAATTCTTCTGCGGCATTAATGACCAATCAGGGACCTTACCCACTCAAATCTGTGCAAAGCTATGTACATCACCAGCAAAGAATTTTCGGGGTCAAACTTTCTGGGAAATACAGTCGACTAATAATTAGCATGCTAAACTTGAAATTAAGCATTCAAAAATTCATAATGAAAAGTAATAGAAGTAAAGAGAAGGGAAATTTTGAGCATAGTTAAAACAAAGGAATATGGACATTATATTGATTTCATAGAAACAATCACCTTGGCCATGAGGCTGCTGCATTAGCTGGTACAATTGGTGCAGCAATCATTGTTGGGGTTCTTGGACTTCCACCCACAGCGATAACCTGGTGTGGTCCAGGAGAACCAATCACCTTTGGAAAAGTAAAGTTACTTAATCTGTAAGTACAATGTAGCTTCTCTGTACAGGAAATTTTAAGGTAAAAGATAAAGTCTGTGACTAAGCCATGTGGCTTATCATGTCAGTTTTTGTCCCTGGTTTCTGTAGCATGATCTGCAACTAAGAGTATTTCTACCCCCAACCCACACCACTGGACAGGAACAACCAGCATTTCATTCGCTGGTTACCATTTACATGTACAACTCTGAGTGGAGAAAGCTACTATGAGAATAATCAAGTTCTGGCCTTCACTGCCAACTACTTCAGCTGTGATCTTGTCTGCGACTACAAAACATTTTGACAGGCCTGCTAAGATACGTGTGACTTCCCAATTATTGCAGGGAACAATACTTGCGTTTACCTCTGAAATAAGAGTGTAGTGCAAGTCTCTATTCTCCTCATCTGACTTACTAGACACTTGGATTCCTTACCATTGGTGAAGGTGCAGTGTTCACTGTTTTTGGCAAAATCACAGGTGACATTTTGGCAGAAGTGGCAGGTATAACAGTTGGGCTGTTTGCAGCTGTTGATAAAATAAATGATATTCGTGAGCACACCTTATGACTGAGTTGTACTGATACTGGCTTACTTATTACCATTAATTTGTCATCATCATTATATGCATCCAGTAGCTATGAAGTTAAGTTTATTTTACGTCAACTACGAATAAGATTTCAAGGTGTGGGCAGCAGAAATAGATGGGATCTCAACTGAGGTCCAAAGATATGAGACCCCTGTAAGCTCCTACAGTTTGAACAGTACGTGTCATCCTGCACTCCTGTTGGGAATGGGATCAACTGACACTCACACATTCAAACCTCTGCTGCTGGCTCCTTCTCTACAATGGACCCAACAGTGCACCAATTCATACACTGTGCTCCCACTAAAAACTCTTTCCAACATCCACCTTTCCGTAACATCCAGTTTATTCTGCTGTTCCAAAGAGAGATCCAACTGCAGTTCCCTTATAAGGGCTGTGTTTAACCTCATGTCTAGATATGATGTACTCAGTGCGTCATGAATTTTGCCTCTCAGTTGCCCATAAGACATGCTGAGTATGTCAAAATTTTAAGAGATTTAATCAAACTCCTGGCACACCAGAAACAACTTTTATTGACACCTTGAGATTCGTAGGAGCTTTTCTCGAGTGAATGCTAATTTTCCATTGCTGTGATGTCATATGGATATCAAATTACGTCAACCTCAGCAAAATTAACCGCATTGAAGAGACATTATTATGACTTTTCAGAAAATGTGTCCATGTCTATAGTTTAAGTAAAATAGCTTATTGCACGTTTGCAATCAAATAATTTACAAAGATTATCACAATTTTACCGACTCATTTCAGCTGGGACAAAATTTTTTTCTGTCAGTTCTTTAGCCCCGTTTATATAGATCTACATGCAATCAATATGTGTGGGTTTATTGTGATATGCATTCTAAAAGCCCGGAAGGCTGTGTAGATGTTTTTAAGTACAATTCTGCTTTCTATGCAAGTTTTTTCTGATTAACCTGGGGCTTGAAAACCCATTTTGGAGCAATGATATCAGTTAGACAACTAAAATCAGAGGTTTCATGAATTTAGGGCCGAGCACCAAGCAAATTGTTGTAAGGACGATTTTGCCCGCCTGGTTTGACCACCTGGCAAAAAGTTTTTCTTATAAAAAAGTTCTGTTCAAGTAGTTTTGCCCACCTGTGAAAACCAATCGCCTTCCGACTGAAAACATGAAAAATGCCATGCTTTCATGTGTTCATGGCTACTCCTTGGGTGAAATGCATCACAAGACAGAAAAAAACATCAAATTTCAGTTTTGATTGAGAGGTGCCATGCTCCCATTAAGCACAAAAACAGGTTTTTTTAAGTTTTCAAAACAGCATTGTAGACGAAGTGCCTCAGAGTAGAAAAGAGCAGTGAGGCTTAAAACCAATTACTGGTACGTCATTCTCACAAACCCTCTTCTCTAGATATGTATTCACCCACCAACATGCATGTTTATCTTCTGTCAATTTCTGTTTCTCCAAGAAAGATACGATCTACCAAAGAGTTTCAGTTAAACAATAAACAAAATCTCAAAACCGTAAGCTTATTTTCGGTTGAGCCAATAACAGAGTCCAAAGGCTTTGGGCAATTAGAGTTTCCATCAGACCTATGAAAACGATATTATCGATTTCAAGCAATTCTCGCGAGCGGAGATTAAATGAATATGAATAGATGCAAGTCAGAGACATCTCAAGGGAAACAGATTAGCATTTGGGTAAATCAAATCCAAAAACAAACAGGCAAAGGAAAACTCACTGTTGACTCTTGAATGGGAGGCATCTTTTAGGCCATCTATGGTTCCATTGTTGTCAATCACACCAGCCTGCCAGTCAAAGGCGAAGAATTTAGTGTTAAAGCTGCTACAGGGTTGGAAAAATCTTCTAGTGAAACATATAAAACTCTTTCAAGGAGAGCAGTGGATATTCGCGCAATAAAGAACCGATCAGAAGTTCAACAGCATGCAGTCGATCTTAGTACAAGCGGCCCGACGGAGAACGAGTATGTCTCATCTACATGAAGAACTTTGGAAATATTATCATGAATTATGAATAGCGATGTTACAAACTATTGCGGATAAATTTAAATATGCTTTATACTGTTCCTCGAGTGATAAACTAGTGCAATCGCATATTGAGAAGTAGATCGACACGAGGTAAGGTCGATTATCCTTACCTCTCGGGCTAATGAATCAAGTCCACTTTCTTTGTAAAACTTTAAAAAGTCTTCCTGTACCATGGAGGTGTCCCGGCTCACGACTCCTTTAACTGGAGTAGAGGGGTTACTTTTCACAGGGCTCGGCTGACCTACAAGAGATTTGAATATTTAGCAGCCTTCACTTGTAAATTGAATTGCTAACTTCTTAGGAGAAAGGAAAGCGTGTCTCCAAAGAACACGTCAAGCTAATACACTCTACACGAACCTAGTCTCTTTTAGCGGCAAGGCTGTGAACGAAATCGATGGAAAACAATGCCCCACTTTCACAAGTGCTGGCGTAAGAGAAATGTAAACCTCGCTTGTATAAAGAAAAACGCATACAGCTCATTTCATGTTAACACACAAACGGAAAACAAACACGTGTATAAAACGAAAATCGGATACCACTGACCTTCGATCCACAAGCTTGTGAGTGTAGCAGTTGGATTCGACATCAGTATAATCTAAAGCGAAGTTAATACTCTCACTGTAGCTCCAACCGATCGCATGGGTGATTCGTGTACCAAAGTTTGCGCAGAGCCTCAAGCGTAGAATGCGACAGAAACTTGTCGAAATCGCCAGCAGGGAAACGGTTTGATTTCAACGCGATCGTTATAGAAGTACTCGGAAATGTTAGATCTAGTGCAGCATTGGTTGATGAGGCATATTTGAGGGTTACTGTAAGAGAAATTAGGTTCTAGTTTCTTAATTCCTCGATTGAGCGGACATGTTTTTGCACCGACTTCAGGCCCTGACAAACGATCTTCGCGGTGGGGTTTAATTTTGCGCTCTGATTGGCTTATCATTAACCACGTGGCTAATAGTTAAGCACTGCGCAAAAGCAACATTCCGGGCATTTCTTCGCTGCCTCGTTCGCGGGAAAATCTCGGCTGATTATGATTGGTCAGTTGAGTTATGGAGGGAAAATGTCCCTGAAATTTCACTTCAGCTTTCACTTTACGTGGAGAATCCACCGCAGTTTGAACAAGATTTTCATCTTTCGCCAGCGCCCTTTACAAAGACAATGCCGCCCGTTTTTAAATTTGTAAAAAAACGCACTCAAGCATTGAATACAAAATACAGAAAATCAGCTAATCTTTCTTTCAAATTGCATCTCATTATACGCTTTCCAAGTCTATTGATACTCAGGGGGATAAATAAACTAGTTATCTGCTATGCCGGAGAGCAGTAATTGACAATATCGGAGTCAATTTTTGTTCAGGAAAAACCGCAGCACAGGTTTTCTCTTTCGTCAGTAGTCTTTTGACTGTAGTACGATTTTTTTTTTAATAGTAATAATTTCAAGACCTCAACATAGGAGAGACCAGAAAAATATGTTCTACTCTAATAGCTTCTAATAACACAATTCGTCCTTCTCTCGGAGAAAACGTTTATAGTTTCTTTTTTATGCTCAAATGCATGCTCTTCCATGCGCGAGCTGCGAATACATTGATTCCACTAAAAATGAAATTTGTGCAATATTTGCGGCTACACACTTGAATAACCTTTACCTTGCTAAACTAGCTTTTCTTGAATAATTTAGCATTATTGTGAAAATCCACCTTTTGAAGTTTTCCACGTCCCAGATCTTAAAGCGTGTGCAATTATGACTTTTTCTATTAAAAGTTACATATAAAGAGGGGCAAGCACTAAAGGTGACCAAAAAATATTACGTTGAAGAGTGACGAACACAACTTCTCGATTAGAACCTGAGAAAGGAACTCGCTAGATCTAGATTAAATAAACATAAAGATATCCTAAAACATGTATTGTGATGGTAATTCGTCAGAAAGACAGAGCTAATATTTTTAACTTTTCGCGCTCTGGTGCCTGCTCACAAAAGCGTAAGTTATAAATGGTAATTACCAGAAGGTAGGTAGCCGAAATGTACGGCAAGAGCTGTACTTTGAAACACAACTCGATGTATTATTTGAATTCGTCGTTAAAGAAAATAGGAAACTTAACAGAACCGTGGTGATTCCCCAGCTTGTTAAGAGTTTTATCCGTAACCGAAACGTTTCGCATTTGCAGCATGATCGTTTCTGCCAAGCAAATATTGACACACCAGCCCTTTGCCAGTTGCATGCATAATAATATTCATCTGTAAACACAACAGTATGCACTGCCTTGGCACTGCTCTAAAGTGTAGGCAAAGCGTCTGCAAATATATTTTCCGTATACTATTTTCCATGAAATTTCGTCGGAGACGCGGGCCACGGGTGGAGGAGGTGGGGGAAGGGGTCGGAAAACTGAAGTAGGTATCTAACCATGGGGCAAAAATTAAGTCTTAGCTCAATAACTTTGCCGATAATCGTAAATTTGTGTTAATGATATTTTTTATGCATCTTTCCAGACATTACCGGTAACACCTAGGTGATGATCAGTTTTCTATTCTTATTGCGTGCATAAGCCGGATGTGGACATAAGAATTCTTCCTACAGTACTGCTTACATTTCTTATAGTACTAGTTTGGAGAATTGAGTTAATTATCAGGGTTCAATTGCGATCATTTGCTAAATTCAAGACCTGTGCGATGGAGTATGAACTGATATTACCGGGATAAATTTCATTTTGATCAGTCGAGACTTACGGGTTAACAGTGAATCGAGAGAATAACAGCATACGGGGAGGATAAATTAAACAGAAAAGACTGGCAATTCAAATAACGTAGGTCTTAAAATTACCAGCAGCCACGATAAGGCATTTGCTTGGAAGAGACGAGTATGTGGAAATGGTGGCTTAGTGCCGCAAAAAAAAAAAAAAAAATGTAACGTAACGCGCAAATTGATGCACAGGTCCGCAAGAACTTCACTCACTCTTTTATGTGCAATGCTTTCCACTACACTTGGCCGCACCATACTTTAGCCACACGTAATGCTATCTCTATGTCTGTCTGTCTGTCTATCTGTCTGTCTGCCTGTCTGACTGTCTGTCTATCTGTCTGTCTGTTTGACACCAAAAAGTCGTACCACGTGCATAAGATGCTCTCAACGCTGGATTCAAACGCTTTCAGAGATTAAATCCCAGCAGCCAGAAGTGTATAGCTTTATTTTAATAAACAAACCATCTCCACTGTAACTAGTGAATAAAATTCAAAGATACCACACATTAAAAAGTCTGACAATACTAGCCTATCCTGCAAATACGACAGTTGAGAGAATTAGTAAATGTTTGTTACTATAGCACTACTGTATAGTTCAAACATAGTGTAACTCTCTGAGAGGAAGTATAAGACTTAACATAACAAAACGATAAAGAAAAACTTTTTCAGTGCCAATTAAGATCACAATTGCTTTCTACGATAGGCGTAATTTGAACTTATCTTACAAAGGAGCTTATGAATAGAAAATATTTGAGTTCCTCGTTGAGGGTAAGGCCTGGTTCTCACTACAACATAAGCACAAGCTAGAAGCATAAGCAACACGGTGGTGAGGACACCCATAACACTAGCAACAAGCGTAAGCACACGGTAGTTAGGAAGCATACAACACAAGCATAAGCACAAGCAGAACAAAACTTTTTGTTCTTCTTGTGCTTATGCTTATGTCAAGTGAAAACGCACTACCGTAAACATGAGCATAAGCGTGCGTACGCCATCTTGTTTCATTGTATCGCGGAGGTATGGAACTGAAAATAAGGTAATTATCCATTCCGCGCATGCCTGCCTGGTTATGTTTGTGTTGTGGACGTCCTCACTACCGTAATTGTTATGCTTGTGTTTATGACGCAGTGAAAACCGGGCTTAATTAAGCCTAATTTTGATATGCCACCCACGGGTGGCTCTGCGATTGTCACCAGCAATTGCCCAAGCATTTCGCACTGAAAATGTCTTCCGCCAGCATGCCACGAAGACCTCAAGCATGCCTGCGAAGTTGAACTCTATTGAAGTTTGCCGGCATGCCGATACCTCCGGTAATCTACACGGCCACCAGTATCCCACCCAAGCAGTACAACTGACGACAACGCTGGCGCTACCGTCGAGGTAGGAGCCAGGTGCGGTTTGCAAAAGCGTACGTGAGTTTCTATGCGTGCTGCACGTGCCCGCGTGCATGTAATTCACACCTATCAAATTGAAAACATGTCAAGTCGTCTGATAAGAATTGTACATCAAAACGGCTGGTACTTGGTAGGATACTTGACCAGAAGGCTTTCTCTGCTCGAGCGTGCACAATGTTCCCAGCCAAGCTTCTCGAATAGCTAAAAAAAATAACAACAGAAAATGTTCAGTCATTGGTGATAGTAGTCTCTAATGTAGGGTTTCGCCACGCAAAGGAAATCGACGCGAGATGAAGTCTCGCCATCTTAACAGTTTAATTGGAGACTAATAGCAGTACTGAGTGAATCAAGTAAATCTGTTCCAATCAAAAAAACTCCGTAAAAGAAGGCGCCTACAACGGGTCAAGCCAAAAGCAAGAACAAAATCACCAATCAAACCCAAGCGCAGGAACTGAACATATTCACTTGCCGGTGACAAGCGCGGGAAAATGTGGAACAGGTGGGATGCGCGGGAAAACACGTGACCAGTGGTAAGCGCGGGAAAATGGTGTTAAGCGCGGGAAAATGGTGGTAAGCGCGGGTAACGCGGCCTTATCACGGTTATTCACTGGCTTTGCACCCCACCAGTCAATTAAACACTTACGCCTTCATTGGACAATTTTACGTCTTATTTTACGTCAAATTATTCCCGACATAGCTAGCTTACCTGGATATTTTTGTCATCATTTGCCCTGTGTGGTGTGCCATCTCCATTCTGCTTCATGGAGGACTTCAAAGCCAGGCCGTATAGCTTCAATGCCTCGGCGCGGCGAATGTAAAACGGCAAAATCTTAAAACAAGGGTAATAATGTCACTCAGAAAAAAATCAATAACGACTTGAATAAAGACCAAGCTAGACGATAATCAGTATCTAGACTTGAGGATAGTCTTTTAGCTTTTTTTGTAATTGATTAAAAATGTCTTTCCTACTTATGCCGAAACCAAGAGAAAGAAGACTGGGAGATAACTCTTGGAGTCTCAATAGCGTGTAAGATTTAGAAATTCAATCATCATCTACTAATTAACAAATTGACGTCAGTTGATCATGAATTTCGTCATAACATTGTCAGAGTAGCTATGGATCCACAGACTCCTTTGACAATGTTATGACGAAATTCAAAGTCAATAACAGGACAGACGCATGAAAAACTGACGTCAATTTGTTTTTTTACAATAACAAAAAGGCATAAATTATAAATTCATGGGTCTGTCCGCTTAGTGACAATGAAAATTAGCTAATGAGCGCGCGAGAATTTCTGCAGTTGTAGAAAAAATAATTGATCAGTTACTCCAATCAAGCATGCATGTTCAGGCTGTTGTTGAAGCTTGGTTTAACATCTGGATTTTATGTTAACAGAACATTTTCCGGCAGACCTACCTTTGAATCTGACACGTCTACCCACTTTACAAGCTCGTTAAAAGTTTCGTTTATTCTATCGTCTAATGAAAAATAAAAAAAAATTAAGTCTTATAGATATATCATTTAACAGTTTGAAAAAGGAAGTATATTTTTAAATCACTGACTACATGGTGCAGTTCTTTCCTGACTGTTGTAGATTTAAATTCAAACTAATCACGCCTGACCACAGGCGGTCCAGACGTTGAATACGATTAATACGTGACATTATTCTGTTGGCGATTGCGTTACAATTTTAGCCGTTTATAAGACAACGTATGAGAATGCTTCGAAAATTACTCTAAATGCTACGTGTAGAAAACAATTTGAATAAAATGGCTTACCTTGTGTTTGCATTGCGTTATTTTGATGTCTCTGGGTTCCTGGAGGTGGTTTAGAGCCATTTAGGCGAGTTTTACTTTCTGGCGGTTTGCTTCCTCTAAAGAGAAACGAAAGGCGGGCGAGCCACTGGCCCGACGGCACGCACTCAAAGCTCCGTAAATTCCACAAAAATGGTCTAATCTCGTCAAAATTGCCTCATGGCAGCCCTCGATAACTCTTCTTCCCATTCGCTTTCTCCCAAGGTTCCAAAGTTTATCTTAATCGCCCGAGAATCGCTGGTTTTCCAGCTCTTGCTTTCCATTTCTGCTCCGTCTCGATCCGTAACCGATTATCTTGGGCACAGGATTTGAATTTCTAGCTTAACGACCGCGCCATCGTGACAAAGTCGCCTTCAACCGTCGAGAGGCACGGGGAATTGGTCAGTTACTTGTTGCCATCTCTCGTTGCAGTTAACAGTGCTTTTAGGCGTTAAATTCAGCTGAACATTGTTTACTTCTTGTATTCTTGCAATTAACAGTGCTTTTAGGCGCTAATTTCTGTTAACACTGCGGCACGGTGCAATTTGCATGATCAAAAAATGCCCCGTGCCTCTCGACGGTTGGAGGCGACTTTGTCACGATGGCGTGGTCGTTAAGCTAAAATTCAAATCCTGTGCCCAAGATAATCGGTTACGGATCGAGACGGAGCAGAAATGGAAAGCAAGAGCTGGAAAACCAGCGATTCTCGGGCGATTAAGATAAACTTTGGAACCTTGGGAGAAAGCGAATGGGAAGAAGAGTTATCGAGGGCTGCCATGAGGCAATTTTGACGAGATTAGACCATTTTTGTGGAATTTACGGAGCTTTGAGTGCGTGCCGTCGGGCCAGTGGGTCGCCCGCCTTTCGTTTCTCTTTAGGGGAAGCAAACCGCCAGAAAGTAAAACTCGCCTAAATGGCTCTAAACCACCTCCAGGAACCCAGAGACATCAAAATAACGCAATGCAAACACAAGGTAAGCCATTTTATTCAAATTGTTTTCTACACGTAGTATTTAGAGTAATTTTCGAAGCATTCTCATACGTTGTCTTATAAACGGCTAAAATTGTAACGTAATCGCCAACAGAATAATGTCACGTATTAATCGTATTCAACGTCTGGGCCGCCTGTGGTCTGACCAATCATAATGAAAGTAACACGATTAACCAATCAGAACTGGGGATGCAAAACGTGCAACAGGTTTCAAGCGCGGGAAAACGCACCTAAGCCAAGTTGCGACTGGTTTCTTTTGATTGGTTGAAAGACAGCAGGTTTGTTTTGATTGGTCTGTTGGATTTTATTGTCAGTAAACACAAGAGGAAGGCCATCAGAGAAGAGCAACCTCCTTCGAAACTCAACCTTTCGTTTGGTTGCAGATCCCACTGTTGTTGGCCTGGCCACGTGAGATCTGGTTCCGAGATTACATGACCGCTTTGCGCCGAGTGTGTAAGCGCATATGAAAATGGAAAAACAAAACGGCCGAGCCACTTGTTGAAAATTTTGCACTTACAAATTGTGTCCTCCGTCTCTGCTTTATCTTCAGAGCTGCTCACATCTTGTTCAACTGCGGTAGAGAAGTTGAAAGTGCAGCGAATTTTATTACAATGTGGCAAATAAGATGAACTAAAGGCGCTATTTAATTGCTATTGTACCTGGGGTTTCCTCGCTTGGCGTCACTTCTGAAGGTTTATTTAATATCTGATCAGCAAGAGCTATTCCCTAAATACAAACCAAAACAAAAAAATATGGACACTTGAAAATGACAAGAACGTTCGTTTCAATTTTCGAAATCACTTTATCACTTAACACAGTGATTAAAAACAGGATCTTCAGAGCAATGGCCACAATAGGCGCGCTTTACAAACACAATTGACAGCAAACGGAAGCAAACCACCATCTCAGTATAAACCACTTTCATCTCCTCTCAAAGCAGTGTCCAACTGAATGTCGTAAAACCAAAACCACTCTGGCCAATCACACAGACAATCCAATGAACCAATCAAAACTTGAAGTGAAGACAGGTAGCTGACTTGAAGCGCGGGAAAACGTGCGTTTGGGCGTCACGATTGGTTTTTGTTTTACTTCTGACTGGATGAAAAATTGGCGCAATTCTTTTAAGCCAATCGCTTAACCTACTAATGCAAAACCAAAGCAACTAACAGTTACTTTCGACAACGTGAAAACCGCTCTATTTCACTCTCTTTTTATTATTCTTCCCTCTCTACTTATAAGCCTGCCAGCGGGGCTTTAGTCCGTGGTGTAACAAGAATACAAGAGATGCACCGGAGCGCAAACAAATCCTTACCTTCCTAGACAGTGCATCCACTAATGAAGCTTTTTGGTTATCTTTCTCGCTGTTAAGCCACAACAATAAATTGGAGTTAGTAAACATGTAAATGACAATTTTATAATTAGTTAACATAAGTCAATTGTAAATATGTAAATAGCAATTTCTATTTTAATTTTTCGTTGTCAAATATTTTGTTGCTCGGAAATATTAGCTGGTCAAGCTACTCTGAAATTCGAGCTTAAATGAAGTTTATGTATGTATGTATGTGTAAGTACAAGGTCTTGCCAACAGTTCGATATCAGCTCAAACTTGTTTAGAAAATGCTCCATTGGGCTGAAGGATGTTGTTAACGAAGATGACGGTAATAAAACTACGCGTTTGATAATTGTTGTTGGAGAATTTCGTGACCAGTTTTTTTTTTTTTTTTATTTACCCCTAGCCTCAAATTTTAGCCTGGAATTTGTCGGTTGTCGTCAGAAGTTAATCAGGGGTCGCGTTAAATCACGGCAATTGTTCTTCCACCGTGAACGCGCTACAGTTTTCGTTTTTCAAACGACGATAAAAAGAACAATTGTTTGAAACAATAAATCTGTATATTACAAAAAAATACCACAAACGTGACACCTGGTGCTACCGGTTTGCGGTTTCCAGTCGAAAACGTGGATCTAATGTTTTGATTACAGAAAACTGTGCGGTACCCTGAGTCGGTGACACCTGTTTTATTTGCATGGGATAAGTAGTATTTTATTGCATATTTTTAACATAAAGTAATTAACTACCAGCGTCTAGAAAGCCGGTTTAAGTTTCCGTTTAATTTGAGGGAACCACCTTAAATACTGACAAAGCCGGTTTTTGACATCGAAAGCTTTAGTATATGTCAATAAACAAGATGGGCTGAATTACTTGAAGCAAGCTTTGTTACATTTTGTTTAATATTCCCGAGTACAGTATTGACAAGACAGATGTAATCTGTACCTTTTTATGGTAGCTGCCTCTGGACGTGAGTCGGTCTTCATACCGTAGTAGCTGGACAACTCAACAGGGTCTATCTGTAAATAACATGGCAAAATAACAATGTCAGTCGGTTAGTGAGTGGGTCAGTTAGTGCATAGATAATAAGATTACAGAACTGTATTCATCAGTCTTACCATCTGTATGATTTTTTCTGCAGCACCTATAATTTGTGGAAGCTTTTGCAGCCGATCCTATGGAAAAAAAGTAAAAACACGCTAGTTAGATGCTACATTATATGTGGGCAAAAATAAAGTCATGCCGCGTATATGAGGGGCGGCGTGTAAGCGCGAATCTATATTTCAATGGTTGTCTCAACTCGACACCAACTAAAATCAGCCAATGGCTACAGTTGTTTTAGACTGTAAACAGTCTCTTTCTTTTCCTAGCGTGCCACGCGAATACATGAATGCCAATAAAAAGAAGAACGATGGAGCAGCAAGAAGCGCGGGCTGAAAGAGAAGGTTTTTTTTTTGTCTCGCCTCATTCTCTTCTCGTTTCTTTCCCTAGCTAATCGGCAAAATTGTAACTTTTCCAATCGCACAGAGGATTTGAGGGACAAAACCCGACTGCGATTGTTTATCTGATCAGCTTTTCGGCTAGTACAGGACAGGGAAACGTAGCAGCTTAGTGTGTGGCAATCCGCGTCGTGAGAGAAGGGTTAAAACCTGACCGGGGTCACTGTATTGTGCTGTCAAACAAGACACTTTGTTCGGTCTGATAAGCGTCACTAATCACGCTGGAGCAATCTTGGCTACAAGCAAGATGCTTGGGGAAGGGCTACTGTGGGAAGTCTACGAACAGGAAAACTGATGAATCATTTGGCTAGTCCGATATCTAGGATTTGAGCTTTACTATTTTCTTGAGGGAAAACCAGTTGTTTTAAAGGAAGCAGTAAACACCAAGGCAAAAAATAGACCATGCATGTTGAGTCGTGCTTTACAATTCTTTGTTTCTCGGTCTATTCGGAAACGGCGTAGAAACAGGACTAATAGCTAGTCACTTCTCGGTCCGTCATGCAATTAAATACAAGAGATAATTCCACAGTTTTTTTTAAGCAAGTGTCAAATCAGAGGACATGAATCATACCTTGCAATTATCCAAGAAATGAAGTCGTGCTACATAAAGTGGTAGATGATCAGAATACTGTTCAACTAACTCATCAAATAGACTGAGGTCGTCCAGTCTGAAATGAAAATGAATAGAGTTATCTTAACAGCACAAAATAATATTATTTGGCGACTGAACATCAGGCACTACACCTCTGAGCTCAGGAAACTCAAAGTCTAAGTGCATGAAGAATATCGTTCTCTTGCACTCTTTTTACAAAGTTTTGTACTTTGCTTATTTACGTTACGTGTTCATAATGACTATCTCTCTTTTTTTTCCTTTGATATTCCGGGGAGGGGGCTATGGCAAAAGGTGAAGTGACACTTACTTTAAGAATAAGCCTCGCCCTGTAATAATACCCCTCTTCTCGGACGTCCGAAATTACGATAAGCTTCTATTCACGGGAAGAAACCTGCAGAGCTTTAATTTTTCATCAAAGAACGTAACAGACCTCTACGGCTTGTTTCACATTGAAACATATCCACGTGGAAATGAGATATGGAAACAATTCGCTAGAGAACATCATATACCTTCAGCTGAAATAGGCAATTTACATACAGGAGAAAATGAGGTAGATCGCACTCACCTTGGTATCCAGGAGATTTTAAGGCCTCTCACTGCCTCCTCGAACTGTTGCTTGGGCTGAAAATTGCACAAAGAATTACTAATAGTAAATTCTTGAAAGATGATAGAGGGGTTTTCAATTGATTGTCGAAAGTAATCAGGCAATTACTTTGGTTTTGGTTTTGCTACGGTTTGAGATTGGCTGAGTAGTGTAACTGGTAAGTAATTAGTTTGGTTTTGGTTTTACGACACTCCACTGAAAACTGCTCTATACACACACGCACTTCAAACAAACAAAAAAACAAACTCCAGCGAAACAGTTAATTCAAACTGAGACTGAAGCCGTCACCTTACATCACTTAACCCTAATGATGATCAGAATATAATTTCTCCTCACAATATGAATATCATGTCAAGTGTGTTGCTTATGAGAAAGCAGGAACTTATCACAAAGACCGATTCCTTCAAAGTACAATCGAATTCCAGAACTTGCACTGAAGTAAACACGGCACGGCATCGGAGTAGGAGATCGAGCACGAGCAACGACAGACCTAGAGCGTGCGCTGGTCGGCAACAGGAGGAGTGAAGGCTGTGGGAGCGCAACTAGACTAAAATTCGAAACTTAAGCTCTTTCTCGAATAACTAATGTCTAGATGTCCATAAATTCTTTCCTTGAACTGTACCTGCTTTTCTTCTGGTTTGTTCGTGGCAGCTTTATTGTTCTGTTTATTGGCTGACACAGGGACAATAAACTGGACTGGATACGTGCACTGTAACAATTATAAGCGTAACAGAAAAAAAGTTACCTTTCCCTCCGTAAAATTACAATTACAGTCTGAGCCCTACCACGAAAATCTCCTGAGCCCACGGTATCAGGGATGTTGCTAAGTAACATGACACGTGCGGATTACGACAAGCTCACGTGACAGTTTTCGGAAAAACTCGTCTTGATTTTGATTGGACAAAAGGAATCGGGAAGTCTTCGGGTCTTTCAGCTAGAATTCAACGGACACGGGGCTGTTTCTCTGCCAAATAGCTGAAAAAATTCCAAAAAGCTCCCTACGTACAATTTTCTTCCTCCAACTTTTTCTAGTACTACCACTATTTCTCTTCGTTTTTGACATCTCTTACACTATTTAAATTCAAAAATAAAACAAAAAGCTGAGACAAAAGTTTCGCTTAGTCGGTTCATGAATTAGTAAATAAATATCTTAACTGTCTGACCACTCCCCCCTGTGGGATTTTTCACGGCCAATGGAAACAAACATTGAAACAAATAACGCTAATGAACATAACATGGTTAAAACTCCCAGCTGGCAGGAGACAGACCAGTTGGCTATTTTACAACCGTGGCCAAGGAGTTGAACTCGGGTCTACCGGAAACAATCCCAGCTAGTGGCCAGAAAAGGACTTGATCCCGCGATCTCCGGATTTCAAGTCCGACGCCACAACCGCTCGGCAACGCTGCCTCCTCCTAGTGAATGCAAAACAAAGCAAAATACGAATTCCTATCCTTACCGCTTTTTTACCAGTCTCACTTTTCACGTAAGAAACTGTCCCCTTTAGAATGTGACCAGGCTTGGCAGCTTTGGGAATCCTGCGTTTGAGAAAAGGGGTTAAAGACCATAAACTTTAGAGTAAGATTATCAAAAAATCATGGTTATATCTTATGGGATACAAAGCGTGGCTGAAAAATTCTGTCTGCTTAGTTTTCCTGAAAAGTGCAATAATTTATTGACAACTGCAAACAATCTTCAGAAAAATGGCCATTGGGTTTAACAAGATTCTCAAAGCCATGGCGAAAATGACTTGGTTAAAACAGTAGGTAACATGGATTTCCTTCAACGCACTTTCATTCTAAATTTTACAGCAAACGTAAAAACCAATCCCAAAACAAAGGTTATCCGCTAAGACAAAGCCAATCATTGCGACAACAACTGTGTAATAGGCCAAACAGAACTCGAAGCTAAGCTATAACAAAACAAGGGCGGGAAAACATTTGACCAGTACCCAACACGAATAAAACAACCAGCTACAAGCTCGGGAGAACGTGTAGCCGGCAAAAAAGGCGCGAAACATGTGACCAGTAACAAGCGCGCATGAAACAACCAGCTGCAAGCGGCGGAAAAGGCGCGAAACAGGTGACAAGAGCAAGCGTGTAAGAATGTGTTAACGGTGGAAGGACGGGAAAGCGAGTGACCGGCAGCAAGAGCGGGAAAATTGATGCAAATTCAATTACAATCTGTTATAATTTTCCTCTTATTGGCCAACACAACATCTATGTCATCTTTGTTACGTATATTGCATGGCTTTTTTTATTGGAAGGTTGTTATAAAAGTGAGAAAATGCTAAACCGCTTACTTGTCATCCGCCACCGGCATAATGTAAACAGGACAGCTAGCGCCAGGACCCCGCGTGCATGAACTGAACTTGCCGGATTTCATGGAAGCAAGACGCGAGGAATGTGTTTCTAGAGTAATGGCGGGAGAGAGCTTCTGTTCTATTAATACAACCATGTCTTTGAGTTTCTCAAGTTGATCCTTGTTATCATGGCGAACCTGCAACGCCAGAAACACAAAATTAATTTACTCTGGTAAGGACTTAACTCACTTTCAATGAAACGCTTTTTACCAGCCTCAGCCTCATTTAAGATCACCTCATGTGTCTCCTACCTGAAGCTTAAGAACGTAGTCTCCCTTTTCTACCTTGACGGAGTACTAAAAAGAAAGAAAGAAAAAAAAGAAGAAAGCCCAACCAAATAATTAGCAACATAAGTCCTGAGTGATACAGGGCAAGTTTTGCTCAACAGTTCAAAGCTTTGAAAAGCAACTTTACAATCTACAAATTAAGTTGCCTAAAATTACGTCGTTGTGAGACAAAAAGTCCCTCTTTCTGCTTTTCAGGAAAACTTAGAGAGGCTGAGTCGACTCTACTCCACTCATCTCTTGAGAGGTCCATTGAATGAGTAGCAGTCGAGGGAGTCTCGATAAAACTCCTCGGCCACATGAAGGGCATCATGGGAAGGAAGAAGCAGAGAGAAAGACACTCCCTTCATTTCTCCTTCCCATCACACCTCGCGTTCGCACTTCCATCGTTCATATTCCACGGAATTTCGAGACTCTTAATAATACCCCCAAAAATCTAAGGTTGCTTCAATAACAGTCTGTTGGAGGCGTTCTGTTAATTGGCGAGCAACGCGAAGAACGCACTAAATCCCTCGTCTTTTCTACTCGCCATTCTTCGTTGGAAAGTCTTCGTTAAGGAAATCTGCGTACCGCTGAACAGACTAACCGAAGGCCTGAAAGAGCCTACCCATTTGGAAGTGAACGTACAACAACTCGGCCTTAGTCTTACCCGGTCAGCAAATGCATCTCCGCTTCCCAGCATCCTCTTGTTTGAGTCGAAAATCATCCAGAGCTGAGACTCGTATTCAGATTCATACAACAGGTCCGACAAGTATGTGGCATTGGGGCTAACTTCACCTGCCTTGGACTAAAATGAAAAAACAAAAGAAGAAAGTTATCTCGCATTGCATATACTTAGAATACATCAAGTAAAACGTTTTTGGAGCCCAGTGGCTTGCCTTCGTAACGATGCGAAAAGGCGCTGCCTCTTTTATTGTTACACACCAGAAAGTGGTAATATTTGCACTTTCACAGACGCACCTGATGGAAATTGTAAGTGAGAGTCAGGGCATAGATTTGCCGTCCATTTGGCAGGACATCCCTTGAACCAAGCGGATTAATCTTGTGTTCTGAAGGCCTGAAACAAAGAGAATGTGAGCGATCAGGAAGCTGCCTCATCCGACTACGCAACAGTCACACAAGCTACCGTCACTCGACGCTATCAGTATGTAAATAGGAAAGCTGCTCGCTAAAAACACACGAAGAACGCTAATGTCTATTCAGCAGACCAGGCAAAAAAAAAAAAAAAAAAAAAAAAAAAAAAAAAACCGGCTAAAAAAGAGATTTACCACCGGGTAGAGGTTGACGATTGAACGACGAAAACAAAGATTGCAAACGCGTGCTGTTCATATTACTACGATTATCAGTTGAGTGAGGCGCGACGGAGCTTTGGTGACGAAGTTTTGGACTTGAAATTACGGTGTTGCACGGGCAACTTTCCTCGTTTCCAGTGGCAACAATACCGTCGCGCGCTTTGCTGCCAATGACGTCAAAGGCCGACAAGTTGCCACTGGAAACGGAGCCGGTTGCCCGTGACAACAACACAAGTTGAACGTTAAAACTCGGTCACGAACTTTCGTCGCGCCTTACTCAACTGATAATCGTAGCAATAAAGTAACCCAAGTTACCCCACGTAGAGCAAATGTTGCCCTATATTTAATTAGACTACAACTCATGGAAATGAAATACATGGAATACATAGATAACATGTTAACACTGCTAATAAAAAGAAAGTTAGCGATTGAATAGTCGAGTGAGTCCCTCGATACGAGCTTGTTAAAAAGGTCATAAAAATGTCGGTGAAAAGACAACAAGCCAGTAAACTACATACCTGACTAGCTGAGCGTGTGTTTTGAGCGACACTGCTGGTAAAATTTCCTCCTCTCTAAGGGCGGGTTTTACATCCACTCGGCAAACCTTTGACGTTTGCTATAATGGTAAAAATAAACTTCATATTGAATTACTTTCTAACAGCAGTGCATCTGAGGTACACACCAAGGGCAACAGATTTATTCAGACTCAAAGTGACGTAATTACCAATGTTATGCTTTTTTCGCTAGGTACGACTCCGTGAAATGTTACGCTTCTTTTGAGAGCACACTCTCCTAAACTTGCCCACCATCTTGCTGTACATAATTCTAACGTCTCACCACCCTAATGAGACAAGAATAAAAAAATATCTTAAGCGAATTTTTTAAAAACAAAAAATTGGTCAAGCCCGGAAAACCGATCACAACTTGGCTTGGGCACGTTTTCCCGCGCTTGCAACTGCTTACACATCTTCACGCGACTGACTACCACTAGTTACATGTTTACCTGCGCATGCTACTGGTTGCTGTTTTCCCGCGCTCGCCACTGGTTAATGTTTTCCGGCGCATGCCGCTCGCTCCAAGTTTTCCCGCGCTTACAACTGGTTGATGCTACTAGTTACAAGCTTTACTCATACTATAACTGGTTACACGTTTTCTTACGCTTCCCATGTTTCCTCACGCTTTTACGCTTTAGTGATTGGCTTGTGATTGCTCTAGTTTAGATGTCACAAGATTCACCAGAAGACCGCTGCACAAGACAAAGTCAAAATTGTTCTAGTGATAGGATCAATAGCGTGGCGCAAAAATGACGTCACGAAAATGTAACCCCCGAGTGTAACTCAGACAAACAAATCAAGTGATGTGGGATCAAAAGATGGTCCATCGAGGAGCAGAGCTGTAACCCTCACAAGGAGCTGCTACCAGTCTCATATTACACATCTCTGACCTGGTATATAGACATATAAAATAGTTTTTACCTTCACTGCGAAACTCAAGGTTTTCTCTCCCAGTGGGGTAAGGGTGAAAAATTGTGAGTACTCGTGTTCCTTGTATGACGACAGAGGTGACAACTGTATGGCGTGAAGAAGAAAGCGACCATTGACTTCCTTTTCTAGTGACGACACTGAATATTCTGTTGATAAGGAGAGAAAACAAATCAAACATTACCTCCGCAATACTGTGACGTTGAGGGTCAAATCTTACAGATAGTTACTAAAAAAATAAAGTTGAATCAGCAAACGTGAATAAGATTGCGTGACGTGACAAACCAAACTAAGCCGTTACTTGGGTTGTCACGCGCTGCACTGCACTGCATGGCAATGCAAAAGCGGCAGCGAATAGAACGTAAATTAACGGAATCAAAAAGAGTTTTAACACATTGCTGTCAAAGCTTCTTCATTTACCGTGGAGTACGAAGGAAACAAACTCAGTATTTACCTCTAGGTCAGTTATAAAACACTTATTACGATGACCACTATTACCTGCCCACGTTGCTCCTTCCGGGACGTGAACAAAACTCCTGTGGACCTGTCCAGGCTTGAATTTCACCTCTTCCATCTCGTACACGTAATGGTTTTCATCACTTACACTAGGTAATACAACAATCAAAATAAACTTTTCAGTTCCCCGTGTAAAACCTTTTACTAGAAATAAACACAAATTCAATTTAATAGATTTACAATATCATCACATCCTGGTCTCATACACAAAGGAAGAAAGTTGGAGGTTACAATACAACCTAAATTTTAATTTCTAATGAAGCAGTAAGCCACCTGTTTGGTTTAATGACTGTAACGGGAACTCTGAAGAGAGGTCCGCGCTGCGGACAGCTGATTTCATAAGCGGACACCTAAAACAAAGTCGGAGGAATTTGTTAAAACAAGCCAACAATGAAACGTGCCGCTGTTTAAGTGACGCTCCTGCAAACCGGAGCAAAGTGTATTCGCAAAAAGGAAAAAAAAAACAATTTCTACCATTATTCCAAGACCAAATTCTGTCTTTATTACAAAGATAACAACCGCACATGTAATTCAATGGAATACCGACACCTTGAATTTCCCACCTTTTGAACTGTCACGCATTAAATTTTGACACGCCAGGAAATAAGAAAATCAAAAGAAGCACCCAAACGTGGCAAGTCTCAAGAGTAAAGAATCAGGCTGGGGGCAGTGGGGGAGATTGATTGGCGACTAAGAGTATCGCTAATCCCCACCTTCCCCCCTTCCCTAGATGGGTCCAACGCAGGTTGTTACTTCAAGCCTTTTATAAGGTTGCCGGCTAACAGTTCACTGGTGTCCAGAGTCCACTCTTTTCCCAAGTGGAGGGAGGCACTGTGAGAGTAAAGGTGTCTAAGAACACAATTTAACGACCCTGACTGGGGTCAAGACCCTCGGGGTAACTGCATTTTACTCAGCTTATAAATAGCAAAACAAACAATTACCTCAGCATAGTGAACACCATGTGCCAAACCACGAGGATCAACTTTCACATTAAAACTGCGCACTGAAAGAAATGTTCATGGAGTAAACTTCAGTTGACAAAACTCGTTGAAAGTTAACACCAAGCGAACACATCGACAGACGCTCTTATCTGTTTAACCGAGCAAGACAGCAATGGCTTTTTTTCACAAATCAACAGTAAAACCCAAAATGGTTTTGCTTGTTTAGAACGGTTTTCATTTGAATGATTGGTTTGCGTTACTTTGCTACATGATTGGCACAAAGATTTCGCGCCACTTTTTATCCAATCAAATTAGTAAAACCAACACCAATCATGACGCGTTCGCACTCGTTTTCCCGCGCTTTGCGTCAGCTACATATGTTTACTTTGGATTTTGATTGGTTCACTGTATTGCCTGTGTCTGCTGTGATTAAGCTAGAGTGATTACTTTGGCTTTGGTTTTTACGACACTCAATTTAAAACCGCCATATCCGAATTTCTTGACGACAGTTTTGCTTACTGAATTTTCGCTACTTCATCGCAAGAGTAAAATGGCCAGATGACGTTTTATGACAGCCCTTAGGACACCACAGTAACTTGAACAAACCTGTGTTCATGAGGACAAGATGGTCCGGCACACTGACCCACGACACAGAACTGACCAAGCTCAGGCGGAGATTGAGGTTGAGTTTTTCATCGTTAGCTTCATGTTTCATGATATCGGAAAAATGGAGTAAAACACAACGACAATTAGAACACTGTATACATCTATGTATTTTAAAGCACAGAATTGTTGTCCAGACACAAATTGCATTAGTTCCCTGTACTCACCAACATCCTCATTATAGACTGTGGTCACAGACACACTTTCACTGAAGGGTTTACACAACTGACGAGATTCTCGGAGATAAATTCCTCTTTTACCCCCTGAACAGGAAATCTGAGGAAACAAAAAAACTCCATTTAAAAAAAAAGATACTAAAAGAAAATGGAAAGATTGAAAGAATTCTGTAAATAACTGCATTTGATCACAAATAAATAAAGGGTTGCCTCAATAAATAATCTGTCGCCCATACGTATTATATGCCTATGATGGAAAATAATTAAAATCATAGCCCCTCATGGCAGAATTCGATAATCTAGCCTCGTATTACCACAATGCTTGCATGATCCCAGACAAACTGCATTGTTTAATATGCACATTTCAGTGTCAAAGGGACCCTGCGAGCAGACGTCCCTTCGATCTTCCTAGAAAAGTCGAGAAAGATCGAAGGGACCTCTGCTCGCAGGGTATGTCAAAGGCAGCCTTCAGTTCCTTTAACTCATCATGTACGCAAGTCTTTTAGTCTCAGCTTTCTCCATTGTTCAAAGTATAATTAGCACAGTTTGGACTGCAGCCGTTCATTGGTCACTTTTAGGGAAATATATGTGCTGTCAGTGTGGATTAGATGTTCACTATGAAAAAGAAAAGCTGTCTAAATATGATGAAAGATTACATGCGTATACAGCTTACCTGAAACCTAACATCTCTTTCAGGAACACTTGAAAATTCACTGCAAAACTCAAATGCCTTGTCAACCTAAAATGAAATACAAAATACAGTTATCCCTATTTAGGTCCCCTAACTAAAATTACAATCTAGAATTTAAAATTTTAAAATATCTATTACGTAAATAATTAACAATTTAAAATTTAAAAAATTGAAATATCTGCTAAGTAAATAATTGACAATCTAAAATTTAAAGATTTGAAATATCTATTATGTAAATAATTAACAGTCCAAAATTTAAAATCTAAAATATCTATGATATCTATAATATTAGGTACTGTGGCATATAATTAATGAATATTCATCCACTTTTTAAGGCTTGATTTGAACCTGTTTGCATTAATGTCGTCGATGTCGTGTCCGAACAAGTGGTTTGGCAAATTATTCCATTCCTTAATAATTCTAACAAAGAAGGAATACTTGAAGGCATTAATTCTTGCTGATTTCGTTTGGATCTTAAACGGATGGTTAGCTCTAGTGCTTTTGCTTCTACAACACTCAAAATAATCGTTAAAGTCTAAACCATTTAATCCGAACACTGGTCCTCCTTTTCAAATACTCTTTGTACTCTGTATTTGAATAAAGTATTATTATTATTACAACCTAAGAAATTCAAACTCTTAAAAAAATAAAAAACTGTATTTTTGAGAGGTCTAGGCATAGCGCTCAAAATTAAAACATACTGATTTCCGTTTCACAACATCTGAAAGATTGGGAAAGATCTTGCAACGGGAAAGAGCCACAAACAGCTTTCATCAAGTCTCGGATATTACAATAAATTGCAAAAAATGTACCAAATCAACTGCTCTTGAAATAGGCTCTGACTTAGTTTTCTTTTAAAAACAACCTTCCACATTTTTTAAAACGTTGCATGTACTTAGTAGTCAAAGCAGTGTACTTCAAAATGTAACAAAATTGATACACTATTACTAAGAAGATTTAAAAAACATTAGCCTTACTAAAAATCCTCAAATACAGATTTCTTGCTGTGGTTATGTATTTCACCAATATGGCCATACAATCAAAGGCAAGGAGTTATACTGAACGTCAATAGCACAGACTGAGTGACCACATTGTTTCGTCTAAAATATTATACATTTTGACCTAGAAAGATAACATGACTGTACATCTTCAACGTACCTGAAGAAGGCCATGTCCCTGAGTTAGTCTATCAAGTCCTGTAAAAAAAATCGCCAGTCAGCTGATTGTAACTGAAAATACTGCTTCAAGTGTCGCATTTGGTGATAGACATTTCTTTTTTAGGTAAGTGTACTCTGTTAGTAGAGGGTTATCCAAGCTGAACTAAAGCAATTCAACACATTGATAAAATTTTTATTATTTATTATCATTACAACTTTAAAGTTTCTTGTAATCCATCTAACTGTTCTTTCTGAATTTTCAGTGGCTTATTGATGTGGAATTTTGCACTTAATAATATTATTGACAAGTTAATTTCAAATCTCTGACTGTATAATATCATGAATATCTCAAAATGACGACTTCCTTTCATTCTAAGGATAAACATGATAACTCTGTAGCTTTTTATTTTGATCCTTAAGAATGAATTGAAAAGTTCTCTCTTGATTTTAGATCTGACACCCCTGTATCTTTTGTAGCCATTAAAAGAGTCACCACACAACTTGTAACCACCAGATACTGGCTACCAAAGGGATTAAAAGATATGACAAGACACATTATTTGATCATCACACTGTAGACCCAATATCATGCACATGCATGTATGAGCAAGAACCCCAAGTAGTGTAGCAGCTCTTGTAAGCTTGTAATTCTTTTTGTCGTCATTGCAGCAGCTGTTATTGTTTTGGAGCTAGGGGGCATTGTTTCTGCCGTTTGTTCTATTGTCCTCTCAAAGGGTTTCAAGCCATTCATGTGAGACCTTACGAGAGCTGCAACAAGTCCCATATAAAAAGGGCAGGCGTCCTCATCAGAAGTTTTGACAAGAAACTGTAAGAGGTAAGAAGACCCAGTTGTGTGGGCATGGCTTTAAATATTTTCCTCCCCTAAGAGGTACTAATTCTAAGGCAACACATTAACTGACACTGACTTTTTTCAACTCAATACCCTAAAATGTAACGTGAAAGCTCCTGCTGTGGACCTTTTGAGGCTGAACACCCCAAGAGGCACTAACACCACCTTTTTAACCCCTAAAAGGTACAACAAACACCCCTGTCCTTTTTTATGAGAGTCACCCCAGGGGAAGAACTTTGCTCAACAAAAATACAATTTTAGAACATATTCTTTACTAGGGACAGTCCAGTGGCAGAAGTTAAAAATAAATATGAGTAAAAACATTTCACTATACCTTCCACATGCAGAGCTGTATTTTCCAGTGCTCTGCGAATGCTGTTTAAAGAATAAATGGTGCATTTTGATTACTTTAAAGGACTGACACTCTTCATTTAAAAGAGGAAACACTTGGGTCAACATGATTTCAGAAAAAGAGAAAGCTTTGAGATTCAATTGAACATTTAACAGTCAACATAATGCAAGTATGGGTAGAGAGAGATGTGTGTTAAAAAGCCTACAAATGACTATCAGCTTGCTGGGAATAAAACAGAGAAGAAAAAATGACATAGGTCTCACCTGTGAGGCGAGTAAGGGATGCTATTTGCTTTAAGACCAGAGAGCAAAAGTGCTGGAAAACAAAAAAAAAATCATTCATTTGTTAAATTGTTTTGGTCTGAAAGGGTTAGGAAATGTTCACTACAGTGCTGTAAGTATCTTTAGAATGAATGCTATTTTTCACTGTAGTCTGTAGTCTTCATACCAATTCCTCCACATGCATTTGGTGAAGACATTGATGTCCCATTCATCAATTGTGTTCCTCTTAGCGTCCAGTTGGGTACGGCAGCTATAGCACCACCCGGAGCACTTATATTAACACCTAGAGAGCCATCTGTCCTGTAAGTTACACATGAAAGATCAGTGGTTATTAGAAATCAGCTTGCATCATTTCATGTTTCATTGACTTTAACACTAAGTCATTCCATTCTAGACAAGAGGGAGAGTGTATATACATTGTACTGTGGTTTGCTTATTAGCAACAGTCCAGGGCTCGAAAAAAGTGCCGTCTGGTCATTCGGGACAAGTAGATTCTCTTTCTGGGCAAGTAACTTTTCACTCTCATTTGCCTATTAGGCAAAAGATCAGGCAAGTCTTGTGCCAACTAAATCATTAAGAAAGGCAAACTACACTTGCACAAGGCAAGCAAAAATTTAGAGCTACTTGTCCCAAGGGCAAGCTGGAATTCAAGTTCTTTTTTAGTTCTGAGCACTAGATAACTGGCAATTCAAGCAGTTATGAAAAGAAGATAAGATACGAAAGACAAGACCTTAGGTGCTTGATGCCTATAGCAAGAAACAACTAGTCAGAGTTTTGTTATCCTCCCCTCCCCCCAATGAACCAGAAGCTAGTCCATTCTAGCTATGGTGTTACTTCTTCAGCATGTCAAGTTGCCCATGGGAAGCAGTTTTTCAGTACCAATTTACACTCTTGGGCGATGTAGTGCAACTAGTAAAATGCTCTGCCCAAAAACACTATAAATAGCCCCTGCAGTCCAAACCTCTTACTCATAGAGGGTAGAGGTAGGGGTATGTCTGTGTTTAAGCCTAGTGACTCATCAGTTGCTTATCTCTGTTTTTGGCCGTATGAAGCAACAAGGAGTATTTCTACTCCCCACCTCCCCAGATGGGATGCAAGCCTATCATAATACTACCCCAAGCATTAAGTTTGTGGGTACTGCGAATATAGGCACTGTCCTGCCCAAGAACACAGCCTCTGAACTGCAGCTCACAGATCACTTGGCCACCCTGCCCACCACAAGAAAGAAGGAATCATGCGTACTAAAGGCATTTGCAGCTGAGTGTCAATTGATACCCTTGACTGACTCACGATCGACCTTTGATCAGCATCTTAATCAACACTTAATTGACATTCCGATCGATACTTGGTTGACACTCGGTCGGCATCTCACTTGACACTTCATTGACATTAGATCAACAGTTGGTCAATAGTCTGCCATGTGGACTGATTCATATGCATCGATCAACAATTAGTCGACTCTTGACCCACTGTCAAACAAGATGTACATTTTGTGTCAATCAAGTGTCAACGGAGGTTTTGAGGAGTGTCGATTGAGCATTGATTGAGTGTCAATCGAGGGTCAATTGAGGGTATCAATCAACACTTGACTATGGATGTCTTTAGTAAAAAAGTATCCAAAAGAAGTATGAAAACCCAAGCTCCTTACGTGGGACCTCTTGATGACCATGTGTACTGATTTCCTGGAAGTTTTTCAAGCAAAGAGTATTCAGCAGCCATCATGTCTGGGGACACATATGCACCAACACCTGAAAAGCCAAACAACATGCAATAAGCCTGATCACTAACACAATGGTGGCTGATAGCTTAGTAACAGAACTTTAGTTTGATAGATAGTACATTGTAAATAGTAAAAGCCTTGCTTACAAAGTCACTATACTGTGATTCCACACTTATATAACAATGTGACCAAACTGTCTTTCCAGGGAGTTGAGCTTGTCACAGGCTCTTTTTGGGCTCTAAGGATTTCTCTGATTTCTCTGATTTCTCTTATTTATATGCCCAGTTTGTCTGCAAAAACCAACACTTCTGATCTGGAAAATTAAACTTGTACTTGTTTTTGGCAACATCCAGATTGGATTATGGTCAGACAGATAACTCTAAAAGATTAGGCAGCATGCAAATATGTGTGTGTACATGCCATACATATTGCCTCAAAAGAGAACTTTACTATCCAATGGTGAGATTTTCACTGCCAAGGATTTCTGTAGCTTGCTTGTTCTCAGCCGACTGATGCTTAAGACAAACCAAGTTTAGTTGACAATGAAACCCTAGCTCTTGCACAAAAATGATGACTTTTTGAATGACATCTTGGTATGATCAGAAAAAGGTATCCTTTTAGTCTGCTTGGTGAATTCTTGGCATTGTGAACAAACCTCAATGGTCTTTGCTTATTTATCACAACTGTGAGGACCAGACACGATCTTGTTTCTAAGGTTTTCAACTTATTTGATAATTATCAATCAATATCTGGTTGTAATCTTAACTAGACCTTCTCTTCTTTGTGAGATACTTCATCTTACTAGTAAGCAAAATGCTGTTTTGAATTTTTACCAATAAGAGACTCTGCAGTGCCGCCTGGACATCCAACTGTGGAGAGAGCAGGGCCGTTGTTACCAGCGCTAGCCACAAATATCACTTTGTGTTTATCCACAAGTTCATTCATCATTTCAATAATACGTCTGAAATATGAAGACAACCGACAAGAAATTAGCCACACAGGATCCACACTTAGGATCACAAAATTTATGAAACAACATAACCAGCAGCAGCAGTGTTAACATGGTAGGCAAAGGTAAAGTCTGTATATGAGGCAAGTGGCCAATCAGGCTGGAGCTTTTCCCGGTTTCTGTAGCATGAAACAACTAGGAATATTTCTACTCCCCCCTGGATGGGATGCTAGTCCATCACAGGGTTACCCACAGCTTATATTTAATTCGCCGGTACCCATTTATACACCTGGGTGGAGAGAAGCACTGAGAGAGTATAGTGTCTTGTCCAAGAACACAACACCATGACCCTGGTCAGGGCTTGAACCCAAACTTCTCAATCTGGAGACAAGCACACTAACCATGAGACTACCGCACTTCTCCCCATTTTAACATAAATACATGCAATAGGACAAGACCAATCAGTTCTGCAGACATCACATAACAAATCCCTTTACACAATTTACTAGATAAATGTTTTGGCATTTTAACAAATCCTGTCCCATCACCCTGCTGGTACATGTGCACCGTTTCAGCAGCATGTCCAGTAACCACAAAGAGCTCTGACTGACAAACGATTATGTAGTTAAGAAAAGGAAGAAATTGAAAAATCAAAATTAACCACTCCTTACCCTGAGTTAGGCCAATGACTTGCCTCTCCATAACTCATGTTGATTAGATCACATTTATACTGATGAACTGCAATCAACTAAAAGCAATGTTCTCAGACATTATTCAATTAAATAGCTGATCACCAAACAGAGACAGGGACCAGAAACAGACCCAAAGAAAGCCAATCTACTCACCCCTCTAATCATGGAAGCTCCAGTTTCCATCGTTTGTAGCCTTGTATCCCCAATCTTCACTGACAGAATCTGAAGAAAAATAATTATTTCATAGTAATTGCGGTCCAATCATAACACAGAAGTAGGTCTTGCCACTTGCACTACTATAGCACGTAAGTTACAAGATAGAATGACGTTACAGGTAAACAAAGATCATTTATGAAGAATTGCAGGGGACATGTGCTTTGCAGTGCTCTACCAACACGGACAGCTGACTATAATGCATGTTACTGCAGAAGTGTCGAGCTATGTTAATTAATACACTGCAGTGATATAAAGGTCATATAATACTATCAACACACCTGAGCCCCTGGAGCAATGCCAATCAGCCCTGGATCATCTGGGCAATAACCCGCTGCTATGCTGGCCACATGGGTGCCATGAGCACCTGCAGCACAATGACAGGGACATTATATTCAATCAACTTTAAAATCAAACTGCTCACAAACAGATTTATCTTGAATAGAAATATACCAAATATACCTCCATTAGCAACAATAGAGAGTATTTTGCCTTCTTCATAAATGTTGATGCTGTAGTTGAACAAATCTAAAAGATATATGAGAAGAATAACTCACTGTAAAGTCAGAAATATTTATTCATTTATTTGCTTATTTAATATTCTTATTGTAGCTGTTAAAAAGAATGTTAATCTTAAGGTTTTACATTATATTAATAGCTTTTAGAACTTAGTCTTGGCATACAACCCTGCTAAGTTATAAATAAGACAAATGGAGTATTTCTATATCCCCCTGGATGCAATGCTAGTCCATCGCGGGGCTACCCCCAGCATTACATACCCCGGTACTCATTTATACACCTGGGTGGAGAGAGGCACTGTGAGAGTAAAGTGTCTTTACCAAGAACACAACACGATGTCCCTAACCAGGGCTCTAACCCGGACCGCTCGATCCCAAGACGAGCACACTAACCATGAGGACAACACACCTCTGACACTTAAAAAGAGAACCCCCTTAATTTAAAATAACTAATTGTAATTTATTGCATAGGCCTGTATGGCACGAAAAGGGCTAAAGCTACAAATGTCTCTGCATGCATGTCATGCCTAAAACACTAAACAACAGAAGGTTATAAATATAACAGTTATATTTATTTATTTACCTTCTTTTCCAAATGTAGCATATTGTCCAGAATCCCTGTAGTTTGACAACACAGTACAGCTGGCCAGATCTCCACTTTCAGACGTGTCAACACAAGCTCTGTTGATGGTACAGAAAGGTTGAGTTTCTTGATATCTAATTGGCAGCATTAAGCCCCTAGGAGACTCACTTTCAGTTTGCCAATGTACAGTAACTAAGTGAAGCACTATTTTTTAATTATTAATAGACAAAATGACATGCAATGGAGACCACAAAATAGGGTAAAGTCAACTTTCTTGAAGCTTACATAAAAGTGGCCTAATAACCAAGCAAAAACTATAAATTTTGGGAAATTCAGAATTAGCTGACTAGTAGCACTGCTAGTATCTTCACTACCACAATCCTCACTGAAACAAAAATGAAATTCTCTAAATAAATTTTTAGGAAACGCAACTACTGTGCAAGACATTAAAAAATAAGATTACACTATGATATCATAGGGGGCTGATGCCATTTACAACACCTTGAAGTAAAAAAAAAAAGAATGATATATTCCAGTCCTGAGTATATTTAGAATTGCCATGATTATCAATTGTTACCTCCATGTATGTCCATCATGAAACACGACACAGTCAAACACAGGACCTGTGTCAGCATAATTTTTATCAAGGCTGGTGAGCATTTCCACTTGTGCTTGAAGATCTTCCCTGATTAGTTTCTCTTGCTAAATAAACAGAATAAAAGAACCTTTACAATAAAATGCCATTATTTTTCCAGAACTGTCTTTGGTTTTTCAAACTCAGGCATGTTGAATTTGTCCATGGAGTGTATTTCAACATTGAAAAGGGGGAGAGGGTGGTTTGGCTATCAACAAAAAGATGCTTTTTGAAATTACGGAAGGACCCCGATAGAAAGCGCTTGTTTTGCTCAAATATATGTCAACACTTTTGTCCATGATTGAAGGCTACTGATCACTTTTGTAAAAGAAATAGATTTATTTACACTACTGTCAATTCAGTTGGCAAGGCATGCAAAGTTCAAGATGACAACTTTACCACTGATGGATTAGGGTGTTCAGCATCCCACTGATCCAGCCTTCGTGTTGCTTCAGCAATGCATACATGGTGAGGCGGATCCCACAGTTTCTCACGTCTCTCTTTCTACAAGTTCAAGAAAAGGATTATTGTAAATAGTTACCATTAATAATGATTAGTTCTTTTGTTTTGTTTTTGGTTTAGGCACTCTTTTGTTGTAGCACTCCTGAGTATGCATGGGCATCAAGGAATGGACCTTTTTACAGATGTCACACAATATCAACAATTTTTAGTATTTTGCAAATATACAAACAATCACCTCCATAGTTCAATTTACCTTCGCCAAATTTAGTAAATCAACAAAGTTTTATAAGAGTCCATTGCAAACTCACAAAAATATGGAACCCCAAACTTACAAGGAGATGTCTGGTAGGGGGCAAGCGTTGTCCCCCTGGCATACATTTCTCTATAGCAATTGGCCGGTTAGGGGTCCCATATTTTTATGAGTTTGCAACAGATTCTAATGAAACTTCAAATATTTACTAATTCAGCATGATAAATTGAGTAGAGCGGTTTATTTTTTGTTTGAATGAAAAAATCGGAAAAGTGCACATCATGCAATTCAGTAAAAACTGGTCCATTGCCGGAGAAAGCTATAGATGGGGTAAGAGAGGTGAGGGAGGAAACCTGTAAGGGATTAGCATCCCAGCAAGGAGGATTGCCAACATTCTTACCTGCTTCATGCTACAGTTTCCATGTAAATAATTGCAGCATCAATACATTGCAGTGCTAAATCAAAGAGGAATTTTTTTAACAGATTCCTTGAATAGTCAATGGCAATGAAAAATGGTTTGAGAAATCAGAAGTTCAGGGTATTGAAGGTGGCATCATTGACGTATCAAACGACTGAAACTGAAAATGGTTTCTAAAACTCATCCCAAGGGAGCCTAGAATTGGTTCAAGTTTAACAGAGTTTTAAGTTTGGGAATTTGGGATTCCACCCTATAACCAATAAACTCTCAAAGGTGATTACATGTGACAACAGAAAGAATGAACAGGGCTCTTAGTTTTAGGCAAAGCTGTCAATGACTTACCACACGTCTCCCTTTTAGCCCGCCTGGAAATAAACTGTATGCACTCTTGACACCAATAAAAAACTTCCCAGAAGGATTTTCCCAGTCATCCGGAACCTGTTTATAAATATAGATCCCCACATTGGAATAATAGTTAAACAAATTAATCCATTTTGACAGGAGACAAAGAAATGAAGGCATAGACTATCATAGATGAGGCATGAACCTGAAGCTTCCTGCCTGTCACTCCAGTAAGGCAACCATCCACTGCTTCACAAACTGTTGAAGTATCAACATCACCACTACCACTGGCATCAATCAGATCAACAATCTTACGTCGTCCATCAGGAGTTTCCTTCAAAATTAATATAGGTAGTAACTTGCGACTATAATTTTAATTGCCATGTACCTTTTGAGTATAACTAAATTTCAGAAATCAACCAAACATTCAGCATTCAGGACTCTCAGTGCTCTTCAATCAAGCATGCTCTCTCATCATATGCTTTGTTTATTGTCCGCCCTCCCACCAAATTAACAGATAGTCAACTCGACCCTATTCATAAATGGCTGTCAATTAAAAATTATCTTGTGTGCATTTAAATTAAAGCCTTACTAAACTTGCGAAGTAAAAAATCTTTTGGAATTATCGACTCAAAAACGAAGTTAGTTAGGCTAATTTTGATACTAATCGTATCTATAATAAAATTCTCAATCGTGATTGGTTCTCTGTGCGCCTATTTAACACGTAATTGGTGCACGATCACGTGGGTGTCCAATTACAGGTATCCAATTTGAACTTTTTAGAATTGGATACCTGTAACTGGATACCCACGTGATTTGCACATCAATTACGCGCACTTTAATGGCTTCCTTAGCAATGTTTCCTACAGTTTTCAAAACTTATGAAAAGTGCTACAGACGTGTTCGTTCAAAAGAAGTTCTCAAAAGACATTTTTAATTCCAAAATTTGTTATAGATACGATCAATTAGTAACTGGACCTCATGTCGTCCAATTCAGGGATAAATCGTACTTGTAATTTTAAATCGGCCTCACACTTCGTGCTTGTCCGATTTTGAAATTATTTGCGTGATTTCTCCTTGAATTGTACTCCACTTGGTCCAACTACCATTACTTACAAAAGAATCTATAATAATTATAGATGGCAATAATTATAGATAATTATTGTACATGTAGTAGCCATTTATGAATAGGGTGTATTCACACATCCTCTCCACTCAGGATCTACTTGTAGGTCAACACGTTTTGTCAAAGTAAGTTTAATTCCACGGACAGTCATGTCACTCTTTTTGTCAAGCTACAATTCTGGACAAAAAACTTGGGACACCATGCAAGTTCTCCCCTTCCCCCACTTACAATTTTGATAATCAGGTGGCTTTTTCCCATTTTGTTGAAAAATGTGACATTTTCCAACATTGATTAGAGGGGATGGGGCATATGTGATCCATCTCAAGCATCCCAACTAATTTTGTCTGGGATTGTGGTCAAGATGGCCATGTTATAGCTCAGTAAAATACCCTAAATGGCATTCTTATGCAAGAGGTTAGATTAAGACATACACATTATTAACCATGTACAAGAGCCATACTGGGAGAATGTCAGCCCAGGGTTTTAATGGTATAGATTGATCAAGCATAGTGAGGTCCATAGGGGAAAGACCAAGGACCAATATAATTTCTCTCATTCCAGTCCTAAATAAGCTTGGTTAAAAAGCGATTTAAAACATGGGTTTATGATCAATCATAAACTGTAGAAATCTTTCCCACTTCATCACTAGTCTTAGAAAATATTGGACTGGTATTTAAACATTCTTCTGATTGGCTGATCTTGTAGTTATGCAATACAGTAATCCAGCAGTAACCCCTAAACCGAGTACTAGTTACTAGTCCTAACAAATCCCAGCCTATCACTTTGCCTAACTGTAAATCTCCAGTCAGGCTGAAAAAAAAAAAAGAAAATTGGAAATACCTTTGAAGTAGATCACTGATATGGTAAAGAAAGCCAGATTATATCGGCTTGAAAACTAAACGTTAAAGAAAGCAAAAACTCACTTGCAAACCAGGAGCTCCTGGGTCAACACCCGTATCAAAAACAGCAATGACAATCCCACGACCATCGTACTCGGGATATTTAGCCAGATATCGATCAGCGCCGGTTTCTCGCTTTGGTAAAAGTCCATGAACCGGGAACTCACCAGTATTGATGGCCGCCATCTTGGAACAGCTACACTATCGGAAACTACCGCTGAACCGGTGCGAATAAAATACTAATAGGGAGAGGGTAAGTTCCTTTCTTTGTTTTGCAACTTTCCAAAGGACGATATTCCTTCCTTCGGTGTAAAAGGGTGCATTATTTTAATTAATTTATCTATTTTTTGAATAGGAAAACCTCATTTGTATTTTAAAGGGCTAATAATTAGAGAAAAAGGCAACGAAACCTTTACGTCATTATCCCACTCCACTCCAAGACAAAATTTTGCCCTCGCCTTATTTCGCGCGACCAAAGATGGCGGGTGATGTGAAAAGCGATGACTAAAGTGTTTTTTGAAATTGAACGAAATTCAATACAAAATTTACACGTCAGTCGCAGATATCATGATGTAAACACTCCGATTGTCAAAGTGACGATTCAAATCTCCGTGTTTGTGCAAAAAGAGAAAACTTTGTGATCGGTCGAAGGAAAAGTCTTGCAATTTGTGAGATCGACCATGTTTCAACGTCGTAGAAGAGGTCCTGGTATCGGTCTGTTATTTTTAATCAGCCAGCTATACAACATCGGGTTCAACAGGATTCCTCCAGTGACACTCTCGTTTATCGGTATAAACGTCGCAGTTTATCTTCAGCTATTGAAGAGTCTTCCACCTCTTGGGAAAGCTTGTGTCAGTGCTCATCACGTCTGGTTTCATGGCGACTGGAAGCGTCTCATTCTCGCTGCATTTTACCACTTGGACGACTTCCATCTGTACTACAACATGGCTTCGTTTGTTTGGAAAGGCATGTCACTTGAAAGAAGAATGGGAAGCTCAAGATTCTTGTACGTCTTGGCAGTGTTTACCGCCTTAACAAACACGGTGCTGGTTGCACTGGACATTGCTCTGGCGAACATAACAGAAGATTACTCCTACATTTACACTTGTGCTGCAGGATTTTCAGGAGTTATATTCGCCCTGAAAGTTCTTACAACTTACCACCTACCCTCTGGTGTATCTATGGTGATGGGTATGTTCCCCGTACCCATGAGATGGGCTTGCTGGGTCGAGTTGATTGTGATTCAGCTGTTAGTCCCTCATGCCTCATTTACTGGTCATCTGGCAGGTATTCTTGTTGGAATGATGTACATGAAAGGTCCTCTGAAGTATTTCATGGATAAAGTCAGTGGTGCAGGTGGGTGGCTCCTATTATTATAGTGTTGCAGTAACGTTTTCAGCAAGCATTGTATTCCAGTAGATAGGAGTGAAAAGATGGCCCAGGGTGCATTCCGCCAGACTTCCATGTCGAAGATACCCCCAAGGCTTTTTAAATTCCACACCACACGCCTGGCAAGCGACCAAAGTGCCATGCCGAAGAATGCTATTTTAAAAACGCTAACCCAAAGCAGGTGGGAAAATTTGGACTCGTGTGGATGGTATAACATGTGTGTTATCAGCCAGGATATGGGGGATAAAGAAAAGTTAAGAAGCCATTGTTATCAGGCCAAGTCACATTGCATAATTTAGCATTTATATGCCAGAATCAGCAAATATAAATGTGTACACAGCTATATGCCGGCAGGTTTCTTTCACAGGTCACAGGTCACAGGTCACCAAAAAATATGCCAAAACGTTATAAAACAGATGCATACAAGTGCGTCCCAAGTGCAACTATACCAGCTCTTTTCTGAAAAAAAAAAAAACGCGTAGGGGAAATCAGTTGTAGCACTGAAATAAAAAAAAAATTGATCCAAAGAAAGCCAAGACTTACTTCTGTTGAAAACATAAATTGTTTGAAGCCTTTCAATATAATATGAAAACGAAAGAGGCTTACACTGATCTGTGAATTATGCATTTACTTACGCGTGATTTGTGAACCAACGACTTTTGCGGGAATAATTGTCCACTTTTTTTGGAGATTTTAGCATCATTAAAGCTCGTAAACTACACTAAACTAGATGTAAAACCTGCCCATTCCACGCGACTGAGAACTAACCACAGCGACAGTGAACCAGGAGTACCAAGAATCTAGTCTGTCACAATGTGTCACACATGCACACGGCATTTCGATGCATCAAAATGGAGGGTTCTGTATGTTTTGCGAAACGTGGATAGAATTTGCATTTTTATGTGACACGATTTAGCCTTTGCATTTTTACGTGAAAAGTGATTTTTTCTGTTAACATGAAGCTGTTTTCGAATTTTTTGTGATGCATGAAAAGACCAATAAATTACTTATGCGTGAAATTGTTTTCAGAGTAGGTATAGGGGACCCTCTTGTTTCTGTTTAGTACATACTCGTTGTAAAGATTTCCAAAAATATATATATAGAAATAAAACAGTTCAATTTGCTATCATAATGAATTATCTTATTACGATAAAATATATTAACACTACATGTCTGAAAGCTACATTTCAACCCATTTCGTACATATACCACCCCTAGAAACTTTTTCATTAAAATTATAGAGTAAAACATTTTTAGTTAGGGTTTGTTGCATGGAAACATCGATAAACCTCTCGGGAATCTCGGTAATTGTTACATCGCGAAATTTAGTGAGTGTTTTGATTGTGACCTGTGACCTGTGACCTGTGACCTGTGAAAGAAACCTGCTGGCTATATGCCAAAAACTCCAACTGCTCAGTAGAACGCTGCTAGCTTTTAAAGGCTGTGCCAAAGATCGTCGGCATAACCTACACTGAATGCACCCTGGAAGATAGCACAAGGTGTTTATTATAGACCTTGTTTACTTAGTGTAATAAGCACTCAAGGGAAACAGTGAGTTTTTTTCCCTGAGGCCCTCAGTGTTTGCCGAGGGGAAAACTGAGGTCGAGGGGAAACAAAACTCACTGTTTCCCGCATGACCAGTTAATGATAATTTCAAAATTATCTAGAACTGTCTAGTACACCGAACAATCTTAAACTCTTCTCAAACTCAAGATGTAACGCTGGTGATCAATTCAAGAAGAAAATAGGACAATTATCCATCCTGGCTTATGTTCTTCAAAAACACAAAACTTTGTTATTTCACGTTGTTGTTTTGCATAGGATGGCTATGAAATGTACAAAGATTTATAAGGCACGTGCACAGCCATTGTTCTGCTCATTAAACCGTTTGTTTGGTGACATTCTTGTTGCCCTTGGCATCGTGGTTTGCTCAAGCTCGCTAATATATATTGCATGATAGACTCTTCTCTAATTTGGTTTCTAGTAAAGGAAAGGGCAATAATGTTCTTTTTGAAAGTGTGCTTCCTGCTATCTTTCAGGCTCTGTAGTGACAAGAGGAATGAGACGTTCCTATACCTATCATGCCGGAACAACAGGTAATTTACTGGCTTGTCTTGTGGTCCTCTTCCATGCAAAACAGGAAGATTGATTTTTCCAGTGGGCATGAGAACTTAAGGCTCAGTTCAGATGCTGAACTTTTCATGAGCCACACTTAATTTCAATTTGGACCGACCCTAATTATCAAAAGTACGCCTGACATCAAACTTAATTTGCTGAACTTAATTTAGTTTGAACCACATCATTTCGAAATGTCACTAATCTTCAGGCAAAGTGTAAACTGCTTGTAAAATATGTTATAACAATTTATTTATGCATTAGGTTTGGAACATGAAAAGTTTGGTGTCTGAATTTAAGCTGTTCCAAAGCCAAATTTCCCAGCTGAGCTAGGCAGGAAGAATGGCTGACCCATTCCAAATTTAAACAGCTGTTCTTAACTGATTCCGACACCAAACTTTTCATGTACTTAATTCAACGTATTAGGTTAGGCTCGTGAAATGTTTGGCATCTGAACTGGGCCTAACGCTTAACGCTACGTCTTCTGTCAGATTAGCAATCCCATTTTCCCTACCCAGAAAAATAAGATTCTTTGTAATATCCCTGTTTTTTGAGCATATTCCTCTGATTAGGTGAGGGGTCAGCCCCAAGAGGGAAGTGGGTGATAAGTGCATTAAACTGGGAAAGTAATATTGTTGAGAATGGTATTGACATTTGATTCTTGAGGTCATAGAAACTAGTAAACTTGCTCAAAAAGACATGTAGTTAGAAAGTACATGAAACAAAGTTAGTGCAAGAATGAGACCAAAACATTTGGATGGTGACAAAGTAAAAACTCTCATAAACCAAAGAATTCTCATAAACCTGTTGTCACCCTTGATCATATTGTAAATTTTATTTTAGCTGTGGTTCTAATAGCATGCAAATGCAGATGTATTTCCGGCTGTCACTTGTCTCCACCAAAAATAACTTATTTTCAGCAGAGACGAGCGACAACCAGAAATATGTCTCCTTCACAGGCTATGGTTCCAAACATTGCTGGGGGTTTTTTGGTACTCTTTCTGTGTTACCGTTATTTTATTCAGTGAGTTCTAAAGTAATTGGACAAACTACAGGAGTTTTTAACCCAGTTCTGGCCCCCTCTCTGTCATGCAACACTACACTATCAGAGTATGGGGAGAGAGGACCTTCTCTCCCGATACCGTAGGATTGCGTGACAGAGGGAGGGCCAGTCCTGGACTACAGATGTTTTCATGTGCTCTAAACCTTTTAGTGGGAATGATCAGTTCTTATCGCCTGTGCTCTTTCTCCACAGGTGGAAGGCAGAGAACTCCAAATGACTCTGATTCAGATGAAGAACTCAGAGCAGCCATTAGAGCAAGCCTCCAGGAAACACACATGAATCGATCACCCACTCTAGAGGACTATGATCCCGGGATACAGTCTGCGATTAGAGAAAGCCTTGATAGTGCTGGAGGGGAGCCTTCTAGATGGTCCAATGATCAAAGGCCTCGAAGAGGTGGGCCATCCTCAGTACCCCCGCCATATCCCGCACGAGACGAGGGCCTGTCCAATCCCCGGTCAACCACTCCTGGTGGTGCGACATCGCAATCTCCACCCTACCCACAGACAGGAGGCCTTTATCCCAGGCTCCTCGACCCTCCGTCTTACACAGATGCGACATTTTCGCGATCTCCACCCTACCCCTCACAGGGGGGAGGATTGTATTCCACAGGCCCAGAACCCTCAGCTCCCCCAGCGGAACACGTCGTTAACGGACACCCAGGGAGTTCGTTGCCATACCCCACGGAAAGCCAAAGTTCCTTGGACGAAATCCGGAGAAGAAGAATTCAACGATTTGAAAGATAGGCCTTAGTTTAAAATTCACCTTTACAGGCTTCATTGCGTGTATTGCAATAATTTTGTTGGACAAGAGGAATTTTCTGATGACGTTCTCAGAAACGGCCGTTTTCACATCTCGGCGCTATCAAAGACCTTTTCTTTACATCATCTATGTTCAAAAATACCTTAAGTGGGCTGTAATTGACCGATGGAAACTAAAAGGGATCCTATTCTCGGCCAGCTGCAATTTTCATTCGTTTTTACATAATTTAAAAAGGGAGACTGTAATGGCCGATCGAGGATGACGATTGTTTTTGCCGAAATCGTTGGCTTTCAAAAACCTTATCCAAGGTGAAACTTTCGTAAAACCGTTAGCTTTCAAAAGTTCTATCCATGGTGAAAATTCAAGGTTGCAGCATATTCGTATTCCCCTTTTTTTTCAAATTCGCCCAAACCAATGGCTTTTCCATCCATTACAAAATAAACCAGCGAGGTCTAAATTATATAAATTATTACAGATAAGAGTAAGGAAGAAATTTATTCATTACAAGTACATTCACTGGAGTAACTGCAGAATACCCGGCCATTCGAAGGTGTACCCCTTAAAAACCTGGATACGCGGCTACGCAGTTTGTGCAGTGTCTTTCTCTTTTTCACGTTTTTAGAACGAGAAATAGACACGTTACATTGCCACGTGGCTACTTAGCCACGTAGTCGCGCAGCCACAGTTTCAAGAAGTGTTTTTGGAGTGGCCGGGTATTCTGCAGTTAAGCCCATTCACCCTACAGCCGACTAAAGTGATTTAGAGACGGAAAGGAAGTACTTCTCTCGCTTTTGTTGTCGCTGTATTTGCAGGCCTCATGATTTTTGTCGGCAGCTGCGGTGTCAACGTTGATTTATTTGTTGTTGAAATAGATGTACATTCAATTTTTAGCAGAGTAAATGTATATTAGGTTTTATATAACAGGTTTTTGTGCTTGTTAGACAAATGCTGCTCCGGCATATTTTCATAAATTATCTTAACCACGAGTTTGCGATTCGTGATATCCAATCAGAAAAAGCAACGGTTGTCACGTGAGCTTGTCATCAGGTGACGTTATGTTGCTTGGTAACGTCCTTGCCTCGTTCCGGTACAGCTTTCTCCAAGGCCTTTAACGATCACTTGATTTCGGTGACGTATCCGGGACGACGTAACCCGAAAACGTTTAACCACGGCGAAATATCGTGGCCTAGGAACTAAGCAACTAACGTCACAGAAATCGCGGAGTCAGTGCAGTCGGAAAGATGTACACAAACGTTCTTAGTGAAGTAGTCCCTGTGTATTGGTCAATTCAAGAGTTGAATAAATATACTGAACACTTAGCAAACCAAGACTGAAGTATTTGGAAAATTGTAGTCCTAGAGGTTCGAGTGCGATAGTTGTCAAACTGTAATTAACATGATACAAAGTTTCAAGTTTTGGCTTTTTTTAAAAAAAAAAATTCTCTGGAGAGGGTTCAGAACCTCCTTAAATTTTCAGACGTTGAGGTCGCTCTGAATTCCCTCCAGTAATTTCCTTTTGGGGGCTACAATTATAAATACCTTTAAAGCTAATTTTAAGGGTGTTTCTGATAGGTAATCTGTTCCGTCAAGAAAATGTTCAAAACGTGTTCACCATTGATTGGACATTTGTTTGATGCCATGATTACAGCTGTTCAGCTGATAAAAAGTGGTAGTGATAATCCATGAAAATATAACAGTCGGCAAACACCAGGGAACAAGTGGAGGGTACGTGAATCGCGGAGGAGCCCCTTCGTGAGTGCGCGTAGCACGCGTGTTGCAGCTGGGACAGCACGCAAGCTGGTGCATAACAAGCGGATATTGGTTCATTTCTATGTTGTAGCGGGGACAGTTTGCTAGAACGGTGTGCACGATGCGTCATTGAAAATTGAGGTCATTTTGTTCCTACTTCATGACGAGCGAATTCAAACCAACTGAATTTCATGCAGTATTTTGCATCAACTTTTTCGCAAAAAACGGGCATGCCACACGTACGGAGAAAGTGTCATTGCAACACGTCTCCGCTTCATGCCCCGCAACATGTGCCCTGGTTAATGCCGACCTTACGGGCTGAAATGTGGGGGAAACTGCTTTAGCAAATGACAACGGCGACGCCAACGAGAACGTCACCAAACACAAGGTTTAATGAGTAGAACAATAGTTCTGCACGTGCGTTATAAATCTTTGTACAATTCTTAGCCGTCTTCAAAGTTCTACGTATTTTGGAGGACGCGAACCGCAATGGCTAAATTTTCGTTTGTTCCTTTGGAACTGAGCGTTGTCATTTTATGTTTAGCCTGAGCAAGTTTTTAGACCGATAGGCGTACTGAAAAGATCTACACAGTTGAGACATTCGAAGGTAAAATATAAATCCATTTTCTTACAAGGCGCCGTCCTCAGCGTCGTCGTCGGCATTGCTAAAACTCCTAACTAAGACAGCGACGCCGAGGACAACGTCGATTAAAAACTGAAGTTATATTTTACCTACGAAGTCGCGATACTCTAAAGTCATTTATTTTGTTTCTCTTAGCTATACTGAATATGGAACAAAGCGTAAAATTCGAAATAGGAATTTTAAAAATTATCCGTCGTGGCTCACGTTCTCCAGAATTTGTTCATTTCACGTTGTTGTTTTGCAAAGGACGGCAAAGAAATGTACAAAGAATTATAATGCACTTGCACAGCCATTGTATAGCTCATTAAACCTTTTGTTTAGTGACGTTGTCGTTGCCGTTGTGGTTTTCTTAAGCCTGGTTTTCACTAGCGACCCAAGCACAAGCGCAAGCAATAGGGATGACCCAAGTGAAAACGAAATTCGACGCAAACACAAGCACAAGCAAAATCATCCGTACGTTCCAAACTGTTTAGGCGCGAGGTAACCTGGATCCAGTGTTTTCATTGGCCAAACATAGCCACGTGTGGTAGATATCCTTATGCTCGTGTTATGCCTGAGCGGTATTTCGTTTTCACTTGTTGTTGCGCAAACAGAAGCATAAGCGCAAGCGCAAGAAAAAGGAAAAATTTTGATCCTTACGCTTGTGCTTGCGCTTGTGCTCATGCCTGCTTCAAGTCCGTTTTCACGGTGAAATAAGAATTTTTGTCTTTGCGCTTGTGCTTGCGCTTGTGCTTGCGCTTGTGCTTGCGCTTGTGCTTGCGTCGCTAGTGAAAACCAGGCTTTAAACTCCCAACCCTCTCGTCTTAAGGCCTCTTCATATGAGCCCGATTGAAGGAGCTGGCCCGGTTACCGAGATCTCCCCTCATTTCAAATTTCGATGTGGGTATATGAGAAGGTGGGCCAGCCCGGTTTCCGAGATCTTGCTTTCCACAACCGAGATCACAACCGGGATGAAAATTTCCCCATATAAACACTCCGAAAAAAAAGGTTTTTTGAGAAAATAGCTTCGCTTTCGCAACATAGCGGCCAAAATGGCAAAATTTTTGCCTTGAGTGCATTTCCACTTAAGAAGTATGCGATTATAGTCAATAATAGTAAAGTCACGAGAGTCAAAAGGGTTACGCTAGTCGCGAACGATACAACTTTATGTGGCACCCAGGTTTCGATTCCTAAAATCATCTGTTCAGTACTGAAAATGGTGGCTTTGTAAATCGAGCAGAAGTTGTCTACAGCTATTACTTAGCCTGCGGAACATTTTATATGGATGTCATTTCAGATTTCTTTCAGCATCGGATGCGAGCGAACCTCCTGTAAGTCATATTTCCACATCACCATCAGCGCGTGGAGATGTTTGCCGTTCAGCGATCAGATGAAAATGAGCCAGGGAAAAGTTCTCCCGGCATGCTTTGCGAGCCGTGTCCAACACCGCCTGTGTGGCACCATTTTGATTTCATCCCGGTCGACCGGGCTGAAATTTCCCATGCGAACAGACAATAACACTCTTCCCGGTAACCGAGCCTGCCCGGTTACTAGGTTGATATGAAGAGGCCCTTAACGTTTTTCGGTTGCGTGTCTCGATCATAGACTGCTGAAACCGCTAGAAATCAAACTTGCCCATATAGTTTTGATGGACGCAGGAATTCCTTAGCATTCACTTCAATTACGTCCGTATATAAAAGCTTGTATCGCAAGATTACGATACCTTTGAGAAACTGAGATAAAAATCTGTCACGAGAAGAATAATTGTGGGCTGATGACAGGTGCAAATAATATTCATAATAAATATTCTACAGACTGATGAATAATGCTTTGTTCTTTTTACTCGCTGCTCTAATCTTGTTGTGACGGTGATTTCTTTTCTAAGATAACGCGTTCTGAAACCTTATATGACAAAATATTACAGGAAAAGTATAACAATATTTTGTCCGGATAACTTGTTTCAGAGCTTGAGGCAAATTGCCTCTGTGTACTCTGTAATATGTTTTAAATGTTGATATTTGTGTCAACGCTAAAAAGACACATTTTGTCATACTCGATTCGTATCTGAAAACTGCCTTCCCATACGCTACAAAATGAATTATTATTCAATTTTTCTTATGAAACAACTTGTTCATCACTTGTCTTTGAGAAAACATATTGCTGCTTACTAATATTTCTCCAATATTTACGCTTTCAGATGCTATATAATTTGCCCCTTTGTTTGGGTTTCCAGTCGCCAAGCAATTTGTTCTTTTTTATTCACGCAGTTAAATGCACACTTTATATGTTTCTTCGGAGCTGTACACTGCGCTCAAACAATTTTTTTTTATAAACCAACAAGGTGAGAACAAGACAAAGCCGTTTGATTACTAAAGAACATGTAAGAAAACAAATATTTGAACATCTGGATTTCACAAATCAAGATATTTTTCATGTCAAAATCATAACACTGTAATACCGTCCAAAAATTTGCATGTTAATTCGGAATTTCGGGGGTGTAAATTGTCACTGTCAGTCATCAACAAGAGGCTTTGAAGATCTAGACTGCGTGCGGTTTACTGACTTTAAACAAAGGCAATTTGGTAGGTATATTTAACTGAATTTTCAGGCCAATCTCTGTCGAAGACTCTTAGGATAATCTCTTTGGATGTGCGTCAGATATCTTTTTACTTTCGCAAGAGTGAAATATCAAATCCAAATGACAGGAATTAGTGGTTTTTGTGATCATACATTCAAACGATTGTATCGTCTAATGCGGATAAATAAATGCTAAAATGTCGCCCTCGTAAATTTTCAAACTAACGAGTCCGAATTGATAATTATTTGCCAATCACCTGCAACGATATATTAAGCCTTTAAAAAAAGGCGGCCAGGCTATGGGATAAAAGGCAAACATCGGGAAAAACAGAGTTGAATGTCTTGCTTCGGTGACAAAAAGCTTCCAAATTGCACCCTAGCGCAAAAAAATTAGAGTGCTCGAAAAATACAGGTGTTGTTGAATTTACACATAAGAACACTCGAAAATCACACTTCTCCACTTAAATTATGTATGAAGTCCTTTCGATAACGACTTAACTTTCATTATTTAGACAGAATTAAAGTTTTGAAGACGACCTTTTTAAAACAACTCAAATCTGGAATAAAGACATCCTGACGTTCCTCTGTGTCTTTTCTTCGCAACTCTTCGCTTCCCTGAAGTCATTCTTGAGGACAGCTCCATAAATTATTCATCCCACGTTCACAGCTTTGACATTAACTGAGAGAATTGACAGGCTGAACCGCCGATGTCGTCCACTCTTGTGCCACGGGCACACATCGGGTTGTTTACTCTCACGCGGTCTATTAAATGACTCATTTGCTTCGAGAAAATCAACTTACAAGGTCCTAACTGACACACTGCAGTGAGAACACCTCACACAGGAATCGCACAACGTTATCAGAATGTGTTCCCCACGCGATTCGTTAAACCGCGTTATCTACGACGACCGTGTCGTGATAAACGTGAGCGGTATGATATTCGAAACGCGGCAGACGACACTTTCACGTTTTCCAGACACGCTTCTGGGCGACGAGGAAAAACGCAGCAAGTTCTACGTGCCGGAATTTCACGAGTATTTCTTCAATCGAAATCGCGCGGCGTTCGAGGCAATTCTTTATTATTATCAATCCTGCGGACGACTCAAGCGTCCTGAAGAGGTACCAATGTGTATTTTCAAGGAAGAAGTCGAATTTTTTGAGCTGGGGGAAGAGATTTTGAGCGACATTCGCCTAAAGGAAGGCTACCTGAGTATGGACGAGGAAGCTAAAGAGCATCCCGAAAATAAACTTCAACGCAAAATCTGGGAGCTTTTCGATCAACCAGACACTTCCACAGCCGCGTCGTGTTTAGCTGTCTTTTCTGTGGCCATCATTGTTTTAGCGATAACCGTTTCTATCGCAGAGACAGTCCCCTCCATAAAGCAAAAGAAAAACTACACCAACAATTTTACAAATGTCATGGCGGAACAATCATGGACGGAGGACACCTGGTTCACACTGGAATTATCTTTCAACGCTTGGTTTACGATTGAATATTTGGTACGGTTGTTCACTTCCCCTAACAAGTACCACTTTTTTGCGTCGCTTTTAAATTTCATAGACTTGATGGCCATCGCTCCGTTTTACATAACGCTGCTCCTGGACAAGTCCGAGACAAGCTCGGTTGCTGCGCTCCGAATTTTGCGGATTGTTCGCGTGTTCAGAATTTTCAAGTTGTCTCGCTATTCAAAAAGTCTTCAGATTATCGGTTATTGTGTGTTAGAGAGCTTTCGCGAGTTAGGTCTTCTCATATTGTGCCTATTTTTAAGTGTTGTAGTTACTTCTAGTCTATTGTACTACATAGAAACGGGAAGCCCTGACACAGATTTTGTTAGTGTACCAGCGACGTTTTGGTTCTCACTGCAAACAATTACAACGATTGGTTATGGGGACATGGTACCGCACACCGCACTGGCAAAAGTAATGTCGGCCGCTTGTGCCATATTCGGCGCCTTGACACTTGCTCTACCTGTACTAACGTTCGTATCGAATTTTAATACCCTTTACTACAAAAACATCATGGAAAAAAACGAACGAAATATTCAAGACAACCGCGACACATCGGAAACAAGCGAACATTATTCGCCATTGAATTCAAGTGAAGAAACCCACTGAAACAGTAATCTTACTGCTAATGGAATTACGATAAAAATAAGGGACTTTTGCCATGTAATAGACAGAATTCATTAAAGAAATTCGATGAAAACCTACTTTATTAGTGTTAAGCCTATGTACATAAATTAAAAGTAATTTTACAACATATTCGATGTGTCTGCGATGCACACTCACTTTTTTCTTTAAAAAAAAGCTGAGATTGGCAAGCAAAAGACTTCAAATTACGTTCTTTTGACCACCGCATGTGTAATTTCTTGGGGTTATATTGCTTTGAGAAGTGGAAATTAATTGCAATCCTATCGAATGCTAAACAATGTCTTGTTTTGCCAAAACTCAATGGGCTATCCACCCAGCTGACTGTTCGTCAAATTAATTTTGGTCTTTGGTTAATGCCGAGGGCTGAATAAGACGAAATTCTTTGTTTGAAATTGTGGCGCGACTTTCTTTCTATCATTTGACGCGAAATTTTAATAAATACCAATTTCCTATAAATCTCTTTTCTTTACGTTCATTTGGAATGACGCGCGTGTGAAATAAAAGGTTGTGAGAGTAAATTATGTTGCCGTGAAAGAACCCATGGGGTGCAATGACCAAACTCAACGCAACGACTGGTGGAAATTAAAAAGCAAGCACGAACAGGTTACTAATAAATACCAGCCACTGAACCCGCAAACGAAGTGGTAATAATGTTTTCCTTTCATTCCAGTCGTGGTGAGAAATATGTATAATTGCTCATATATAAATAATGCCGGTCTTTTCTTTTTTTAAATAAAAATGAAAATTTTTCATTTGTAACCGTCCAGGCTTAAATTTGTTCTTGTTATAACAACAAAGAAGCTATTAATAACGATTTTCCTTTTTCCCGCGAACTGAAAAAACATTTTTTTTTTATACTGGAATGGTGAAAATCGGACACGGGAGAGATTTAACTGGGTTTTACGTTTAGGTAGTTTGAACTCAGATTCTCTTTACTTAATTCTCCGAAACTGTTCATTATATCCGAGAGAGACTGGGTCATTTCATGAGGTAGTCGGAATGGAAACCTCTTGTATAATCTTGAAACCTCTTGTAGTCCTCTTTCATCTCCTGCAAGACGAGATTGTTTGTTGATCTCAGTGAGGTTTTGTCTGTAATTGCACAGAGCGGTTTTCATTTGAGTGTCGAAAAGTAATTGGTTTTCCATCACTGAATTACGCTACCCGATTGGCTTAAAAAAAACTCGCGCCACTTTTCATCCAATCAGAAGTAAAACCAAAACCAATTGTAACTCATTGGCACTCGTTTTCCCGCGCTTCGCATCAGCTACCTGTAATTACTTCGAGCTTTGATTGGTTCACTAGATTGTCTGTGTCTTTTGGGATTGGCGGTGATTGGCCAGAGTGATTACTTTGGTTTTGGTTTTACGACACTCAATTGAAAACCGCTCTATTAACATTTGTAAATGTAAACAAAGTGTGAAGACATTTCCACATGCAGTCTAGACAAAGCTATTCTATTTCTTTTGTTAAAAAAAGAAAAAGATTTTTATCAGTTGCAGCTTCGGGTCGCAGTGATTCAAACTTTGAAATGTGTTCATAATGTAACCATTTGCTACCTCTGGGCTAGTCACTCTCACGTCCTAATTGATTTCTATCATTTGTCCATTACTGTTCTACAAAATTAAACCATTTTTAAAGAAATTCCCAAGGACTATCTAACAAGCCTGTTGTTTAAGAAGACAACGAAGGTCCCTATATAGCGAGACGCGTCGTTGTTTTAGTCACAAGTTTTACCTGCTACAGTGGCAAACCACCTAACGTTATAAACCAAGCTAGTGGAACAACAAATTAACTACACAGAGGTCGCTTGCGGGGACGTAATAACTTGTTCTGTCTTTCTTGCTTTGAAAACAAATTTAATTTTCACGTAATTTTATTAGCAGAGGTGGTACAGTGAGATCAAATAAAGAAACGCAGCAAATCTCGGTTTGAGACAAGAGAGTTGCTTAGCACGCCAAGGTGTAAGCAAACGACTATTTCACGAGGAAGAAAACTTTGCATGCTGTGTACGAAGGCACTTCGTAGGAAAATCTACAAATAAGAAAGACAGCCCTTAACCGTCATTCTCACATTTTAAGGCTTTCTTTTCATAAAATCAATCTATAGAGTAAAAAAAAAAATTTTCTCCTTCAGAGAATAAGCACGCGCTGTGACCGGGTTAAGGGGATTCCACTGTATTACTAGTAAAAAGGTCATAAATGAAGTTCTTTTTCCACAAATTGAAAAAAAAAACTCAGTTCAATAGAATGTTCTATTCACACCAGTGTGGTGTACTACAGCTACAAAAGATGCCTTGTTAAATTGCCTCATCACATATTTCTGAAAACTTATTTTTGCGGGGGAAAGTTCTTCACGTAGTTTGTGGGATATGAACACAAAACTCTCTCGCACCAACTTCCACACATACTTACTTGAAACAAATTCTCTACTTTCTGTTTTGCGCCATTCTCGTCTTCCAACATTCTTGTTAAGTCATTTATTCTGCAAAGAAATTCAAAATTAATAATTAAATGGACTCGCAGTTTAATAAAACGAACACGTTTGAACTTAGGCTCCGTCCACGCGACGCTGGAGAAACTTGAAAATGCAGCTTCATTTCTACGGTCAGGCCTGCCGTCCACACTAATCTATTTCGAAAACGGAGCTTTTTGAAAACACTCTTCAAACCGGACAAAATTTGAAAACGCCGGCTTTGCGTTTTAGTGTGGACCGAAAACATTTTCTAAAAGGAGCTTTACAAGAACGATGATGTCACGATGATCATGTGATTTCCCTGACAGAGATTTCTTCAAAACTAAATCCAAAATGGCCCGTGATTGCTGCGTTTTCAAATTTTTCCGGCGTAGTAAGGACGGAAAACTCTCGATGTTTTTTCAGAGTGAAAACACCGTTTTCAAATTTCTCCGGCATAGAGTGGACGGAGCCTTGAAGCATTTTCAGTGACCTATTCGCTCCTAGATAACAACATGAACAACTTGTGAAAGCTGTCGGCGGCTGACTTTATTTTAGACTGTGAGGGCTAAACTCCTGGCCCTTCAAAAAACGATCCTTCACTGTACTTTTGACCACAAACCTCGTTCTTGACAAATCTTGCTATCATACTTCAGCTCATCCACCATTTGTTAATTATAGGTCTCCCGAGATGGAGAAAAATTCAAATAAACATTACCTCTGATTGAGTTCATCCACTCTGTTTTTGTGTGTCCTAGCTACTCTTGCTGCTTCAGCTGCAGCTTTGCTCTCGCATTCTCGTGTTGTCTCTTTTATGGACTCTTGTCGACGTTTCTCAGCGTTTTTCTAGGTAGAGTTAAAACAATTCCAAAGATCAACACTAATTGATGACTTTTTTGTTTCAAACGTTGGTATCAAGTTGACAGTCTGAGCCCCTGAAGGGGAAGGGGGTGGGGGCAGGGGAGGACTCCTACATGAAATGTTCCATGACCCCCCCCCCCCCCGGGAAATTCAAAGGAAATCTCTCAAAAGGCACTGGACTCATTTTTTTTATGGGGTAGCGAGGGGGTGGGGAGAGATTCTGACTCAAGTCCATTATTCATCCCAAATGAGGCTAGCCTGAATTTTAGCCACATGTGACTCAAAGAGATGCCTTAAAATTCAGGCTTTTAAGAGGTAGCAATGTTGTAAGTGACAATGGTTGGCCAAGAGCAAGAGCCATGACAAAAAGAAGGTCAAAAGAAGTTTCCCAATTTCCCTAGTTTCTTTCATTTACTGAAAAACTTATTGCAGGCATTACGGATGTCTCTATTCTTATCTTCATAATTTTGTAGAGTGATCATGATCTTGATTCTGGGCTTGCAAAATCTTCTCCCTTCTCTAGCTATACTCTATCTGATGTTTAGACATTCCCAGTCCTCATGAGACATGATCATAAAATAATTATTATGTCATTAAAAATATTACCCTTGCAGCAGCAAGTGTTTCCCCAACAGCCAATTCTCTCTGCAGTGCTGCTTCATTCCTCAACTTTCTTGTGAGTGTTTCTGTAAGGTTTTTCATTTCTTCTTGTTTCCTTTTCTCGGCTTCTTCTGCTGCTTTCTGCAGAGCCGCCCGCTTTTCCTCCTGGGATCTCTCCCAAGCTGAACGTGCACGCTTCTTCTCTGCGACTTCACATTTGTACTGAATTTCTGCCATTTGCTCCTCAGCTCGCTAAAAAAGAGAAAATAAATTAAGCAGTCCAATAATCTTGTCTAAACTGTATTTTCGATAAAGAGCAGGCTCTTACACTGATGCTCTATCAGTTCGCCAAGCATTCTTTGCTTTGTTCGGGAGGAGTGCATGGCGAGCCATAAGCACATCTGTATAGGAGGCTACATAAAAAGCAGAGGTTTCTCAACTGCTGTCAATTGGTGAGAATTTTCTGCAGATAATTTTATTCATATTTGACATAATCTGAGATCAGGATTCACATGAATGAAAGCAACATCAGATTATATCCACTAAATATTGAACAGAAATTTGGTTGAGCTTGTGCTCCACCTAACAGATATATGTAATACTTACAAGTGGTGGACCAATTGATTACTAGATGCCTGAAAAACACCTAGCCAAAGTATTGATTGCTTAACACTTCCAAGTTTCAGTTTACCTGGGATATGCTTTTTGAGTCTTAGTATTAGCTATCTTGAACCTCTGCTACCTTGAACTATTTTTTGTTTTCCTTGAGAGTTTGAGAAAGCAGGCGTCAATTGTATTTTTCTACTAGCATGATTGTATGATCTGAGAGAAACACAATGACTACCGGTACTCTCTATTACTGTTTTATGAGAACACTCATAAGATTATGTTTTCTCATCACTGTTATCAGTACATCAGCTTGTTATTATTGCATAGAGAATCAAATACATTAGATGTGGATCACTCTTGCCAAATTCATTCACCACAATGCAAAAAAATATTGACATTAATTGATATGAAATCAAGCAAAAAATGGTCAAGACAAGAGAATAGCATATAAAATTAAGACTTTTATTTCCATTATATTACCAGCCTAGCTTCTTCCAAGGCCTGTTCTCTCTGCTCATTCATTCGTTCTCTTAGTTCATTCAAAGATTGATTCAGCTTTGCAAGTGCCTTTCCTTCAGCAGCAGCAACCTGGTATTTATGAAAGAAACATTCAAAACATTACCTTTTGATGTACAGTTAATTTTTCAGACCAGATGAGCAAATATTGAGTAATGATAATACTAATGACACTGAAGCCCAGATTACAAGACTTTTTTAAGCTGGGGTCTGTTAGTATTACAAAATAATGTCCTAGTCAATTTGTAACTTCAAAAAATTACTCAAAAAATAAAGAAAGCTTAAAACAAAAAGAGCCTTTTTCTCTTGTTTCTTTTTCTTTTTCATTTTAAATCTCCAAACACGCCCTTTAAGCAGGCGCAAAATAGAGCATGCGTGGACATTTAGCTACTCACAGCATCTCGGACTGCTTTCTCTTTGTCTTCTCTCATAACTTGCTGGATTTCATTCAGAAGCTCTGTTCCAATACCTGAAAATATACACAATTATGCACATTAAGTGAATCAAAATCAATCAAATTTACACTCAAAATTTACCACCAAACCGTAGCCATTATATCATATGATGATATTGTAAATTATTTGGATCAAAATTTCTCTTGTTATCAATTTCTTGATATGGCTGCAGTGTGCATTTAGCTTGATTTGCTCCCGAACACTATACCCTAACTTCATGTAATATTCCTTAGCACATCTTAGCTAGGTTTGGTAGAGAGTTTTTATACGAACACTTCTGTTGAACTCGAATTCAGATCAGTTGTTCTAGAACATAGTGATCACGTCGAGGATTTTAAGACTACAGCAGCATATCTTTAGATGAAGAACGAGGACGATAAATACTTTACTTACATACGATGTTGTTGTGCGTAACCTTTTGTGTTTTTAAGGTTGTTCTGCCATTTAACATTCGTTCTAACGTTAGCAAGGGATTTCCAGACGCCATCTTGAATTTTCGCGTCTCCTCGTAGCTATGCGACCGCGACTTAATGAAAGTCCCAGTCTCCCTTCTTACCTCACGGTCCGGCTGCCGGCTCTCCTTGCCCGTTGCGCTTCACACTTCTCTGCTGTAGGCGAATGATTCCTTAACCCCCAGTAATTTTCACAATAGTGGAAAAGAACTCTCACTAGTTTAATTTAGATGGACAAATCTATGCGAGAGCGTGATAGATCCTTCTCATAAACCCTGACTGTTGACAACGTCTCCTGACCATACAGTACAAAAACTAAATCGTAAATACTCTTTTTCTTTGGCCATCGTAGCCTAACAAGGAATAGCATGCAAACTGCGGAGATAAACATGATAAAAATACACGTTGTTGGAAAACAAAAATGATACCTTTTTACTTGACGTTTCATATGTTTCAACATAAATCTTAGGGAGTGACCACTGAAAGTAGAAGTAGTCATTATAATACATCAAATATTTCCGCGATTGGCCAAAACGCGTCACATGACTGAATATTCCCCAGCTAAAACTGGGGAATATCCGAATGAAATTCCTCAATTTTCAAAATCGCCCGTGTTCCGAAAAATATTTGAAGGATAATAAACACAATGGTCGCACACAATAGCCTCCATTTGAAGCGAAAATATGCTCGGATATTTGTTCTTAGGGCCGAATTACACGGTACGACTTTGTCTTCTAACACAAGCTTACGACGGGCCTACGACATGACCAAGGACCATTTACACGCGCACCACATTTTCACTTACTAAATTAAATATGCAAGAGTTTGCATCGGGATTTTCAGAGCGAAAGTTCTAAACAGATATTTTAGCTGTCCTGTACTTTAAAAAAAAACTTTATAACGAGATATTTTTCGCTTTAATCCGTTCAGTACTTTTCGAGAAACGGCTTCATGTGACTCAGTCAACAACAACTCCGTCCGCCATTTTGACGCAAGAAATTTGTCACAAAATACGTCATTTTCTATCGATTGCGGCTACGATTGTCGTAGCATTTTAAAACATGTTTTAAAATCCTACGACATTTTTATGACGTACACAACAGTCGTAAGCGAGTTGTAGGTTTGATTTTTGACTTGCAGGTTTGATTGTGAAAGTAAATGTGAGGGATTAAAAAGATGTAGGCTGTGTAGGTATATGTTGGGAATTAATACGATGAAAGCTGTGTAGGTATATGTAGGCGATTGATGAGATGTATTGCTGTGTAGGTATACGAGGGAGATTAATGAGGTGGAGGTTGTGTAGGTATATGTAGGGGATTAATGAGATGTAGGCTGTGTAGGTATATGTAGGGGATTAATGAGATGTAGATTGTGTAGGTATATGTAGGGGATTAATGAGATGTAGGTTGTATATGTAGGGGATTAATGAGATGTAGATTGTGTAGGTATATGTAGGGGATTAATGCGATGTAGGTTGTGTAGGTATATGTAGGGGATTAAAGAGATATAGGCTGTGTAGGTATATGTTGGGAATTAATACGATGAAAGCTGTGTAGGTATATGTAGGCGATTGGTGAGATGTATTGCTGTGTAGGTATACGAGGGAGATTAATGAGATGGAGGTTGTGTAGGTATATGTAGGGCATTAATGAGAAGTAGGCTGTGTAGGTATATGTAGGGATTAATGAGATGTAGATTGTGTAGGTATCTGTCGTAACTACTAAAACGAGGAACCACCCAAAACGACCCAAAATGACCCAAAACGACCCACAACCATCCACAACGACCCACAACGATCCACAACGAACCCAAAACGATCCAAAACGACCCACAACGAACCAAAATATTCCAAAACGACCAAAAATGCCTTTGATAGTTAACACTGTCTTGTTTGACTAAACTCGTCCCCAGCGCTCCCCGATGTTAAGATATCGATTTCGAAACATTTTGTGACAAGTTTGCCATGCTTAAATGCTGAATGAGCGAAAGTAAATCGATATTAAGTGGAAACATCATCGGATCTTCCTCGTCAATCTTCGGCAATCTTCGGAAATTTTCGAAAAAATTCGGAAAATGTTCGGAGACATTCGTACGACCTTCGGACAACATTTTGCAAATCTTTTGAAATCTTCGGAAAATCTTCAAAAACATCGTAATTAGTAGGTTTTTGTTATAATAAACAGAATATTACATGGTTGCTTGGAGATATGAAATTTATCTCTGCTAAAGACTTCATATCTTGCTGCTGAAGGAGTTCTTTTTAAAGGGGCTGACGTTGACGATCCTGACTGCAAGCAGGCCTTCGACATTTCATAACGTAATAATAAATTAAATATGAGACATACTCATCCTTCTAATTTACCTTATTGATGTACCGAACAAGTGCCTATTCCTACTTAAAAATATATTTCTCTGAATGCATTTCGTTCTCGAGGAGAATGTGCTTAATGTAATTGTCTAAACCAGGATGACTAAAACAGGTGGAGCTCACTGACTTCGACACTGTTAAGGCACAAGTGTCTCTCCCTTTACATCAAGAACTTATCAAGACCCACAATTCTTAACGATAACCTATCTCTGAATATATTTCCTTATCGAAGAGAAAGTGCTTAATGTAATTACCAAAACAGGTGAAGCTCACTGACTTCGACACTGTTAAGGCACAAGTGTCTCTCCCTTTACATCAAAAATTTATCAAGACCCACAATTATAAAACGATAACCTAACATATATTTGAGTTCATTTCCTTATCGAATAGAAAGTGCTTAATGTAATTACCAAAACAGGTGAAGCTCACTGACTTCGACACTGTTAAGGCACAAGTGTCTCTCCCTTTATATCGAAAACTTTTCAAGACCCACAATTATAAAACGATAACCTGACATATCTCTGAATGTATTTCCTTATCGAAGAGAAAGTGCTTAATGTAATTACCAAAACAGGTGAAGCTCACTGACTTTGACACTGTTAAGGCACAAGTGTCTCTCCCTTTACATATAAAAAACTATAACAAAACAAGAACAACGACTATAAAAAGATTTCCTAACATATCTCTGAATGCATTTCAATGTTGAGGCGACATAGCGTAATATAATTACCAAGACAGGTGATGCTCACTGACTTCGACACTGTTAAGGCACAAGTGTCTCTCCCTTTACATATAAAAAAACTATAACAAAACAAGAACAACGACTATAAAAAGATTTCCTAACATATCTCTAAATGCATTTCAATGTTGAGGCGACATAGCGTAATATAATTACCAAAACAGGTGATGCTCACTGACTTCGACACTGTTAAGGCACAAGTGTCTCTCCCTTTACATATAAAAAACTATAACAAAACAAGAACAACGACTATAAAAAGATTTCCTAACATATCTCTGAATGCATTTCAATGTTGAGGCGACATAGCGTAATATAATTACCAAAACAGGTGATGCTCACTGACTTTGACACTGTTAAGGCACAAGTGTCTCTCCCTTTACATATAAAAAAACTATAACAAAACAAGAACAACGACTATAAAAAGATTTCCTAACATATCTCTGAATGCATTTCAATGTTGAGGCGACATAGCGTAATATAATTACCAAGACAGGTGATGCTCACTGACTTTGACACTGTTAAGGCACAAGTGTCTCTCCCTTTACATATAAAAAAACTATAACAAAACAAGAACAACGACTATAAAAAGATTTCCTAACATATCTCTGAATGCATTTCAATGTTGAGGCGACATAGCGTAATATAATTACCAAAACAGGTGAAGCTCACTGACTTTGACACTGTTAAGGCACAAGTGTCTCTCCCTTTACATATAAAAAACTATAACAAAACAAGAACAACGACTATAAAAAGATTTCCTAACATATCTCTGAATGCATTTCAATGTTGAGGCGACATAGCGTAATATAATTACCAAGACAGGTGATGCTCACTGACTTTGACACTGTTAAGGCACAAGTGTCTCTCCCTTTACATATAAAAAAACTATAACAAAACAAGAACAACGACTATAAAAAGATTTCCTAACATATCTCTGAATGCATTTCAATGTTGAGGCGACATAGCGTAATATAATTACCAAAACAGGTGAAGCTCACTGACTTTGACACTGTTAAGGCACAAGTGTCTCTCCCTTTACATATAAAAAACTATAACAAAACAAGAACAACGACTATAAAAAGATTTCCTAACATATCTCTGAATGCATTTCAATGTTGAGGCGACATAGCGTAATATAATTACCAAAACAGGTGATGCTCACTGACTTTGACACTGTTAAGGCACAAGTGTCTCTCCCTTTACATATAAAAAACTATAACAAAACAAGAACAACGACTATAAAAAGATTTCCTAACATATCTCTAAATGCATTTCAATGTTGAGGCGACATAGCGTAATATAATTACCAAAACAGGTGATGCTCACTGACTTTGACACTGTTAAGGCACAAGTGTCTCTCCCTTTACATATAAAAAACTATAACAAAACAAGAACAACGACTATAAAAAGATTTCCTAACATATCTCTGAATGCATTTCAATGTTGAGGCGACATAGCGTAATATAATTACCAAAACAGGTGAAGCTCACTGACTTTGACACTGTTAAGGCACAAGTGTCTCTCCCTTTACATATAAAAAAACTATAACAAAACAAGAACAACGACTATAAAAAGATTTCCTAACATATCTCTGAATGCATTTCAATGTTGAGGCGACATAGCGTAATATAATTACCAAAACAGGTGAAGCTCACTGACTTTGACACTGTTAAGGCACAAGTGTCTCTCCCTTTACATATAAAAAACTATAACAAAACAAGAACAACGACTATAAAAAGATTTCCTAACATATCTCTGAATGCATTTCAATGTTGAGGCGACATAGCGTAATATAATTACCAAGACAGGTGATGCTCACTGACTTTGACACTGTTAAGGCACAAGTGTCTCTCCCTTTACATATAAAAAAACTATAACAAAACAAGAACAACGACTATAAAAAGATTTCCTAACATATCTCTGAATGCATTTCAATGTTGAGGCGACATAGCGTAATATAATTACCAAAACAGGTGAAGCTCACTGACTTTGACACTGTTAAGGCACAAGTGTCTCTCCCTTTACATATAAAAAACTATAACAAAACAAGAACAACGACTATAAAAAGATTTCCTAACATATCTCTGAATGCATTTCAATGTTGAGGCGACATAGCGTAATATAATTACCAAAACAGGTGATGCTCACTGACTTTGACACTGTTAAGGCACAAGTGTCTCTCCCTTTACATATAAAAAACTATAACAAAACAAGAACAACGACTATAAAAAGATTTCCTAACATATCTCTAAATGCATTTCAATGTTGAGGCGACATAGCGTAATATAATTACCAAAACAGGTGATGCTCACTGACTTTGACACTGTTAAGGCACAAGTGTCTCTCCCTTTACATATAAAAAACTATAACAAAACAAGAACAACGACTATAAAAAGATTTCCTAACATATCTCTGAATGCATTTCAATGTTGAGGCGACATAGCGTAATATAATTACCAAAACAGGTGAAGCTCACTGACTTTGACACTGTTAAGGCACAAGTGTCTCTCCCTTTACATATAAAAAAACTATAACAAAACAAGAACAACGACTATAAAAAGATTTCCTAACATATCTCTGAATGCATTTCAATGTTGAGGCGACATAGCGTAATATAATTACCAAAACAGGTGATGCTCACTGACTTTGACACTGTTAAGGCACGAGTTAATGTTATCATGTTCGAAAATACCACACTAAGTTACTTTTCATCATGTTCAACTTGTAACCCTTTCGCTACAAAGCTGTTGTGGCTCCCTTCAGGTAAGAATGTAAGTGTTCTTGCTGGCACGATTATGGCAGAGAATGAGAAACGCTGATCGAACTCTGAGACACTTTGTGAGATAATGGAGATACACATTCACCGCGTATTTCACAACATTTCCTGTCTTCTTGTCCGTCCGTTCACGAATTCCAACTGTCTTGACCAACACGATGTCAGCCTTGTGAAATGCGACCTTGCACTGTTCACACCTTTGCACGTTTTTTGGACAAAGTTTATGGTCATTTCTACAAACTAGCTCGTACTGCTGCCCAGAAATTCTGTCTGGATCCAGTAATTGCAGGTTTGGAGCGTCCTTCTTTGGTTTTACCTAAACAATGAAACACAAAGAAAAACAAAAACAAAAGACATTGAGACCATCAATAATGGAATGAGTCACCTTAGCTCCACAATATAACTGTTGCAATATTTCAATAAATAGTATGTGACTGTAGTTATTAAAATTTCGCTTTTATTTTATTAATCAAGTTGATGAAACAAAACACGGTCGACTGAGACACATTGATGTTTTCTCCAGTTTCAACAACCTGTAAAACTCGGAATTTGGTCCGTTTTCACAGAATCACACTTTAACTTGACAGCGTTACTAACTTTATGATTGCTTTCTATCTAAAGGGGTACTATCAATAGCATTACGTTTTTATGTCTACGTCGTATCTAAATATTTACCGTCCATTCGGCTTCTTTGCCAACTTTAGAGATGACCAACGGTGAAACAGCTACCTTCTTGCAAGGTGGCGGTGAAATGCGGTCCGTAAATAATTCCGGTTCAGGTAACTGCGTTCTTCTTTTCGTCGCATTTGGAGTCACTTTCAGACCAGCAGACTTCGCCTTGACGTAGGTGTCATGCGAGCGTGGTACAAAGGCTCTGAAAGCTTCCAGATGTTGAGCCTGCCTTGCTAGGCCCCATCTGTTCCACGTTACGGGATCTACTTGAAAACGGTCATATCCGGCAGCAAGACGGTACTTTCCGAGACCTTGTATAGCCCTCTCTTCTTCCAAGTAGAAGTCCTCTGCCCACGTGACCAGTTGGGAAGTAACGGCTGCCACCTCTTTAGGGACATCCTCTTCGGCCATTCTCTTCTTTTGAAGCTTGTGCTTTAATTCGAGCCCATTTGTGTATAATCTGCCTTCAATGCTCAGACTTTCCCTTGCTGAGAGAACGAGGCAATCTTTGAACAGCTTCGATCGGTTGCTGTTGAACCAATGGTGGAAACCAGGGGTTATTTCTTCCCACACAGGCTTTAAACTTTCCAGTTTAGCGTCAAAATCGCATTCGTCCTCAGCGTCTGCTAAACCATTCTGTAGAAGAACATCATCTTGCGTTCCGTATATATCAGCCATCACCCTTGACTGAGACCGTTGGTTACACCCAAGAGATTTGAGCTTTTGGAGATCGCGCTCTTGCATATGCTGAGTGCACCAAAGCTTCTTGGCATCTGTAAAAATGTCACATAGTCCTTGTGATAGTGCTTTATCTAAGTCGTGGCCAATCTTTTTAATTCCGAACAGCTCTGGCTTCTTAATCACAAGCTCGCCAGCAAATCTTTGATAACATTCCCTGGTTTTGCGAAAGTGCCAAAAGCTGGGCCCAGGGAACTCTGGGTTTTTACCATTCAAATTAGTGAGGGCTTCATTTGTGTAAGTCGTGTCAGTGAGCCACAGCCCTTCGACAAGTTCGAATGTTGTGTCTACACGGAGTATCGCATTGCCATTTACGCAGAAGCGTTGTAAGTCATTGATCGTGTTGGGGAGACTATTGAAAGCAATGTAACTTTCTTTCGTGAATGTTACACTTTGGAAGAGAGAAACGGTTTGTAGGCAGGAAATCATCTCCTCTGCTTCACTTTTGAATTTTTTCTTGCCACTGGAACAAGTTGAAGTTTCTTTCGCCTTTAACGATAGCTTTCTGTTGTCAACTAACTTGGGACCAGATATAACTTCGCTAACAGTACCGGCTCCCTTTCTGGCAATGGAATTATAAACTTGCTCCGTCGATAATCCCTTTTCTAGCATATTATCGACCTTGGCGAAAAGACTGGGATCCTTCCTGTAGTATTGACTACTGGTGGGTTTGGTGGCGTTTCCGTGCCGAGGAAGCTTAAAGTGTTGTTCCACCCCATCTGCCCATTTATACATTACAACATAAAAGGGCCTTGGTTCTTTTTCTGTATAAGCTTTAACTGTGGTAATCGATCGAGAGAAATCAGGATTGTGCTTACTTGTGTGGTACTCCCGTCTAAGCTCGTATATTTCGTCTTCTGGAACGTTTTGTCTCTTGTATCCTTTCGAGGTTCTGATGTTGACGTACCATTCGCCATTTTCATCCTTGTGGGATGTGCGCGACCCCTCCGCGTTGTACATATAGAACTTTGTAGCGGAGCTTTTGGAGATATATGACCCATTGTCATCTGCTTTGGCAGATGATATCGAAATCTCTCTCATATCCAGCGTGAACATCTTGTTCTCTCGTATTCCGGAAGGCTTCTGTTTGAGGTTGAAGTCTTCGGGATTTTGTAGCAGGATATTAAGAATGCTTTGGTGATCTCCTTCCAGATTTTCTATAGTTTCCTTTTTCTCCCTGTGGAAAGATATTAATCTATATTAATGTATCGAATATTGATCGATATTAATGTAGCTGTCAAATTCTCTGTTCGACGTAAAAGCGTTTTTTAAGGGTAATTTCTTTAAAGACATGATGCAGAAGTAACAATAATAAAATGAATACTGAAAAGAAACTATAAACTACATGCAAGTTGTATTGATGAGAACAAGATGAGAGAATACTCTCCGGTCTACTTTTGGGCTCTTGACAATCCTAAGACAAGATATAACAGAATAATGTTTCTCTTAAGGAATCATGTTTTCAGCAAGTATACAGAACAAACGAGTCTGGGATAGGGTAGGGATAGGGGTAGGAATGGAGATTTTTGGTGTCTAGTCTTATAGGGATGCAAAATAGAAAACGGGAAGCGGAGGGGTCCCAGCGAGTCCCAGCGGCACACCAGAAACCGAACACGTATATAAAAAAAAAACTCTTACTTCCTGGGAAATGTCAAATGACTATTTTTTTTCCTCGTGAATCGTGATTTCCATAGTAGCCGTGAACCGTGATTTTCTAAAACACTTTCTCTTATTTTCCGTGAAATGTCAATATGATATTTTTCGTGAATTGTGAAAGGGCCGTTTTATTTTCAGTGAAACGTGATCTATACCCCCCGTTTACCACCTTCTCAAAATTTTCCTGTTAAATGTAATGACAGTTTGCGCCTTGAAAAGCGAATTCTTAATTTTCAAAATAACATTAAGAACCGCACGCATTAAATAGCGCAGTCTTCCGAGGCTTCTTTCAAACTATTTGACTTGTTCCGCCTGCAAGAGATTAAATTTAATTTGCATATTGTAGCCGCGAAAAGTCATGGGTGTGAAGTTAATTTGACAGCCCGCCTGCTTATCGCTCGTTCAAATAATTCCTCAAATGACTGGATACGCGTGTGAATTTCACAATAAATTGACATGACCCTAGCAAACTGTTTCCCGGTCAGTGCTTCCTCAAAATCGAAAGAAACAGTCTGTATCTTGTGCGTGGAAGGTGTTTCGAACCCGAGTTATCGCCGAAAGCTTTTATTAAAACGGGCCTCACCATGTCGCTAGCTTGCATGAACTGAGAATTTTTCGTTAGTGCGAGGCTGGACAAAGAAAGCTGATCGACTAAATTGTCTGTGAAAACTGTGCTCGTCGAATTTACTTGAAGCCAAGCTTTGTTAGACCCGCGTTTATAGCTTCTCTTACATCTCAACCCATTGCGGTCCCTCGCCGACCAGAAAACTGGTCGGTAAAAAATGGTGCGCTGCAAGCGAGAAAAGTCCGTTTTCCGCCAGATGACCTAACTACCGGAAACGGGCTTTCTAAATCCTGTTTGTTCTTATTTCAGATCACAGCACGATAACGCCCTCTGGTTGCTGTTTCGTAAAGCGGACTCAATTTTTTAACGAAAAAAAAAAACTGTTTCCCTTACCAGTACTTACAATTTTGGCTATAATTTCCGTTACGCTCAGATCAGAAAGATAACTCTCATTGAGCAGAGGTCCCATTTAGCACCTATGTTTACCACACAAATTCTGCGCGACATGTGCGACCTTTGTGTCATGAGTAGACATGTGGTCAAGGAAACCGTACTGGTGTTCTGCCCCAAAGTAGGCCATATCTTCCATGCCAAATGACTTAAATGGGAATTGGTAAAAAAAAAACTCCGATCAAAAAATTTAAATGGAAAAAAATTCAATCAAACCTGAAACACCGGGATCATTTATCATCCATCATTAGTTTCGCAATGGTGCAAAGACGCCTGGTGTGCAGACTTGTAAGGTCCAAATTAGTCAGCTTGTTTCTTAAGCTGATGAAATGTTGCTTTTAGAGCTCGGAGTTGCTGTTTGAAGTAATCATTGGTACAAACCGTACATGAAACGGAATCGAAAAAGAAGATATTTCGCAGACGTGCGCCCCCTCGACCCCCCTGTGGCAGAATGCTGCGACATCGTGGAAAAAGTGCGACCTTTGCCCTATTAAATTAAACTGTGGCGCAACCAGATATTTAACGGTATAAAATTTGTCCCTTGCTAAAATGACCAGCCGTACAAAATGGATAAAACGATTTCTGAGGTTTAGCTTCCAGTTGCTTATATCAAATAAACGTAACTTCATGGCCGGCTTTGAGTCGGTGAAAATCCACGCGTCTCCCACAGTGAAAATGGAAGCAATACCACCTTCATATTCTTGCCCTTACAATCACACAAACAACATTTGAGAATTTCCCTACAAATGAAGTTTTACCTTATGAACAGCACCTCTTTCCTCCAGCTTTGGTGGCCTTGCTGACGATAGATACCGTGGAAGATCTGCAAATACATAAGGGAAGCATGTTTATTTATTGTAATTTGCAAATTGTACTTTGCGAAATCTCTACTTTGCTAAGTGAAAAATCTGTACTTTGAGAAGTGAAAAATTTCATTAATGATTATAGTAAAGATTACAGTTCTAGCCCAAGTCACTCACCATTTTCTGTGTCAGATGAATCAGATGAAATAATGACTTCTACAAAATAAGAAATAGAAATGAATGAAGCAAGCCGTGAGAGGGCTGTTTATCAGCATCAAAGGAGTAGAATTGGCTTTTCTTAAATAAAGTTCTATTTAGCTCAAAGTTACAAGAAAGGTAACAAGCTACAGAGCGGTCATGTGAAAACACAAACATAAAGTATCCGTACTTGAGATATGTTCTTGGTCTTCCTGCGAGGCCGCCATCATCGACTACGCATGCATGCGTGGCAATGATTGGATCTGTATTTTCTCCCAAATTGTAATTGTAACGCAACATTTCGTCACGTGGAGTCACGTGGCTCTTCCCTTTGCGTCAGGAAGTCGTAAAGTCTGAAGTCTCCTCGGGGGACAAGGAGGAGGAGGAAACAGCAGATCACGTGAAAAAACAAATCGCTGGTATGTCTTTGCAGACTCATTTTAAGACAAGGCATTTTCTCAACTAAAATACACTACACTACATTTTCATAGCGTGAATAATTGGAGATACACCCCTCCTCATGCTGACCACCACCCCCCCCCCTCCTCCTTTGAGGCTCACGAAAAAAAATAAGTATAGGAATTCGCTCGACCTCAACAAAATTCCTCCTCGGTTCGTCTTCAGAATACTCCAGGTAAATATCCGAAACCTTCCTAAGTGTTCGGGCTGACATTGGAAAATCTTCGGAAAACTTCGGTTCAACTCCAAAAGTCTTCGAATCAACATCGGAAATTTTCGTTAGTGTTCGGATCAACTTCGAAATTCGTCGGAAGACTTCGGGTCAACTTCGGAAAGAAAAGTAAATAGCAATAGGTTCTCCTAGGGAGTACTGCTCTCGTCCAATCAGAATCCAGTTATTTTGTTTTCCAGTTATTTTATTTTGTCGGGGAGCTCTGGAGATGAGTTTAGTCAACCAAGACAACCCAAGACAGTGTTTAAAAGCTATCAAAGGCGTTTTTGGTCGTTTTGGAATATTTTGGTTCGTTGTGGGTCGTTTTGGATCGTTTTGGGTTCGTTGTGGATCGTTGTGGGCCGTTGTGGATAGTTGTGGGTCGTTTTGGGTCATTTTGGGTCGTTTTGGGTGGTTCCGTGTTTTAGTAGCTACGAGGTATATGTAGGGGATTAATGAGATGTAGGTTGTGTAGGTATATATAGGGGATTAATGAGATGTAGGTTGTGTAGGTATATGTAGGGATTAATGAGATGTAGATTGTGTAGGTATATGTAGGGGATTAATGAGATGTAGATTGTGTAGGTATATGTAGGGGATTAATGAGATGTAGGTTGTGTAGGTATATGTAGGGGATTAATGAGATGTAGATTGTGTAGGTATATGTAGGGGATTAATGAGATGTAGGCTGTGTAGGTATATGTAGGGATTAATGAGATGTAGATTGTGTAGGTATATGTAGGGGATTAATGAGATGTAGATTGTGTAGGTATATGTAGGGGATTAATGAGATGTAGGTTGTGTAGGTATATGTAGGGGATTAATGAGATGTAGGTTGTGTAGGTATATGTAGGGGATTAATGAGATGTAGGCTGTATAGGTATATGTAGGGGATTAATGAGATGTAGGTTGTGTAGGTATATGTAGGGATTAATGAGATCTAGGCTGTGTAGGTATGTGAGGGGGATTAATGAGATGTAGGCTGTGCAGGTATATGAGGGGGATTGATGAGATGTAGGCTGTGTAGGTATATGTTGGAAATTAATACGACGAAAGCTGTGTAGGTATATATGCTTTTTTCATGGGTGATACAGTGTGGATAAAGCCAGGGTTACTTTCTGGAAAAAAAAAAACAACAAAACAAAACAAAAGAAACAGAAGTAATTTGTTAGAATACAATGAGGAATATTTCATACAGAAGTTGAATGTAACTTCAGTTGTTCATAAAAGATTTAAACAATCTGTATCATAGGAACACTCAGGCAATCAGAACAATAAACTTACTTTATAATGCCTGGCATTCCTTCAATAGCAAAGTATAGAATTATAGGTAAGTTGTTAGAAGGTTTAGTAAGTGAAGTATAGAACAAATAATTTACCTTTGCGTTTGAAGGGCTTGAAGACATTTTTGCCTGTGAAAGAAAATCATAATGTAATGTAACTTGCAGTTTAAACTTTTGTTTTTCTTTGTATACATGTACCTTTTGCCATGTTACATACATGCTGGTAAAGAATTGTTTAATTGTCCAGAGATTTTGTATTTTACAATGTAGGAAAACTCATCAGAGTAACAATCAATTAGATTATTCCTATTGTTGTTATTGCTATTATTATACACCAAAAAATAAATATACTATAGAAATTTATGCATATAAGTGAATAGTACATTGAGGACATTTTTTTGTTGTTGTTTAAAGTGATTTTGATGCAGGAATTTCCATTCCATAAATCGAAAACCAACCAATGGAAAAGCTAAAAAATTGTGATGTACGCTACAGAAGATAACTAAATAAGACACTTCTCCAAGTTTTAGGCCTGTGCGTTTCCCCAAACTTCAGAAATTCGTCGTAAATGTTTCCCAGAAATTTACAGAGCCCAGTAAGAAAACGCCATGTTGGTATACATCCGTGTTACACCAATATGGCGGCCGGAATATAGTGTAAACATCTGGAAGTTGCTTTGGCTTTCTAGGCGACTAATTATCAGTACTAAACAAACAAGCATTTACATAAGCACTTTTCCTAATGCTCTAACTTCTAAAAAGGCTCAAAATCATGAGATAAGTATATATTTTTCAACAAACTCGATCGTAACTTTTTGTCACGCAACCTCCATAACCCTGAAATTCAAAATGCTCCGGTTTCCAATCGAAGCACACTAATTGTAAACAGATATAAATATACTGCCTCTTACGCCTGATGAGGATAAAAACACGTCACGTGAAGACGATCTATTGAATTAGAAGTCTTAGAAAAACACATACTTGTAAACATTCTCGAAATCCCGGTGGCGATAGTATCGAACATCTATCAAACAGCTAACTTGTCAAAACGAAGCGCAAGCCGGGTTGGTACATTTCGCTGACCCCTAGTCCATGGACTACCCCGATGGACCTGGTCCATGGACTACTTGAATGGACTACCCATGGACTACCCTAAATGGACCACACTGAAATCTGTGGCAAACATAAATTTAACAAGGCTAGAACCCGAACGAAAGATGTGATCGATCGACAAACACAGTTATGGAACACCTACGATGTAACAGATTTAATCCCCAACTGGACCTTTGCAACAAAATATTACAACTGAAATAGAGGAAATGAGTTACTTTTCTCGTTCCCTGTTATGGCGTAAAGAACTGGCTCACAAGTCAGAGATGAATGCGATTATATATGCCAAATTTCCACTTACCATCTAGCGTCCTTTTCATATTGTGATCGACCGTGAGCGACTCGTGAGCGACTACTGCGCCTGCTAGCTACACTCATTTGGCCAGGAGGAAGAAATACAAGATGGCGGTGTAAGGGTGTATGGGGTTATATGAATGTTATGTGAATATGTTATAATGTAACTATTAAACAAAAGGAAAACTCGCTCGAATCCAATATTTTGTGACAAAGGTCCAGATGTTAAGGTAGGAAACGTTTGAGGATTAAATCGCAACTGTTCTGATCTGATTTTGTTCGGGATCGTTAAATCTGTTAAATCGCAAGTGTTCCGTAATGTGTTTGTCGATCGATCACATCTTTTGTTCGGGTTCTAGCATCGTTAAATTTATGTTTGCCACAAATTTCAGGGTGGTCCATTTAGGGTAGTCCATGGGTAGTCCATTCAAGTAGTCCATGGACCAGGTCCATCGGGGTAGTCCATGGACTAGGGGTCAACGAAATATACCGACCCGCGCAAACCTTGGCCTTGCTTGGTCATGAAGCTGAACTTCATAACTAAAGCTTGGAATTTTGGCTTCTTAGAATACTCAAGTAGTCATTTCCGAGGAATTAAAGCCAAAATACGACCAAGGAAAAATTACAAAATAAATTTGTTCAAATTTCCAGTGCTACACACTAGGTGTTTTACAGAGTGATGAAGCGTTGTAGGCCTGTGGGTCTACTCAGGTGACAGCGTCTTCCTTAATAGTTGCTTCATGGTTAGATTTTAGTTTAAAACTTTAGACGAGTGGCGTTAATGGCTGATAAAATGTGATTTAACTATAACACCGACACATCAATGTTTAACAAAGGAGGATATGTAGCGAATGTTGCACTGATCACAATTTTACTGAGAATTGCAAAGAAATGCAAGCCAACGCGTGTTTTGATGATTGAGTGGTGATATTCATAACATCGTAGTTAGCAACAAAATTTAGTCGAAAGTATGAAAAAAAGCAAGTTGTAAGCCATTATAATTATAAGATGGCTTTAATAAAAACATCGGTATTCACGTACGCCAATTCCCTATCCACCCATCCCACCATCCATGCCATTCGTTATTTTTTAGTCGGGATCATTTGCGGTCCCTATCGGGGATCATTTCCGGTCCGGGATCATTTGCGGTCCAATTTGGGGATCATTTGCGGACCCGTACAGTACTCGTCGATAAGTATCTATTTAATGTCATGTAGTTTATCTTGTAATCTGACTAGGGTTTGGCCTTTCAGATCTGTGTTGCCCCTGGGGCCAACAGGTAAGCTCAGAAGTGAGTGAATGGTTATACCATTTACATTGAATGAAGCTTTTCCAGTAGTTGCTGTCACAGTACAATTATTTCGCAGACGGTTTCTTAATGCATTGATAAGGTAACTTTTGCCTGTTCCAGCAAAGCCATTTATTATCAAATGCAAAGGTGACTGAGGGTCCGGGTTGTTGAAATGGTCTTTCACTATATTGCATGCAAGTGACTGCATGCTACTAAAAGTATTTATATCTACATTGAAGTTTTGTTCTTGACTTTCATAAAACTGTTTTTTGGATTTTATCCAAGAACTCATTTCTAACAGTTGCCGTGGGGTGTATGAATAACTGTAGCTGTGCCAGTCATTTTCCGATGAGGCTTCAAAATTGTTTGTATAAGTTGAGTTAATGAAGTCTGCTAAAACCATCCATTCTTCGCGTTGCTGTTCTGGTTGTACACAATTTTCACTTTGCTGAATATCAGAGAGAGACTGTATGTCTTTCAGCTTTCCATGCCAATCAGGCACGTGTTTTATTGCAAAATTTGTTTGCAAGAAACGTTTCCACTGTAAAATAAATACATCATCGCTGCTTACTTGGTTTTCCCATGCATCATCCTGTTTGTTTTTCCAAGGTTTATATCTTAGCAATTGGTACTTACAGTATAAGCCAAAATTTGTACTTTTTGGATTTGATGAATACGTGGGGAAACTCTTGGTACTACATTGTTTAGTTGATCTACTAATTTTCCATTGACAAGGTTGTATTTCATTGCAAACTGAAGAAAATTTAAATTACGCAAGTCACATTTTACAGTGCCTTGATATTTTTCACGTTGAGCATACACATCAAGCAAACTGTCTGTTGCTGCTCTATCATCAGGTTTTTTTGTTACATTAAGCCTTCGCGAACCATTTAAGTTGATAGGGATTACATTAAAGGACGAGCTTACAAGGTTTAAAAAAAGTAAATGGTGCATTGCTTCTTGTGCAGAAAAATCTCGCTGACCAAGTGCTTTCATCACAGTTTTCTTAATTATGGATGCAGCATTGGCATTTATTTGTGAATTATGCACAATATTACTGAATGCTTGCTTAAGAAGATGCAATCTGGATTCAGTTTTTGCTGCATACTTTCAGCCAAGTACACCACACATGCATGGTAACCTATAACTACTTGAAAGTCACAATTTGCACGCCAGCCTTGAAGTTGAAGGCGCTGGTGGTTGTTAACTCTGTGATCATTTTTTTTGGTAATTACCTGAACTCTGTATTTTGATGTGTTGTCTTTTGAATGAATATGCTCAAAATGCAATGATGTTTTTTCGCAAGTCTCAAATGGAAAGTTAAATCGACATTCTGCTTCTGTTTCATTGTTCTTTTTTCGCAAACAATAACTTGTACTACATCCAGTGTGTCTTTGAACCATTTTCAACAAATCAACATAGTCAGTGTCGTGATATTTTTGTGGTATTCTTGGCAAGGATGAATAGAAGGTTTTATCCACAGGCCATTATCTGGAGGATTTGGGTTACAGGTGGACATTAACCAATCAACATATTGACAGATCTTCTCAGCAGCTATTTTCCCCTCACTCACTATTGTACTGGTAGCATTATCTTTACTATTTTCTGCCAAATAACCACTAAGTGCAGTTTCACTTAACTTGCATAGGCCTGGATCATTACTGAGTTTGGCAACACCAGGGCAATGAATGCTCCCTCTAGACTGATACTCAAATCTGTACCAGTGCCATTTTGCATCAAGTGAATCACATAGCCAGTGCTTGATAAATTGTTTCAAGCGTTCAGTAAAAAACCAATCAACAATGTGAGGATTGTAATAACATTTCGACGTCTCGTTTCAGATAAGCTGTTTCCTTCATCTGTTTTGATTCCAATAAGAGAATGTAATTCCGGCTAATGCATATCTGCTGCTGAAAATGTGTGGGAGGTCCAGCATGTTGAATGATTGCTTTCAAATCCTCTTTTGCTTTGTACCAATAAGCATCTGACCCACTTATGTTAGTAATGTAACGGGACAGCTTTGTCATCAAAAGGTTTGCATTATTATTGTCAACCATTTCTCTTCTTTCTTCCAAAGTCAGATGTTGTTCTCCAGGATTTTGTTTTAAAAATATTCCGGTTTGTTGTAGGATTTGTTTACGCTGAATCATGTTTAAAGCCCAATATGAAAACCTCGGATGATTTGCAAACCGGTAAATCCATTTATTGTCCTTTTTCTCTGCAAATTTAGTAAGGTTTTTTATCTTTTCTCTCAGAGTTATATTTTTTAAAATTGCAGGATTTGTTGGATCTCCTTTACCATCAGGAAACAATGTTGGAAATGCCATTGTGGCTAAAAAGGGAGTGACATACTCATTTAAAGGGCTATTACCCAAATTTGGCGTGTTCATATGTCCCTGTGAAACATTCTGACGAATGAAATCAATTTCTTGTTGCTGGGTGTCATTAACAGGTAGCAACCTGGAATAATCTGTATTACTGTTATAAACAACATCATCTTCATTATAAACAGGACCAACATCTGGTCTGGAAGTTGCTTTATCCTCTAATGAAGTCTCATCTGTTTCTATAGAAAGAATTTCATTGGGAACATCATTCTCTGGTAAAGAATTTAATGCGTGATAATTTAATTCAATGTGTGAATAATGTGGATTATTTTTAACAAGCCAGTGAATTGCATCTGAAACCACTTGCCTTCTCACCGAAAGGTTTTTAACAAAATTTCCTTTTCCTTTAACTTTAACAAGAATTATTGATAAATCTTTAGGCTATCTTGGAAGTGAATGTGCCAATTCACTGACATCTTGAGGAAGATTTATTGTATGTCCTGAATATCCTCTTTGTCCTCCTGGTTTAATATAAATATGCATTATAGGAAGAGTTTTAGCAATAAGCATTTCTTCTATTTGCGTTAAACCAGAAAGTTCACTGGGTACTGGTGAGGGTATCATTAAGTTTTCCTTGGAGAATTTTTTTGGTGACTCCTTTTCCCTTGAGCACCTAGAACACTTATAATTTTGCAGACATTTTGGTGCCACTCTCAATGGCCATGCTTCAAAACAAATTTTGCTTTGGTAAATGGCATAATTATTGGAATTATGGAATTTAGTTATATTTTCTTTTGTCCAGCTCTGTTTGTGAATATCTCCATTTTTTTCTGCATCAAAATTTAGTAAGTATTGTTTTTGTGTAATGGTACAGTTACCCTCTGGCTGATTATTACACGCCTTTTTTACAATATTTTCAGGACTTTGTTCTTGTTTCCTTTTTCTCTGCCTATTATCTCGCCTGTTTTGAAGTCTCTTTTGATGTTGCTCGGGTGATTCTGATAATTTTAATTTAAGATATTTCAAGGCATTCTTATTAATAGTATGAGGTACTGTAGAAACATAATGCAAGTCTTCTATGTAACCAACAAACAATACTCTTTGGTTTTTATTAGCAGGAGGTGGAGTTATTGTAGTGCCTTCTGGGCAAGAAAGTCTTGATTCAATGATATGAATTACACAATAAAGTTGATTGGCTACAGCTTGTATGATAATGTTGTCACACCATGTGCCTGGTGTTGCCATTCTTTTCAAATAACTTTTCGATGAATCCTCGGATATACTCTCTACAAACAACTCAGCATGTTGTTCTAAATAGCTAACACCAGCTTGCCTTACAGCAATATGAAACTCAGAAGTGCCATAATACTGATGTGAAATTGCTCTGAAAAAGCAGTCACCAGAACCACCAACATCCACAGCCTGCAAACCTTTACGACATAGTCTATTAATCATTCGGTCATATGAACTGTTTTCAGCACTTGTACTAGAAGCATTTGTGTCCATTTGAGATGAGTGTCTATTGTCTGGATTCATACCACCAGAAAGTGTTGTAAAAAGTACAAGCCTGGAAGATTTTTTCAATGAAGGCTTTGAAATATTACACCTTAATTTTTGAAATATTCTGTTATGAGCTGGAACATTTTTTACATTTAGCTTTGAACCAAAGTAATAATAGTGCAAACAACTTTCATAGCAGTGTCTTAGAAACCAAGTTTTAAATGTTGTGCAGAAGTAGTTAAAACCGGGTGAGCTAGGACAATTTTTTTGAAAAATAAGTTTAATTTGTTTTCTCTTCTGTCTGTGTTTTAGAAATTGAAACAATTTTTGTTTAGGTATTCTCGAGGGTTCCCTGTCTCTCTTACCACATCGAACTGATTTGGCAAAACGCCCACGCGAGGGTTTCCCGTCTCTTTTATCACATCGTACTGATTTGGCAGAATGATCACGCATTTTTCAGCTAAATCAAACACTTCTGTACCTTTACAGTCGAAGGGTTTGTAGAGGTTTGTTTATATTTGAAATCGCAGCAAGCAAATTAGCTAAACTTTGGCTCGCTTCAACGAGTGACCTGGACTTACATGATTCGCGACAGCTTCGCTGTGCTCGGTAAGATTTTTGCGAAACACCTGGGCTTACACGTGATGAACTGATACACCGTATTTGCTGTGTTTACACCGTGATAGCTCCGTGTTTTATGCAAGGCTTGTATCAATACAGTTGACTTGTTTCGTGGTGAACAAAATGGTTCAGTGGTATAATTGTGGCAAAACTGTGCCAAAATTTCAAAAACAAACTGGTTCTATATTGCGCACGCACGATGAAATGAAAAGCTTCTATTCGCCTTGTACGTGAAAGAAGTCACTGAAGGGCGATTATGCTGTTGAAATATACCTTCTTATACGTTAAGATGATGTTTATAACTAAAAGAACCTTAAACAAAAATTCACTATATATTGTATATAAGCGGTGGTAAAGATTATGCTCATTAAATCCCCTGATGAGTGGGACACCACGAAACAGGCTTGTAGGGACGAACTTGTAGTTTATTTGTGTTTTTCCTCCCACATTATATACTTCGCTCTACTCTGACGTATTGAGCACTGTTTTACGAAAATCAAATTTTGCACTTTTTATATATACATATTGTTTTTTCTACACGCAGTATTTATGATTTAGGGCAATTTTCGACGCAATTTCAAACATTGGCTTAAACGCGTAACGGCTGAAATCATTACGCAATTACCAAGAGCATGTCACGTAAATTGTATACAACGTCTTTACCACCTATGCCTTCATAGTGCCTCTCTCCACCCCGGCAAGGAGTATAAACGAGTACCATTCAGTTTTTTAGGGACTTGAAGTTGATACAGGTACACACAGAGACCCAGTGGGCTAATGGTTGGCTGAGAGGGACCAGTAATCTGAAGGAGTATATTGCATGACGGGAAGAAACGTTAGGCGAGATAGCCCAAAGGGGCCTTTTGATTTTGTTTTGTTGTTATTCTCTCTGAGAGTCAAAATCAATGTGTTTTAAACAGCGGGGAAATGAAGGGTTGTACATATCATTTAGAAAATTCTTGTAGTTAACATCTAGACACGTTTCACGTAACTCCAGCATGGAGAGTAAAGGCTCTTTATTACCCATGATTCCGGTATCAGAGTATTAATTAAAGGATTCTAAATATTTTATTGGCATACGTCATTAAGGTTTCTGTCTCAAATATAATTGAACTAAATCGAAATAGGTGTAAATTGTAAGCACTTCTTTGACATAAAACAACCGGTTCTATGGGCATTGCTATGTAAAAATCTCTACCACAGCCGACTCGTCCCCAGTCGTCTTCATTCAACACGCGGCAGGGCGCAAGGTCAGGAAGGGGTGATCTCACCCTGCACTCCCGCCTCGCCCCGTTCCGCGCTCTGCATGAAGTTGTATGGAAACAACTGGGAACGAGTCAGCTACCACAGTACCGGCAAAATAGAGCGTCAGTTTTTCGTCAGTATAAGACTACATAAGTTTTCGGCGACATGTTAGCGCTGATCAGACTATGACACACGTGACAATCTCTAAAAAAACTTAAGCATTTAAATGGTTTTCAACATCAAGATTTAAAGACACTCACGCAAACTATCTTCTGGAAGCCATACTGTATATTTACAACTGTCATGTTGCTAGCGATAACAACCTTTACACCAATTTACAGCAATTTCACATAAAGCAGTTCTGTAAAATATAAACTGAGGCATTTACACACTTGCGCGATATACATAGTCAGCAAGATACTGGGTTAGGTTAGCTGCAAGGCCTAATCAGTACATTAAAACCTAAAGCCATTAAACTGAACCATTATTGACCGTTTGTGTATGAGAAAGAGGCAAGTTCAGAATCATCAAGTTGGATCCGCCTAAAAATTCAAATTAGTCAATACGGTATTGACTTTAATAGCATCAGAGAGGGAAACCACCAGAAGTACCAATCTCGTTCTACAAAAAAATCCAAATTAGTCAATACTGTATTGACTTTAACAGCATCAGAGAGGGAAGCAGCACCAGAAGCACCAATATTGTTCCACCTCAAATCCAAATTAGTCAATACGGTATTGACTGTAATAGCATCAGCGGGGGAAGCAGCACCAGAATCACCAATATTGTTCTCACTCAAATGCAAATTAGTCAATACTGTATTGACTTTAATAGCATCAGAGAGGGAAGCAGCACCAGAAGCACCAATCTCGTTCTACCAAAAACCCAAATTAGTCAATACGGTATTGACTTTAATAGCATCAGAGAGGGAAGCAGCAACAGAAGCACCAATACCGTTACACCTCAAATCCAAATTAGTCAATACGGTATTGACTTTAATAGCATCAGAGAGGGAAGCAGCACCAGAAGCACCAATCTTGTTCCCACTCAAATCCAAATTACTCAATACGGTATTGACTTTAATAGCATCAGACAGGGAAGCAGCACCAGAAGCACCAATATCGTTCTCACTCAAATCCAAGTTAGTCAATACTGTATTGACTTTAATAGCATCAGAGAGGGAAGCAGCACCAGAAGCACCAATCTCGTTCTACCAAAAACCCAAATTAGTCAATACTGTATTGACTGTAATAGCATCAGCGGGGGAAGCAGCACCAGAATCACCAATATCGTTTATACTCAAATCCAAATTAGTCAATACGGTATTGACTTGAATAGCATCAGAGAGGGAGGCAGCACCAGAATCACCAATATCGTTTATACTCAAATCCAAATTAGTCAATACGGTATTGACTTAAATAGCATCAGAGAGGGAAGCAGCAACAGAAGCACCAATACCGTTACACCTCAAATCCAAATTAGTCAATACGGTATTGACTTTAATAGCATCAGAGAGGGAAGCAGCACCAGAAGCACCAATCTTGTTCCAAGTCAAATCCAAATTAGTCAATACGGTATTGACTTTAATAGCATCAGAGAGGGAAGCTGCACCAGAAGCACCAATATTGTTCCTTCTCAAATGCAAATTAGTCAATACGGTATTGACTTTAATAGCATCAGAGAGGGAAGCTGCACCAGAATCACCAATACCGTTCCCACTCAAATGCAAATTAGTCAATACGGTATTGACTTTAACAGCATCAGAGAGGGAAGCAGCACCAGAAGCACCAATATCGTTCCCACTCAAATCCAAGTTAGTCAATGCGGTATTGACTTTAATAGCATCAGAGAGGGAAGCAGCACCAGAAGCACCAACATTGTTCCAACTCAAATCCAAATTAGTCAATACGGTATTGACTTTAATAGCATCAGAGAGGGAAGCAGCACCAGAAGCACCGATATTGTTCCCACTCAAATCCAAATTAGTCAATACGGTATTGACTTTAATAGCATCAGAGAGGGAAGCAGCACCAGAAGCACCGATATTGTTCTCACTCAAATCCAAATTAGTCAATACGGTATTGACTTTAATAGCATTAGAGAGGGAAGCAGCACCAGAAGCACCAATATTGTTCCAAGTCAAATCCAAATTAGTCAATACGGTATTGACTTTAATAGCATCAGAGAGGGAAGCAGCACCAGAAGCACCAATATTGTTCCACCTCAAATGCAAATTAGTCAATACGGTATTGACTTTAATAGCATTAGAGAGGGAAGCTGCACCAGAAGCACCAATATTGTTCGCACGCAAATCCAAATTAGTCAATACGGTATTGTCTTTAATAGCACCAGAGAGGGAAGCAGCACCAGAAGCACCAATATCGTTCCCAGTCAAATCCAAAGTAGTCAATACGGTATTGACTTTAATAGCATCAGAGAGGGAAGCAGCACCAGAATCACCAATATGGTTCCCACTCAAATCCAAATTAGTCAATACGGTATTGACTTTAATAGCATCAGAAAGTAAACCAGCATCAGAATCCTCCGGAATCTCTATAGGCAAATGAGTCAAAGAGGTATTTACAGTAAGAGCCTCACAGAAATACTCAAAGTACAACGGTGCATCAAACGCTATTGCATCATATAACCCTAAAGCCGTAATCTGGAGGTGGGCACCAAAAGTATGCAACAATTGCGATTGAAGGTTTTCCTTATGGGTTGCGCACTCCTCTACACAGTCAAACGCGAATTTCAGATTCCTACTTATTTGACGTTCGCCGTTTATGTGTGCGGCGATGCTTTTTACAAGACCCACTGCGGTTTCTTCGCATCGTGAGACAACAATTCCACTCATGAACAAAAACGCTTGGTTCAGTTCATCTAAATATCTCTCATCAGTTACTACTGTGTCACAGTCAACTTCTCCGCTGAGAATCTTCGAAGCGAGATAGAAACCACTAAAGAATTCTTGAAAACTCTTGTGCATAAATCCGTAACGCACACAACGTCTTCTTCGACTACCTAGACTGACTTGGACTGATAAAAATCCGAACTTAGCTAAAAGACTTAAAACAGTCGAACTGCAATCAAGTCTGCTTTCTTCAATATATAGCTGTCCTTCACACAGAGATTTGAACGCCATATGTCCCAGATGTATCAGCTCTTTCTCGTAAACTTTGATCAGGTCGTCGTTGGTACTCGGCAATTGGTTCTTCTCTTCATATCTTCTCAAAACACAAAGTACAATTTCAATGTACAATTGAGTCCTGCCCGTCGGAAAAGAACCCTGGAAATCCTCGCAAAGAAGACAAAGTAAAGTGGTGTTCAAAGGATTTGCCATCATTTCACGTAAGTCTTTAGATCCTGACCTAAGTAGTTTTAGGAGTTTGTAAGCCAAAGGTCTGTTGTTTTTAAAATACTTGAAGATGAAGCTTTCTGCATCTTTCGTAGTGAATCCCACAATTTCCCACAGGGTATCACAGAACCGCCTAAATTTCATTCCAACTTCATGTCTAGATGTAAAAACGATGTGACACTTAGAGAACTCTCTACCTTGAACAAGTTTTAAGTACATGGCCAGTTTACCAGGATCATCCACTTCATCTAAACCATCAAGTACCAATAAAACTTTGGACTGATTTTCACGGATGAATTTGAAAATGTTTTCTTTGGATTCTTTGTTAATATCTTCGGGGAGAATTTGTTCTTCGATAGCCTCCCAGATGTTAGTTTCGATATCATGGCATCTAAGCAGTAGCAGCAATTCGATTTCTGGAAAAGACTCGTCCCATTCTTCCTGTCCATTTGCCCAGTCATACGCCAGCTTTTGACAGTAAGTTGTCTTTCCCATGCCAGGATCTCCTTCAATCAAAACAGTGCGTGGCTTCTGAGATCCTTCATGGGCTTTGAAGATAGCTGTCATGTTGGTGATTTCTTCAGCCAGTGTTCCTCTTGCTTTTTCTTTGTTCAAAAACCTGAGCCTGGTGAAAATCTCATCCAGATGAAAGCTGAAATCTTCACACCAAGGTACTGGCAGGACACTTCCTTCACGAGTTTTGTAGAGCTGGCGGATTCTTTCTATCTCATTTGCTGGATAAGGCATGCCTAGAAAAAGAGAAAACGACAATAAATCAGATAAGAAAATACGCTTTTTATGTTAAACAAGCTAAGAAATATATATTACTTCGGTTTCACATGAGAGGCAAAAATTATAATTTGCAATTATGTTTACCATGCATAAGATATCAGGAATGTCTATGATGTCGACTTGCTTGATCTCTTTTTTGGCACTTGATAAATAAAGGTTTTCCAATTCTATAGGATCATTGTCGTATCGGAATATTCAGGCACTGCGTTCTAACAGCAAAGACCGCTTTCACTTTCAGCACCACTGAAAAGCTACCGTATGACATAAGCGTAACAAACTTACCTGTTGCAATGTACTAAATAAATGTTATGAATAAAATGTTGACAAAACGTCCTTCTCCAGAAGAATCACAGAAACAAAATGTAAAAGGTATACATTTGAAATTTTCAAAGTAGAGGGAGCCAGAGTAAAAAAGTCGAATATGCCGCTATTAATAATAGGTCAAAAGACAATACTATTCTCCTCTTTCAAAACAGTTGCAAATAACTTGGTGCTGATCAAATTGTGTTTAGTCTTGGAAAAATGCAAGTTAAACTAAAGCAAAACATTTTAAGCCTTTGACTTCGGTGATTTATTTTACCTCAAAACGGAAATTGGACGCTGCACATAGCTATATGTAACTTTTCCTCCCCAGGGGGATGGAATTGGGCGCTGTTATCGCGAGTAATTGCAGCTGAGCACGCAAAGGGTGAGCACGCAAAAATCTCTCTTGAACGAGGCAATTATTTCAATGTTTTGTTGGAAGGTGCGCACATAGGGAAATTTGTTAAAATTTTCTTTGAGTTCTGCATGTTCTTTTTGGCTTACTCTTTTTAGCAGTTTTGTTGAAATGTACCCTTTTTTTTGCTCGTTGGGAAAGTTCCCGTCCTCACAGCTGGGAAAGTGATTATTTCACGGAATGGCGTCCATGAAGAGAAAGGCCCTGTTTTTCCCCCATTTTCAGGGCATAAATTCCAATGTTGACTTCCTGTATTTCATTGTTTTCTTTGTTCAACTTTCAAATATTCAGTAAAAAGGCATTTATGGAATAAGGAGTCGCACTGTATCAGCAGAACGGAATACTGACAAGAGTCGGTTCTGACGTGACTATTCCATTTGTAACTATTGTCAAATCAGAACTCACCCACATCTCCAGAAGATTCCGCCGCACTATCCAGCTCATTCATTTTGTCCTTGATGCAGTCCTCGTTCTTTTTCCACTGCATCAGGAGCTCCTTGTAATGTTCCTCGGTGATAGGGTCCGTTTTCGGATGCATGATTTTGTCCATGGCATCACCATAACCAGCTCCTCCTAATCTCACCAGCGTTTCCCGGATGTTCTCGCAGTAGTTAACAAATACTGCATCACTAACACGGGCTTTGTCTGCATGGTCAAGCACAGTATTCATGAAATACCTCACACGGGCTATGTCAGCCTCGCGACTGGTGTCTGCTGTATGAGGAGGTGCGTCCCAGCCAGCTGTTGGTGGAGTCAACTTACAAACTGTCCTTAACAGAACCATAAGAAGTGTAGGGTCAAAGTCTTTGGATGCCACCGAGGAAGCGCGATCAGGATACAGTTGACCCCATTGCTTTGAAGTGAGGATTCTTTGATTTCGAAGTGACCGCAGTGTGTCATGATTTTGATAGTCTTTCAAGTGTTTCCGAAGGTTTTGTGGTAGAATGATTCTGTCAAATGTTTCCCTCAGGACTCCTGAACCCACAGTGACCAGAATCTGACACAACTGAGCATAATTGGATTCTTCTTTCGTGGAGGTTAATTTGGGAGTAGTGCCTACAACAGTTCATATAAAAGCACTTGATGAGTCACCTCTTACAATCTACCTCCCGAGGACGTTATTTAATGCTTTGTTACCATGGTCCTAAAAGCCAGGCAATTCTGAATTTCGGGGAAAGACACTGGAGTCATGGCACACGGCCAAAACTGCTGAGGCTGACAATAATTCATGCCCACTCCTGAGACAATATAACATTCTTTTAAACAAACATTAATTTGAGCGCTTTTTGCATTCTTCCGAACATTCTTTTTACGTGCGTATTTAATCTATGCGAATTACTCTCTATATTCTATACTCTATATTCTATATGTTCGTTTAACTTGGTCATTTGCTCTACTTGTTTTCAGATTTGCTGAGTAGTCTAATCGGTAAGTACATAAATTTGGTTTTCGTTTTCCGACACTCAATTGAAAACCGCTCTAACTTGTTGCACTCATTATTTGATCCTAACTCTCCTTGCGGTCTCGTGTACCACTAAATACCAAGAACCTTGGTGAAGTTCATCGTCTTTAAAATTTTCGTTATTGGTATTAATAAAGATAGTAAGCCTCCGTATTATGGAAGCGTCCGTATTGTAGACGTGTACGAACTGTCTACGAATGTATGAATTCTGGATTTTTGAGTTCAAATTAACTGTCTGTGATATAGATGTTCCCGTAAGAACACGTTGGAGACAGTAGGTGTATAAAAATTTTCGTATACTTACAACATCCTGCAAAGTTACATAACATGATTTATTTATAAATCTGTTGCTGCCGATTCAGATCTGCTATTTACCTGGATGGTCCTCGCCAAGCATCCTCTTGGTACCCTGGGTACTAGAAGCAGATAAAACTGCAGGAGATTTGTGTTTTCGTCTTTGAGTTGAACATTTAACAAAATTGGTTTGACCTGCACATAGAAAGGTATTTTGAATTAAACAAAAGATTAGCCTGAAAGTTTGCATTTTTAAAAACCATCAGTTCTTCCTGGTATGCCGATTAACACTAATACAATATTAAAAGTTAAATGAACATGCAAAAGTGCTCCTCACTACAGTTTTTTTTAGAGGTGAAGTCGAAAAATGTAAACATAACGGCTTTACTGAAACATTACACAACTGAAATCAAATCACTCTTACATCGGTCAGTCACCCAACGTTCATACCAGACGAAATACTTGTACTGCTGATATCAAAGATGTCTTATTTGTGGCGACTTGAAAGAAATTTATTAAAACTAAAGCTTAAACCGACTATTTTAAAAAGGTTTTTTTATCATCTCCATCTAAAGTTATCTTCTTGAAACCCTGTTATAATACCATGTCAAAGGAAAGTGAAAATCATGTTTCCTTATAGCTACACTATCACATCGCACCACAGGTGTGATCTGAATTTCGGGTTCAACAAAATTGGGAAAATTCCTGCTATTGAGCTAAAACAGCAAACTAATTGAGAGCCACTTGTCAATTACGTTAAAATCGAGAGAACAAATTTTTTATGTTGGTTTTACTGGATTATCAAATCCTTGCAACTTACCTTGTCTGGGTTGCAGACTAACGTAATGTTTCTCGTGGATGTGTCCCAAAACAAGCAGGCTGGTGTTGCCAACAACATGATCTGGATTGATAATTAAATCACAGTCAAGACTGCTGATTACACGAATAGGAGCTTTGTAGCAGCTTGCTGCGGCACGGAGAACCAAGTGATCGCCCCATGTGCCATCCTTTTCCATGCTTTTCAAGTAATCAGCCCAAGATGGGTATCCATGGACAAAGTTGAACAAATCTGTTCCATCGGTCTTTGAGAGCGAAAAAAGTTTAAAGTTAATTGAATGTACTAAAAGTAGCTGACACTATATGACAGTCGTCCTGGCCTATACCAAAATAAACGGCGTTTGGTTTTCAATATTCTTAACAATAATTCACGTTTTTACGATCGATGGGTATTCAAAACCTAACCCGGTTGTTACTAGATTTATGGAATTATGTTGACACATAGTTTATCTAATAAGGTAACATCTCTCGATTGGGTCAGGGACACAAAGTTCCTACTGATACCAAAGCTTTTGCTGGTTATTTTGCCCGGCAATAACTATGATTACGTACTCGAGAAAGGACTATAATTTTTAAATTCCATCATCAGTTACTCGAAGAGATTTCAGAGCCTTGTTTCAGCACACTTTCATTCACATCAGAAGACACTTGTGGACCGCTTACTTACCAATTTGGGGGAGTTCCTGAGGTATCCGACTAACTTTTTCCGAAGTTCAGTCACCGAAATTTGGATTCCTTTCACGCTTTGCAGTTGCTCTGACAGTGCGTAGAACATACAGTTTCCCGATCCTGGGTTGTCACAAATGCTGAATCCCTTATCTGAAGCAATCTTTTGCAGATTTTCTGTTGCGTCAGATTTCTTGTTGAACTCGTTTGGATCACTCTCCATTTGCTGCAGATCACGAATACTTTTCATAGCTGGAAGCAGTCAAAATTCTTGCCGTTATAATAATCTTCTATCTAATTGGTTAGCTGAGTAAAAGATTACGCGTTTGTCTGGTTTATATATATAATTTATTACTGGAAGTCACGACTAAATATTGTACTAGACTCAGAAAGAATAGGAAATTGTACGAAATAACAACAAGTTAGGATTTAGGATTTCAGTGTCGAAAGTAATCAGGCAATTACTGACTTGGGTTTTGGTTTTGGGTTTCCTAGGTTTTCAGATTGGCTGAGTAGTCAAATTGGTAAGTACATTGGTTTGGTGTTTTCGTTTTACGACTCTCATTTAAAAACCGCTCTAACCTATTGGACCCATTATTTGATCCTTACTCTTCTTGAGTTCTCGTGTGCCACTAAGCACCAAGACACTAGGTGAAGCGCATCGTCTTCACAATTTTCCATATTAGTACAAATGAAGAGTATGGAAGAGTCCGTATTATAGAGGTAAATGAACTGTCTAAGAATGTATGAATTCTGGAATTTTGGGATCAAATATTAATTGTCCGTAATATAAAGGTGTCCGTAAGAAGAGGTTCGAGTGTATAAAAATTTTGTAATCTTACAACTTCCTGCAAACCTGGACATAACATGACTTATTTATAAAATTGTTGCAGTTCGGAGCTGTTATTTACCTGCATGGTCCTCGAAAAGCATCCTCTTGGTATCTTGGGCACTAGAAGACGATAAAACTGCAGGAAATTTCCGTTTTCGGCTTTGAGCTGAATCTTTAACAAAATTGGTTTGACCTGCAAACAGAGAGATATTTTAAATTAAACAAAAGAGTAGCCATTTTTGAAAATCAGCAGTTTAGCCTGGTATGCCGATTAACACTAATACAATTAAACGTGTTTCTCCAAGAACTGTTTCTGGGTGAAGTCCAAAAATATCAACATAACGGCTTCACTGAAACATTACAGACCTGAAATCAAAAATCACACTTTCACCGAATTAGTTTAGTCATACTTTAGACAGCCGGGTCCAGTGTCCAGTTTATCATTCTTAATGTGTGGTGCTACAAAATTTGATTAAAAACGTCTTTTTTTTTTTCACGTCACAGTCACTATCACTAGTTATAAATTTGTAGATATCCTACAAAAATGCCCTACAAGTACATACCATCAACGAGGGTTAACATTTGGTTAACAAGACCTCGACTTTGTTTGGCCCAGTTGTAATTCTTCTTATAGGAAGAACGTAACAGTTCAGCCTCCTGAAGTCTTGTCTCTCTATCTTTATTCCAGACTCTCTTGATGGCTTCAGCCCATACCAGAGGATTCTCAGAATCAATCACACATGTTGAACCAAACGGTACTTTACCTAGGGCTTCTCCAAATCCTGAGTTCTTGCTAACAAGTACAGGGAGACCAGCTGATAATGCCTCTAGGCCAGTCAAGCCAAATCCCTCTGTTCTGGAAGGCATCAGTACAAGATCTACTTCGCAGAACAATCGTTTCAAATCCTCTCTGCTTTGCAGGAAGCTTCTCACTGTCAGGTGGTGAGCAGGAAGACCACACTCAAGCAGACGCTTTGCTATGTCCTCGTGCTTTCCTTCAGGTGCACCAACGAAAACAAGATGAGCATCATTCAACTCAGCGACGGCTTTGCCAGCAACATCAAAACCTTTTAACTGAAAATCTTCAGCATCTCCGCGGCCAAACACTAAAATGCCGCATCGTTCTCTCTCTTCAGCAGCATGTTTAATATCCACAAATTCATTAAAGACACCAGGGGTAATGTTAAGAATGGTTTCGTCTTTCTTACACAAGCGAAGATATCTGCGAAAAGCCTCGCACAACTTCGGCCCAACGCCAACAACGAAGTCAGCCTTTTCGCAAAGTTCCACTTCTACTTTGTGCTTCTTCTCGCCCGTGGAAATCGGATTTTGGTAGGACTTATACATTCCCAGTTCCTCTGGGTCTGTGTGGACAACTTGAATCCACTTACATTTGTGAGACTTCCTTATTACTTGTGCTTGGTGACCAAGCTTCACGCCATGACCAACGATGACATCAATTTGCAAATGGTCTGGCGGAAAGCTAAGCCATTCTAGTTCATCGTACCCAGTCAGTCTTGTTGCCTCGACAATTTCAATGTGGTGATCACGGGCCGTTCTCTTGTCTTCTTCGCTGCATCGCGGAACAAAGAAACAGATTTCCACCTCAGGACATTTAGCCAACTCTATGGCTAATTCTCTGTTTATGGTGGAGAGTCCGCCTTTAGTTGACCTCCATTCTGATGCTAGTATTGTTACATGTAATTTGCCAGGGGATGGATATAGCTGGCCATGTTCTCGAGATTTCTGTGAAGGTGAAGTCATTGCCACCTGCCGGGAGATCAGACTCCTACGAGGAAAAAAGAATCAGACTTGTAAAAGCCATACCGTGAAGTGTCTACATGTTAAAAACATTGCCCATTTTAGCCTTTGCATCTGATTACTTCAGCCATATGGCGTCAAGCTTCCTGACTGAGCTAAATATAGAGATGAAGTAAACCAAGCTTTTTCAAGACTCAACTGAGACCGATATAACAATTCCACAATTGCTGTTAGACTCACAGTAATGCAGAAATAATTTCCATCTCATTCGCGTTTGGACATCTTAATATTACAATCAAACCTGTATTAAGCGGACCTCTTAAGCGGTCCACTTGAGATTGAAAGACCATTCAAAAAGGTTTCCTACAGAACACGTTATCTTATAAGTCAGAAGCCACTGTAAGGAATATTTTACACTTTTGGGATTACGTACGCAACTATATCGATGTAATCGCGTTCATTTGTTTGCTAAAGGAGGAGTGAAAATTGATCGACAGCTATTCAGATTATGCTGCAGTGTTCAAGTCATAAAACAGGCGAAACAATTTCAAAAAAGAGAACACAACGAACTCTGACATGAGACGGATCAAGCATGCATGGGAGGAAATCTCGGGAGTGTCTAATCAACGCGGGCCGCGGGTAGGCAGCGCGGGTCGCGGGTAAGCGGTGCGGATCGCGAGTAAACAGCGCTGGTCACGCAAAAGATAATCATAAGCAAAAAACCTGAAACAAACGTTTTGATAGACCAATAAAGGATGATCTTTGGTAGACCTATCATCAAAAACATTAGTTAAAACACCTGTTCCTTTGGCCGACTCTTCTGACCCATGTTATGTTTATAAATTAAATGACCGGGGTGGTAATCCTGATAAGCCGTCATTTGTTTTTCAGACCAGTAAGTTTAAAGCAAAATTCGCACCTAGCATGGACAGAACTGAACGCCATATCTTGAGTCAAGAATTTTGTTTTTTCGACGGGAAGGTAAAGAGCTGCAAAGGTTTGGTTTCACTGACTGCTAGCGTCTATCATTCTCTAATCAGAAGACTTAAACCTCTCGCCACAATGAAATGTGAAAGTGAAGACTGTTGCTCAGTCGAGCTTTTTTAGAACAACTTTTAACGAAGTTCTATGGAAAGAAAGTCGAAATACTGTAAGAAGTATTTCTTAACTTTAATCTTCGTGGCCGGGTTAATGATATGACATGGTCAAATATGGCGGGTTTGCGACGGTCAGTTGATTCTCACACCCTGGATAGGAAAGAGTCAAGACTAGCGAATGTTATTTTCTAAGATTGCCGGAACCGGCAGGCTCCCAGGTTAAGAAAAGAAGACAGAAGACGTTTTAAAGCACTGTGCAACCGTCAACAAGGCCAAGGAAGACTTAGAGAATTTCAATGAAGAGGACAACGATCGAAAATATTTACACAGATGGGTCGAATCGTACCGTTACTAAGTACTCCGAAAATGAATCAAGCGGAGACCATTCACGCCAACTGGGTGAAAAGAGACCGTATGAACATGTCCCTTCTCTATGCAGCTCATGCTGATGTCCGAGACAACGTACAGCTGGAAGTAGAATATAAGGCACTTTAAAATGGCAACGGCAAGGGAGGCAGTGGTCCCTCCCTGGCAAAGACAAGACAAAGCGAAAAGAAGTCAACTAAAAAGGGCGAAAAGTCGCGGATACAAGATCTAAGGGACGAGGATAGGGCCGGTGACTCAAACAACCCGATGGCTAGTCCTAACCCGTGCGATCGGCACAACGCAAGTGTCGAGTCTAGGAGGTCTGACGAGGCAAGAGGTAGTCGTTACAGGCCGATACGAAGCAGACTATTTTTACAGAGGCTTCAAACGGCAAAGCAAGAGAACGAGACAACCAAAGATAAGTCAAGTTCTTCGCAGTCGTCTCTCGAAGGGACTTTTATTGTAGTTAATTCTAAGAGTGACAGTTCCGGTTACAAAGTTCAAATTAACCTGCGATCAGGCGTTTGTTTTTTTTTTTTGGAAAGAAGAAGGGAAAAGGAAGAAGGGGAAAAAAAAACGCCTGATACATTTATTTAACCAGCCGCCAACCGCCCCCTCATTTAAATAAACAAAGGTGTGATCAAAGTGTCATTTTATGTGCCAATCAGCATTCACCAGAAGTCAAACTTATTTTTTAGTTGGTGGGAATGCGAGACTCGGATTTCCAAGAGGCGCGAAAGAAGTCTGCAGATCAGCTTTGCAAACTCCGCCATGTGAAATTATAACTTGAATGCGTTTGGAAACAAGGTGAGATGGCGCTCACGATAAAAACAAACAAGTGCTGCTATTTCTGTGATAATAATTTACCAGTAGGAGCTGCCATTCCTTTATTTACGGTAACCAAAAACAAGGAATCCACTGGCAAGAGCTGTTTCACCGCTGATGGATCGTGTTGGCAGAATTGCTCAAGAGCGTAGGATTAGACATAAGCTTAGATGCAAATGCATGTTCGAGTCCTCCAGCAGCTTGCAATATAGAATGCAAGTAAGCAACATGTTTACGGTAAATTTCGAATTTTGCCCCTTGAAAGCGAATACTTGGAGACTTAAAAACATAGCTTGCAATAGAAACGAGCCAAAACAATGCATAAACACATGGCAAATTACAGGTGTCAAACTCGACGAAGCAACATGCAGATAACAGCGGAAATCATGTAGACCTATAATTTGCCATAGCACAATCTAACGGCTCAACTCTACTTAAAATTCCTCCTTATAACACAACATGAAGTGCCTGTCATAAACACGAGTGAAGCTATAAAAAAAAGGTCCAGTGAGCGAACAGAGAACAGCAAATGTACAAATGTCACGAACCGTAGAGATCGTGTAGGCTAGTCAACCCTATTTTACACCGAAACCCGTAGGCAGAACTGCCAAAACATCTTCACGTAAACAAATTACTCGCCGTAGGCACTCTATCTGCTCTGCTTTCAGGGAATCATAGTGAAAATTTCTCAGGGCTTCAACTAACTCATCAGAAAACTCGTCCTCGCTAAAATCTCGCTCTGTCTCCGTCAGTTTGTTTTCTTCTAGCCAGGCCAACTTTTTGACCGGAAGTGAGGTTGAAATATGAAAGCCAATAAGAACGCAGCGTTTCATAAGTATTGTTTCTCGACCAATCAGAGAAAAAACCAGAATCTGGTTTTTTAACATATGATCCGACAAGTAAATGTATCATGCCCTCCTTCCCCACGTCTGAATATGAGGGAGGGAGGGTATGATTGCAGGTCAAGTTCAAACTGGAAGTAATCCCTCGCGCTAGTGTGAACATTTTTCAAAAACACATCATGTGGACAACGCTAGATATTAAAGAGTGCCGGAGAACTGTTATCTTCTACAGCAGTTCTCCTTAACCGACAGCGAAGTTTTGTTAGTGTTGGGTAACACACCAACGGTTATCCCGGAGCAGCTCCTTTATAAAAATACAACACCGCCCAGATCCAGGAAAAACAATAGTAGAAGATCTTTTGAGAAAACACGCGCGCCAGAAATCAGCATGCACAGATTTGGACTTAAGGGAAAAAAAAAAGAAAAGAAAAGGGAACTGTGCCAAGATGTCGAGCATGTAGAAATCTGCAAAATGAGGGAGAGTTAACAGTTACTGTTAAAGGGTTGTGCGTCCCGTACAGTCAATATTTTGTAACGGAAACTATGTTTTATTTTTGCCCGAGCGTGCCTTGTGTCAACAGCATACCCTCTTAGACTAATTTACATCCCCCCCCCCCCCCCCCAACCGCCACCACCAACTGAATCCACGATAAATAAGTTAAAAGAGGATAGCTTACCAATAGAGTAACCTCTTAACTCGAACTTGTTAACTCGAAACTTGGTTGCAATTAACCAAGTTACCTTTATTTGTCCAGTTTTTGAAACGTTAATCGGGCAAACACCAAGCAAGCCCACGAATCCACGACATTTCCATTTCGTTGGGTCGGCTTGTTTTCAAAGAAGCTTTCTCAGAAGGATCCTTAATTTTCATTCAACGTTTACGCTAAACACGACGCGTGACTGTATTTTATAACTGAAAGGAAGGTCTTCTAAACCAAGGCAATTATTGCTAGATTTCAGCCGGGCTAATTATTTTGCACATCATTGGGTAGTTTAGTAATAAATACTTTGATTTATTGTCACTCATTTTAGTCTGATGAATAGTTCAGCCGATGGAACATCCTGGGAACGTTTGACCTTCGTAGCAGTGTTTTTTGGTTTGTGAGAGAGCGTTAAGGGCTTTGGATAGAAAACACGTCTACGTACGCTAGGAAACGCTTAATTTTAACCGTTTCTACACCAGAGGGCGAGTTACAAGCATGACCCGCAAACTGTCCTATTAGTGCTCATACGGGGCTATTGATAACCAATCACGTACCAGAATTTTGTTACAGTTTTCATTACACGGGAAATATCATCGAGAAAATCCGGTTTACGGATACGGCCAGTTTCTTTCAGATACGAGTTGAACCAGCAAGGCGATGTCTTACTCAAAACATTCATTTCTAGTTTCTCAATATGATAAAAGCGTAGAAAGGCCGTGTTCAAGTTAACATTGACTACCATTTACTCGGACATAAAATACTAAAATACACAAAGCGAATTTTACTACGAAAATGTACTTAACTCACGACATCTCATTAACCGATCTTTTCGAGCCGTTGCTAAGGAAAATTTATTCTCATATAACCTCATCATTTTTAGTTAGTTCTGAGTTATTTCATGTGTTTTAACTTTTTCATGATCAGTAACATTAGTGATGACGTCATCAGGCCACGCCCATGGTCAAGTGACAAATACTGTAAAAACGCAAAGGTTCCCAGGCAAATTACTTTATCGGGATTTTTTTCATTGATCTAATATTTTAATTTAAACCCTCATTACGCTATGCATAGATTTTGTTTCATTTTTGAAAGGTCAGATTTTGAGGGAATTTTAAAATAGTAAAATATTCCTAATTTTCTGCAAAAAGCATGATTTTGAAAAAGGAATGCATAGCTATCTTTCCAACGTTGGCTTTAATCGAAATCCGTCGAAAAAGGCTGGATTTAATGAAAAACCGCGTTTCCTTTATCATTTAAAGAAACCGGAAGTGCGCCCGATATATATTGGAAGTTACCCTATCAGCGCGTGCTCAATTTACACTACCAGCGCACTTCGGTAAAATCAAACAAAGCCACACGGAGTTTTTCTCTTTCTATTGCTCTTGTTTTTCTGTCTTTTTCTTATTTTGTCTTGCTTGTACTTTTTTTGTTTACTTTCCATTGTGTGAAACACAAAGAAAAACATCTAAAATGTAAGCGAATTTGCAAGTTATTGAGTTGTTTTTATTTTCCACGCCCAGGCGGACGTAAGTAACCGGAAGTGAAATTTCACCTCCTTAGCAACGCGCGCGAGCGCGCGCATAAATCGGTTAATGGGCCCTTAAGACACTGCCTTAGTTAACCCGCACCAATTTACCCGCGACCCGAGCTGTTCAATGGATGTAATACTCGGCTCAAGTATATGAATTCCATGGTAATAGATGTCCAACAGTAGCATTCCGAGTATTACGTCCACTGAACACATAGGGCCGAACCCACACACGACCGCTCTCATGTGGCTTTGATAGCTCAGTTGGTAGAGCATTGCACCAGTAACGCAAAGGTCGTGGGTTCGAATCCCGTTCAGAACCTGAAATTTTTTCAGGTCATTTTTCCAGTAGTGTTATGGCTGCATTCGCATCACTCATTCTTTCGAAATGTCGTCAAGTTAAAAGAACTGCCACACGAGGAAATCGAATAGTCTAATATTATCATTGATGTTTTACAAAGCCATAAATTTGCAGAGCTAAATTACGTATCCAGGTTTTAGTCCTTTTAATACTGAGAATTACAACAAACCTGCATTCACGGAGACCAAAGGAAGAGAAGATGGATAGTTAAAGGCTGCAAGCACTTCACACACTACCATGTCATGTTCAAAATGAAAGAGGAGTCAGATGGTGTACAGGCCTGTGAAAATGGGCGGATGACGTCATCTCAAGATTTCTGTCTTCTTGGCAACAATGACCCAATATTTCTCTGGCTATCCGGTCACCGCCAAACTAAGACACACTATGTAACGCTAGGAGCCCAAAATTTAATCCTCTCTTCTCTCAATGTATAAAACATTTTCATCTTATTAAGATGGGTATCACAAAGAGCCAATTAAAAAACAACGTCTAATGCGCGTTTTCCGAAAATAAGTGAACAATTGTAACTGACAAAAATAAATTGTTAATCGTTAATTATTTATGTCTTACCCATTTATATCAACAATGGGCGCATCAGGCCAAATCGGATTACATTCGCCAAAATACCGCCAATTGTAAAAAATTATTTAGTTTACACTTGGTTTTGTAGTTTGATATCAGATGAGAGATGGTCCGAGGAGAAATAATATATTTGGAGTAAATGGTCTTAGGTCTTAAAAATATCAAATTTTCAGCTGATCGCTTTCATCATTTTCCGCCTCCATGCTGCAATTGCGCAATAGCGTGACACCAGACAGCGAAATAAAAGGCTTATTGTCTCATCTGGCAGATTAGATTAGAGGAGTCACGCTATATCAAGGGCTATGGAATAATTTACCTTAGTGGTCGTTTTCTCTGGACTTTAAATTGAGCAGTATGAAATTGGTCTGTACTTAGTTTCACTTTGGATAACTTTTAAGAACTTTGATATAACTTCGTCTTCTCAAGTTTATAAGTCATGAATCTTATCATTTGGAATGTGTTCAAGAAAAAAAGTCTCATTGTTTATACAAAGTATCATTTACATAAAATTGCGATCATATTTCTACGACTCTAAGTAAAAGTTCACCACATTAACTTGTAGAGAACTTAAAAGATTTTTTCTTGTGTTTCATCTATTCTTAAGGACATAACAATCACATGTTTGAATAACTGTTATTGTAGCAGAATTACTGCATTCCACCCTGGACAAAGCTGTTTTTTCTGCTTGAAATGATCAGACGCATTCCGCCGACGCCACGCTCAAAAAACACCTAATTAAAAGTTCTTACAACGATGAATTCATGTCACTGGCATAAAATAACATCAGCGACGGAAGAATGAATCCCAAAAGGATTTCTTTTGCGGTCAAACATGCTGATTATAGATTCTGCTGATTTCGATGAGTAACAGACGTATAAATGATCAATGATCAGTCTGAAACGGCTAACAGAACTGATAAACAAACTGCAGCGAGTTTCCCATACCTTGCCGTGACAACTGAATATTAAAGATGTTACATGCAATATCCATAACTATCAGAGACTGTTTTAAAATTGAGCTTCACTCAAAAGAATGTATTTCAACTCAGCATCCGAGAGCCATCTTTAGATGGCTCTAAAGCAATCTGGCTTCCTTCGCTCGTACTTAAGAGTTTGATTTACAGCGACAGTCAAACATAACCGCTGTAAGACACACTGTATACTGGCTACTACGGAGAACTCAAGCTTTCCGCATTGAGCGGGAGACTCGATCAGACAAACGAGACAGCACAGCTTTGTTGTTTTCAGTCAAACGTCGTCAAGTTAAGAGATCCGCTAGACGAGGAAACCGAACAGTGTAGTATTGTCACTGATGTATTAAAAAGCCATAAGTAAATATTACATATCCAGGTTACAGTCCTTTTAATACTGAGATTTACAACAAACCTGCATTCACGGAGAACCAAGGAAGAGAAGACAGCAAGTTGAAAGCTGCAAGCACCACACCGTCATGTTGGTTCAAAGTCTTCAAGTTAGAAGGGCGTATGACGTCATCTCAAGATTTCGGTCCTCTTGGCAACAAGAGGTGTCATGCAACATTTCTCTAGCTATTCGTCACCGCATCGCAAAATTAGAAACACTGTGTAACGCTAGGAACCCAAAATTTAATCCTCTCTTCTGTCAATGAATATAAACATTGTTATCTTATTAAATTAGTGGAAAATTAGTGGAAAATGGCGCTATATAAATGTATATTTATTTATTTTATTTATTTATTTATTTATTAAGATGGATTGGTCCATACGTTTTAGCTATCCAAAACCAGCTCGCCCTCCTCCCTACCCTTCAAAAGTTTTTACCCTCCGAAGTAGCTTACTACATGCCATTAGGGACAGCGCGTTTCCCAACCCCAAAATGCTTTGGGAACGAAAGAATATCGAGATCGAAATGTATTATGGACCAAAATATAACAAGACAGCGGGAACCTGGTCTCTAACATTAGTAGCGCCTGGTTAATTTTATCATTTTTAGCGGGAAAGGTAAATCCTGAATAAAATTTTTCACTTGAATTGCTCCAAGCATTGTTCAATATTTACGTATAGAATGATCCTTGCAAAGTTGAGCCGTCGACAGGGCAAACCCGAAAGCTTTTCGCCAGCCCAAAACTCGGCGAGAAATTTCCTCGGAAGCGATCGAGAAATTCAAAGCCATGATCTGGGACAATATTTCTGACGATATGCTACCAAGTTATGGTAAGTTTTTTTTTAAAGAAAAATTAAGAAATGACTTCATGTGGAGTGATGTCGTGATGTGTAGGCTTATTTTTCCAGGTATATCCTGAACTAGTGCTGGAACCGGCTAAAATATGCAATAAAGTTTAATATGTAATTTTAAAGATAAACAAAACGAAAATGCGTGCACGGGCCCGAAAAAGTAAAATGATGAAAAATAGAAAATGGGAAATGCTCATTTTGTACCTGAAAAAATGCGATTAGGGTTTTAAAAGGTTTCTTTTCACTTAAACATTTTTGTGACATGGTGTCCAAGGTTGGAAAGGGGGTTGGGGGAGGGGGCTGGGGGATGCCATCTCCAATACAGTATCACAGTTTTGTTGAATTAGAAAGCAGTGACGCTTAGAACTTTATAATCTTATATACATCTTCATCTGCTAGCAGCCCACTCCAACTCTAGTTTTTGAGGTCTATTACCCCACTCCCTTAGAAAATATTTAATAAAGCCAGATGAAAAGTATATCATATTGTTACTAATTAACAGGATTGACTGCAGATGAGCTTGCCCGTCTTGCTGCATCAGGAACGCAAGGCTGGGTCTCTACTGATCACATCGGGTTTTAAAACAGCTTAACAACATGCAAAACAATACCATGCTACTATGCCCCAACGTCGTTTTTAATATCCACAACGAGATGATGAGGAATTCTAAGTTATTTGACCTTGGACCATTAAAAAGGCTGGTTTTCGCTCTGAATGTGGGACAAAGGAATGGCAAAACTTTCATTGGCAACCCTCAAAATGGTGGTAATCATTGGGTACTGGTAGATGTTGAGCTGCGACCTTTCATGAACATCACATACTGTGACACACTGGCTTGGCAACCTCCCCCAGACATCATTGACATCGTCAATGATTTTGCACAGGGCATTCCACAAGTTGGAACGTACAAAAAGAGTCATTTGGTGCTTGACCACTCTCCCAGTGCGACTAATTGGCAGGGTCATGAATGTGACTGGCGATGCCGTAACTATTCCCTGCAGAGTTGCACCGATATTTGTGGTGTTATTACTCTGGTGAACGCAGCTGTGGTAGCCATGTACAGCCCTCTTTTCCGATGGTTAACAGGTCCAGTGATCAAAGAATTGATCTTCTTGCAACGCCCAACCTAATACTGGTTATATTTTGTGTCGCCCATGAGCAAAGACGAAGTCGTGTTCTTGTCAGTGCGAAACAAATTTTTAGTTTGTTTATTGTGGAAGTGCCACAACTTCCACTGATGACCACTCCATCTTTCCCTCACCCCCATTAGTGGTCATTATATGGTTTTACACATTGTGCTGGCATTATTTTGAGCATAACAGTGAGGCAAGAGAGTCTAGAATTACGCGGGCATAACAGTGACAAAAACTGGTCGACGTCTTTTGAGCATAATATATACTGAGATTTTTTGATCATCAAGCATTCGCGTAATGACAACAAATTTGAGCATTATGTGTAAAACCCTATTTCATGACCCATTTCCAGGACTATTCTGATATTTACAACACATGTTTGCAAACACAAAATCCTTTAACAAAAGAAAGACAACAATGTTGGAAAGGAATACTCCTTCTAACATGAACAAAATGCACCGCCCCATGAAAATGCAGGACATGTGGTTAGTGTAGTACAAAGATAGAAGAGTGCTTTTAGAAACCTTTTGACCTAAGTTTTCATCTATAAAATGGCCCTTGTGATATGATCATTAGCAGGCTGTACATGTTTCCTTGACGATTTGAACAGCTAGAGATAACTGTGCAACCTGACATTAGCCTTCTAGCAGGCTACTGCCATATTGGCTTATGTTATCCACAGGTCTTTAGCTTCTTCATTGTGAAGAACATCATCATAATTTACTTCTATCAAAATGAAAAAGATCACCAGGGATAATGAAAACCTGGATCTACAGGTCCCTTGGCAAAATTGTTTGTTTGATGCTCTGCTAAATAGAGAAGATAATATCATTATTTAGAGCATTTAGTGTAGGAAACGTTCTCGCACTAGAAAATATATGAAATCATTGCAAGTCAGACCAGTGAAATTTAAAAGCTGATTCTACCTGTTTCTGGGACGACCCATATGGAACATGCCAGTTCTCTTTCAATTGAAATCATTTTGTCATTAGCAAAAAAAGGACACAGCAGTCATTCAAGACTATTTCAGCAGCTGGTATTAATAATAATATTAGACCATGTTTTTTGATGTTCTGTAAAATAGAACAGGGATAAGCATGTGAAATCATTATTGGCATGAGGTGAAACTAGTCTTGTGTTTCACACATTTAACTTCAGTGAGTTATCGCAATACTGGGCATTGTGCTTTGCATAAATATTTGATCATATCAGCTCATTTCCGTAGGATTTTTATCAACTTGACCCCCACCACAGATATATGCATGTACATGTACATGTAAGTCGTAAATGGCACAGTGAGAACTATATTGATTTTGCAACAAGTTTACTATTAATTTAATATTTTTTGCCATGCATGGCTTGAGTAACATTCTAAGGAAAATTGGACTCTGAGTACATGTCTGACATCTACTGTCATTTCAATATTGTCATATAGTTATTTCATATTGTTCTAGAGTTTATACTGTTTTCAAGCAACAAATCGGAAACATTACAGATACAAAAAACAGATAAATATTATTATATATTATATTATATAATATTTTCAGGCTTTCAATGTTGGTATGGGTGTGGAATTATAATGGGATTACGGTATGAAATTCTGTATTACTGCATTAAGTACACTACAAGCCGTTGTGATTATTGTTAAATTAAAGAAACTACATATAATTTCTACATAGACAACACAAGCTAAGGTTCGTTTACTAGAAACAAATAGGTCAGTGAATTGCAAGATAATAAATACCATGGTGCACAACTGATCTGATGAGCAAAAATTTCTGTGACTGAGACGTTCGAGGGATAATTCGTGTTTCCTTTCAGAAATATTTCGAGAAAATGTGGGCTGGTGGTCGCTATCTGCATTTTAAAGCTGAAATTAACCAGGCGTTTCAAGTGTTAGAGACCAGGCTCCCACTGTCTGATTATATTTTGGCCCACAATACATTTCGATCTCGATATTCTTTCGTTCCCGATGCATTTTGGGGTTGGGAGAGCCGCTGTCCCTAAATGGCATATAGGTTAGACCGACAGGTCTCAAAAACCGCTGATTGGCTGGGGACTTTTTTTAAGGACGCGTGCGCAGAACGTTGACCGCTGACTTACTGCGGGGATTGGAAGCGCGATCGAGTGGTCATTGAACGGTAGTTTGTGTGAACTGCGCTTGATTGTGCTCTTTTCACCACAAGTTGGTGCTTTTTCCTTGGCCAGTTTGTTAGTATACTTGCACTTTTATCAATGGTTATTTATGAAGAAAGACTGGGTTGTCGAGGATGAGCATAAAATCAATGGATTGCAGTTGATGTTTGCCGACAACGACGATGTTAGCCTGCGCTTAGAGGAGCACAGCAAATTCGGCGCGAAATTCTGCTGCATCCTTGCATTGGTTTCTGTTTGGGATTTGTATATAATGGAAGGATCTCTGTTGGATTCGTTTCCTTTTAAATTCTACCCTGGTCCCAGAGGTTTTTCTTCATTTTTCTTTTCGCGAAGCGGCGAGAAATAAAAACCTCGTTTTTCTTTCTCGCCGCTTCGCGACTCGTGTTTTCACCACTTCGCGGCTCTCTCGTAGCTCTCTCGTGCGGAGAAATATCAAGAAAAATCTCTGGGACCAGGGTATGTAACTTCAGAAGCGCTCCGCAAATTTTGCTTGCTTTGATGTCATCAACCTTTTTCCTGTAATCGATCATCGAACTTGTCATCCCCTCGATTCTCTGACTCTCTATTTGAGCTTTCTTCTGGTTCATCGTCGTCTTCATCTCCACTGTTTTTGTTTTCTTCAAGCTGAGCTGTCATTGGCATACTCCTCAGCTCATACAGTAAAAGTCAAGAATAAGAAATTGGTAAGCAGAATTCTGTATACATACAGTTAAGGTCATTAATAACTTACATTGTACAACTTTCAAAAATAATAGTTCATTATATTATGTCCACTTCACAATACATGTTTGTGATGTTTCCACCTTCCAATAAAATTTCATACCAGTGGCCATAGCACCTGACCATGCAATGTCTTCATTACTTAAGAATTCGAAAATGGAAAAAACCAGGAGATTCTTAACCATAATTATTTTGACAATTTTTTTTGAAGTTTTTCTTGAGTTAATTTCAACAATTTACCACAGGTTGAATGATTCTGTTACAGTTTTGAGGCAATTTATTGCTTCTAAAGCCTCCTCTTTTGAAAATTTGATTTTCCTACACAGTTACAAAACTAGCTACCTTCTAAAATTAGAGTGAAGGATTTCAATCTTTTTCCCTGTGAAAACTTCAAGGTGGTTCTGAAAATTATGTGCCATACCTTAGCAGCACAAACCATTTTATGTCCTATGTCTTGCTAAATTCTTAAAGCACATTGCATTTTTTACAAACATAGATTACTTTTAACAATAAAGATTAGCGAAAAAACTGAGCAACAACGTTTTGGTGTCATCCTGGCACCATTTTCAAGTTAAAAAATATTTGTGCGAAAAGTAAACTAATTTATATCAATGGTAGAGGTGCGAAATTGAATATTTCGCACCTCTACCATTGGTATAAATTAGTTTACTTTTTCGCACAAATATTTTTTGACTTGAAAATGGTGCCAGGATGACACTGAAACGTCGTTGCTCAGTTTTTTCGCTAATCTTTATTGTTAACTGTATTTCCAAATTTAATCTTATAGATTACTTTCATTCCTTAAAACTTTTTTCAGCATTTGACCAGTTGAACTCTTTGAATTGCAGAGGGAGATGTTGAAGGAAGTTTTGGCAGTGATAATTTCCTCTTTCAACGGATACAACACCAAGGAGATGCTGAACGTCAATAGCCTCTTGCCAAGGGCGGACTGTGCCACCCTCCATGGTCACGTGAACATTGCGGTGACTCTTAGTGATATCATCTCCCAAATCAACTACTTCCATTTTGCTGTAACTTTGTACATCCACAACTGCAGTGCACATATGCCAAGTGGTACTTGCTACGGAACTTGTGGACCAGATAGTGCTTGGCATGCAAAAAAATGTCTTCCTTGATGAAGAGCGTGAACTTTCTATTCTGCAAATTTTGGGTGAAACACTGTACATTTCTGCTCTCGGAGTATACAGTAACACTGAAACTTCTATCATAACTCTTATTGGTATTACCTCCTTGTATTAATGCAAAGTAGACTCGTCTTCTGTCTACGATCATTGATTGGACAATAATTTTGCTATGATCCACAACAAATTTTTCTGTTTTCTAAGTTGGGCACAGAGTGGAAATACCAAAAAATTGCTGGCTCAGGCTAACTAATTTAATTCCAGTTGATGATTATTAGCAACATGTGATCTCACGTTTATTGCCTCCCTTATTAAACAAATTTTGTTTTTGTACTCCTGTCTTCTTGTCTGTCGACCAAGGTCTTTTCATAGTTTAGTAATGGCTGTGGGTGGCGGCTGAACCCAAGAACCATGTACACATCAGTGAACTGTGACTGGCTCCTTTCATTTTGAGATTTGAGCCATTTGCCCTCTGGATTGGAGAGTTTTTCTAGCAGGCACACAAACACAAAAAGATGTTATGCCAGATGTCCCTGATAAAATGCAAAGTAAACATTTTGTCTCTGAACTACTGTAGATACATGTATTTTGCAAGTGACCAAACAGTCCAGCAGAATGCTGATCACAGAAAGCTTCCATTTCAGTCAGATCATAGAGGTGTTTACCACCCTTGTGTATAGTGCTTCAGCTTGGTCAGTGCTCTGTGAAACTGTTGAACATGTTTGCCAAATTCTGGTTCTGCTACAAATGTTCACAACATTTTAAAGGAGCTCAGTCACGGTTTGCACATATTAAAAAATTTAGCCTCAATTTTTCAAATTCGTTGTTTGTAATCCATGTTAATCTGCTCCATCCTTAGCCATCCTTGTTCCTTTATGGTTTATCATTGTCTTTGGTGTTTTTCTATCTTATTAAACTGTTATTTTCAGGTTTCCTACCATTTAAAGGTAATTTTGTATGTGGCCAAAATAACTCAAAATACCGTGACTGAGCTCCTTTAATTTCTACTGGTATTAACAGTTGAGTACAGTCAAGGATAATATTATCTTGATACCTTCATTAAACATGGGTTAGCACTTCAGCCCTTTTGTTGTTTATTAGCACTGATGCATGCTCAAATATAGTTAAAATTTGTAATGAGCCTTGACTACAGAGTGATGGTTGACTCTAGGGGGAAAGGTTTATAATGATCCCATTCTCAAACTGCAGCTTCTTTTGGATTTTGCAAAAACTGACTTATTTGTCTGTTTTCAATTTCAAATAAGAAATTAAATTTACATGTTTGATCACAATTTTTTTTTTCACTTGAATGGAATGGTTGGGGCGGAGACTGGTGATGCACAACTTGCCAGTCAAAATAGGGTTATAGTTACTTTGTGTTTTCTCCAGTAACTTTGCACTGACTTGTTCAAGCTCCTCAACTACATTGTGTATGCTTTCATGTTGTAATCTGGCGACATTTAAGTTAGCATTCTGCTGAATGATTTAAAAGGTCTGATGTAATTATTTTGATGCTATACCTGTATACCTGTGGGGAAACGAGATTTGATAATGATTGGTATTTTTTCTTACAGACATTTTCATTGAATGATACATTTTTTTCTGACATTCAGATTCATGAAGTAATTTTTTTTTTTACTTTAAATCCTAAATATTGTTTTTTGGGTTTTATATTCCAGCAATACTTGGATCACACATTGACCCAGGAGTGCTTTATAAATCTGGCTCTCTGTTTTTATTAAAAATCAATAAGTTGAGTCTTTTAGGTTGAGTTGTGTCAACTAGTAAAGCATTTTCTGTATGTTAAACTTTTGGTACTGATGCTGGAAAGCCCTTTTTAGGGATGCTCCGTAAAGTAAACGTAAGTATTGTATGGTGCAAGATAATTTTTCTTTATTGCTTCAAAAACAAAAGAAACCATTACAATGCCCTGATCAGAAGCCAGTGAAGTGCTTATGCTACCAACCTTGCATCCTACTACAGTGTACGATTATTTTTAATTCTGAGAAGTAAGCTTGAATATAAGCTTATGTACCTACCTATTTCGGCGAAATATGTTTGCTGCAAACTATTCGCTCCTGTGCGTCTGCTTGAATTAACTTAAGCTTAAGTGTTTGTTGCAAATGCTCGGGTTTAAAGAAAGCTAAATCGCTGTGGTCCAGGCTCTCGAACACTAATGTTAGGGGTACTTTAGTCAGCCTCCCTGATCAGGTGTCACCAGCGGAACTTTGCGGAAAGCAACAAGTTGTCTCGTTTAATATTTTTCCGTGAATTTTCATTTGGCCGAAAGAACAGAAAAAATACCCTCCCCTAATTCATTTCATTAACAGCGATCTGATCGAGTAATCCTTTTCTTTACCGCCTCGAAGGGCCCGTTGTCCCTTGGCGCATATTATTGATTTCCACAAAAAGTACAACAAGATCTAAGAGAAATCCAGTTGCTTGTTTTGAGTTAGGTAAGCTAAATTTTTCAAAGTGGATGCACCTTGAAATGGCGGGAAAAATTCGACAGCTAACCGTGACGCTGAGAAGAAAGACTACAACTCCATCTTGATATTCTAAACAAATCCTATTTTATTTCACATGAACAAAGAGAGGCGTGCAATACACTACAATAGAGCATTGATTAAATGATGGGAATTACAATCTTGATGGTATTTAACACGAAAGGAACGCCTAATGAGAAAACAACTTGTCTCTACTCACAGAGTCACTTTTTGCATCCGCTCGGACGAGGTCTCGCCGTCAGATTGCCATTAATCCAGCCATTATTCATCGTTAAAGAGCTTCACTGAGCTGCTCCTTTCGGTTTACAACCATATAATGCCTTTGGGAAGTGTTTTCTCAAAACCATGGAAACGGAAAAAAAGTCATTTTTGATATTTCCTTGCGGAAGAAACAACGATAACGTAGTCCAAATCTCAAGCTTAACAAACACTGGGCCGTCCTAACAAACGAGAAAATCAGAGTCCAGTTTCTCTTCCACCAGTAGCGAACGTTAACACAAGGGGGAACCAGGTAAGGGTGAATATTCTGTAGAAAATGACCGCCGATCTCACTAAACACAATGCCAAGGCAAACTAGAAACGTCGAAGGCGTAATTCAACCGATTATGGAAGTTTGAATAAATGTATGAGCAGCCTGATGAAAGGCTGAATTACGTGGCGAAATCTTATTCGTCGTCCGCCATTTTGAAACATTTGAAGGCGGGAACTGAGTGCGCATGCTCAGCGGTTTTTGAGACCTGTCGGTTAGACCGAGGTTAGACCAATGCTTAGACCAATGCTTAGACCAATGCTTAGACCAACACAGCGGTCAAACGTCGGGCATGCGCAAATGGGTACATATTTTGGCAGCCGCGCGCCAATTTCCCGCGCAAAAATTTGAAGGAAAACATGGGAAACAACAGGTGTCACGCAAAATTTACGAAAAAAATTGAAAAGTTCACAGAAATCTGTAAAAGGAAAAGAAAGCAGGTAAAAGGAAAACTTAAGACTTTTCAGACACAAAGTTTACTAAGTTACCGGTATTCTTTTGATTTACCATTTTGTTTTGAGCTTTACCAAAATAGTTTATAAGTCTTGAAAACCCGTGTCATGCTACGAGCCGACGGCGTAGTATATTTTTATTTGTCTTTATTAAGCATACGATGCGTAACGCCGGAAACGGTCGACAAACGGTGTGTAAAAGAAGGGAAAATGGCAGAAGAAAAAGACAATTGCAGTGATTCAGCTTTGCTCAGACGAGTTGGAAAAATTTTGGTAAGGACTGTGGGGATTCCTTCCGGATCCTGGATTTGTCTGAAGCACAGGAGCGAGATGAATCGAAACGACAAACGATGTTCATATGCATGTCCATCGTCATGGGGGCATAGCTGGCCAAAATACCGATCCCAAACCGCCTGTACCTGGTCTTTGACCAGGTGGGAAAATCTTTTCTAAACTATAAACCTGGGAAAAACTGGTGCACTAAATGCAAAGTCCAGGCGAACAAAAAATTCAAGGAGCACGGAAAATACATACCGCGGAAAAGAAAGACCTGCAACAAGTAGAAGGTAGAACAATTTTTAACTCTTATTTCTGTTAGCTCTCGTTGTACAGGCTAAAACATAAACAAATATATAAATAACGAGGAAAATGTCATTTATAGGATACCGATGACCCACGAAAAGAACAATGTCATGAAAACATTTTGGCCGCCTTTTAGTTGCTCGATTGCTCTCACATGCGCAGACGTTTGACCGCTATGTTTGCTTAGACCCGAGATGCCATCTTTTGCTATGTAACCTGGCCTGCGTCAGAAATGTAAGCAAAACTGACTTCTTTACGGTCGAACTCGACTTTTAGTCATGAAAAATGGACTTATTTGACATCAAACCAAGGCTAGGAGTATTAAGAAGTGATTGTCTGAAAGATAAGTCTTCTGTTGTGCAAGTGAAACAGTCAAACCAAGTGAAGCGTACCCCTCAAGATTACAATAATGAATTGATTATTTGAATATTGAACTCGCTAGTCTAAATTGACTTTTTTGAACATTTAATCCATTAGCCGTATTCTTGGGACGACTAGTGGGTTCAATTTTCCAATAATCAATTCACTATTCCGAGTTACATATTAAAATACGCGTTCATCCTGTGTATCTTGAGTTACAGTGGCCATATTAAGCCTGATATTACATGTTGCAGCGAAAGGGTTCAAATTCACGTGATCAAATTCATCGACAACGTCTACCGTCTACGAATGCGTACGAGCGAAAACAACTTCCGGTGCCTCGCCGCCTAACGCATAACAATTTTCATTTTTATTCCACCTTGTCTCCGCAACATTTAGATTTGAGTTCAATTAAGAAGCGAGATCTCCGAGAACTGGAAGCTATGGCAAGAGAAATATTGTAATAATTACTTGGTTTGCAGCGGCAAAGCCCCGATCGAGTATCAGCTCGCCATGTTCAAGGACGATATTGATGACGATGGCCTATATAAAGTGTTCAAAGCCTTCTATACTGAAGAAGAAGATGCAAACGATTGCCGTGTAGTAATGGGGAAGATGAAAAGGTATTGCATCGGCGAAGCAACGAGATTGTTTCAGCAGGAGAGAAAAACTTCCTACCGAAACGCTCGACAACTGTATCGCTGAATAAAAAAGAAACTTGGCAAAGAGCTGGGCAAAGAGTTTTTACACGATACTCTCATCTGCGTTCGATTGGTCTTGGGATAAAACATGAGCAAAGCACAAAGCAGCCACTTAGGCTGACAGACTCCGGTCGTTAAACAAGTGTATCGACCTTCCAGCATCCGAGATGCAAATTTAGTGATCTTAACAATGACGATGGCGGCGTCGAGGACAACGTCTTGTAAAATTGAATTTGTCCAGGATGCCTATGGCTCTCAAACCTCGCTCAGGCTAAATATGTAATGACAGCGTTCAATGCTAAATGGAAATACGAAAAATTAGCAGTTCGATTCGACTCATCGTTGGCGTTCGCGGTCATTTTGCGTTGTTGTTTTGCAGAGGACAGCTATGAAATGTTTAAAGGTTTACTTAACACACTTGTACAGCCTTTCTTTTTCTCATTAAGCCTTTTGTTTGGTGGTGCTCACTGACGCGAAAGAAAACCGCAAAAAAAAAAAAAAAAAAAATGACCGCGCGAAATCCTGCATTATCATGCATGGCATGTCATTCGGGCCAAATCTCGGATGTCTCTCTCGCAGGCCGGAAGTGTTAGTCCAAAAATTATTAAGGAGATACGTTTGTCAGTCTACGCCGAAGATAAAACGAAAGATAATGTTTATTTCTGCAGAGGTTATTCAGTATTTGTAGCTAAACGATCAATAACTCTGAAGTATCTGTTGGATGATACTTGTCCTTGTATTTTTCGTACAACTCTTTAAGATCTTCTACGTATCGCGAGTGGAGTTTGTCGAATTCTTCTTGGCTTGGATTAGCAACTTTGCACACAGGAATAGGCGATCCCACTGTCAAGGTAAGATAGAACAAAAAACAACAATATGCGATAAATGATGCCCTATAAGGGAGTTTACAGAAAACGGGATATTTCAGAAAAAAAATCAATATGGAATATTCAGAACAGATATGCCGGAATATCAAGAAGGAAAAATATAAATAATCCTGATCTTCTGAAGAGCTTGGCCATCAATATCTCCCTTTTTTCGAATCTCGAGCATGATCTCAGAACTCTGCCGAAAGCGTTAACAATAGTTTATTTACAGATGACTAAAGCGTACGTATGAGGAATTGTGTGGAGCGATCTATAGGAGTTTGTATGGATTTGAAATTCGATCGAAAACACGAAGTCTAGCCTGTCCATAGACCCTCTATTTTGAGCCCGTCGAGATCGCCAGCTTAGCTTAGTTCATCCAAGCAAGGGCGCAGGGTCCTATGGAGCTGCATAAAAGCTCGGATAGTTTGTGCTTTAATTGGTCACAACCCCTATGCTAATAGGTCAGTGAATTCCCGGGAGGAAACTCCCATATAAAAACGACTGGGGTCCATGCCCGTCGAAAATTTTGAAAAGAACCCCTAACAGGTACCAAGGTTCTACTTTGTGGGTGTGGCTTAACATTTTCTTTACCCCTAAGAGGTACCAAATCTAAAACAACACATTATCTCCTGTCATATTTTTTTCGGCTCAATACCTGTAAAAGGTGCCACAACAGCTCCCGCTGTGGACCTGTTGAGGATGAACACCCTCAGAGTTACCAAAACCGCTTTTTTAACCCCTAAAATGTACGACGAGCACCCCCCCCTTCCTTGTTATATGGGAGTTCCCACCGGGATGAACAACCTCGTTCCCAGGGTCTCTCATCTTACCGCCCCCTGGAGGGCTGTAAGATGAGAGATCCTGGGAACGAGGTTGCGGGATGAAATTGTGGAACTTGAGATCTGGAGGATAGATGGCAAGAGTTTATATGCAACTTGGCTTGAAATCTGAAAACGAACCTTTGAAGGAAAGGCCGCGGAATCGCAAAACTTGGAAAGGATAACATAACAAAGCTCGCTTTTATGGCATGGGCTCCTGGCTTTAATGAAAAATTAAGGCTGTACACCGTTGCCGGGAATTAAAATCAGCCAGGAATGTAATGGCACACGTGAAACGCTCGACCTACCTACAACGTGGATTGGAGATCGTCTCGGCAGCATACAAGCTCCCCAACAATAACAAAATCCACTCTGGGTTTTGGATCGAAGCCAGCGCTGAAATCGTGAAAATCGAGAGTAGTAACCGCCACCAAAAATATGAAACAGATTGTTCTGTCCAAAGGCAAAAACAGGAACAAGTTCACATCTGCAAAGAACAGAAAAGCGCAGTGTGTAAATCACGTCAAAAAGCTGTTTAGAGGAAGTTAGCTGTTTAGGAGAAGGCGTTATACGAGATTGCTTAGATTGCCCTTTGATTGTAAATAGACGTGGAAAAGCTGAGAAATAAGTGCATGTACTTAAGTCGCAGCAAATTTAAAGTTAGTTTCAGAACAGTTAACAAACATTTGCGCGCACAAGATGGCAAAGCTTTACAATGATCCGTTAAGACCTCATATGCGCCCCATGCCACAACGAGAACGGATGATGTAAAGCGCATCTGATTTTTCGGGTCGAATCTCAGACGATTCTCTCGCCACAAAATCTCATACAAACCCAGTCTGTAACGCCAGTTTAATAAATCCCTTTCGACGTTTTAGTGTCAGCACGTAGCTATCAAAGCGAGTGTCAAGTATCTCTGCTGCTCCGCCCACAACGATGACAACAGAGTGCCCCGCCCCTTTTTGTGTCAGCGTGTATTCCAAGCTTGGACGTGTCACGTCAATCACACCCAGGCTCATGAGAACGTCACGGTATAGCCAAGCCGTCAAAAGACCTGTGAAGGTAACAACCACTGTGTAATTATTGCAATGGTAGTTCCTTTTACTCTGTTTAATCAGATTAACCTACACGAGGAAGACCCATGCATGCGTTTCCCGTTTCTACTTTTGTCTTTTTACATTTGCACTCTTCAATTTGACGAAAAATTATCAACTTCTATCAATATTGGGCAATACAGAAAAATCTTCTCCCTCAAATGAGTTTGGAAATACAAAAATACCATTAAACTACTTCTACGACCTCACCGAACCACAGGGGCGGATGGGCTCCTAACACTATTTCTTTATACACTACTGCTGCCCCCAATGCTGCTACTGCTACTGCTAGTGCTACTGCTACTGTCACTTATTCTGTTAGTGCCACTGCCAATGAATACTGCTGCCACTGGCACCACTGAATGCTGCTGCTACCACTTTTACTGCTACCGGTACTGCTACTGGCACTGCCACGGCCACCGCTACTACTACCACTGCTGCCACTGGCCGCTTCTGCCTCTGCCACTGAATGCTGCTGCTACTACGTTTGCCGCTACAGGTACTACTGCTGCCACTGCCAATGCCACTTCTACTGCCCCTACTGCTGGCCTCTACTACTGCCACTGCCACTGCTACTACTGACTTCTTTTGTCAATGCCATTGCTACTACTCTGCTACTGCTACAGCTGATTCTAATGCTACATGTCATGCCAATCCGATCCATGATCCATTTACTCGAACACCAGTATGCCAATACCGATTTTACTTCGTAATCGTATCTATAACTAAATTCTCGATCGTGATTGGTTCTCCGCGCGTCTATTTGTCACGTAATCGGTGCTCGCCATTCGCACGTCAATTACGCGCGCTTTAATGGCTTTTCCTATAGTTTTTAAAACATACATAGAAAGCGCTATCGACTTTTTCGCTCAAACGAAGCTCTCAAAATACTTTTTTTAATTTAGAGATTTGTTATAGATACGATTAATTAGTAACTGGACCTCGTGACAGCCTGAATATGCGACAAAGGTCGACTTGAGGGAAGTCTATTCAGGGAGTGATCTTGCTCGTAATTTCAAATCGGTCTGGCGCTCGTCCGAGTTTAAAGTAACTCGCGCGAATACTGCCTGAATAATATTTATGCGACACGAGGTCCAATTACTATTACAAATCAGTTCATTATTGTAATGATTTCATACAAGTGAAATAACAAAGCAATAAAATTCATAGAATATAAGAAATACTGTGGTACCTAAAACAACGATGTTTTTTCGATAACACTAGGAGGGGATGTTAGATTCGACAAGTCGGGACAAATATATGCTAAATATAATAAGTCAAATAAAGAAATTTTAAATTTATAGCGACCGCGAAAAAGCATTTTAAAGAATATCGCAAATATCGTGAGCGCTGCTAGTTTTCTCACTTGAGTGAACTGACAGATGCGGTATAATCCCAGGGAACTTTTCACTAAATCCACAAGCCTCTGTATTCAACGCCATTGATACTCCCTCGGTAAATATACCATGGGGATGATAGCCTAAGATGTAGTTCTTCTGAGGATCAAGTTGGCTCGTCTTGACGAGAGTGATCGGGAAATAATCGCTTATGTACTTGAAAACAGAAAGCCGCCTTGTGAAGCTCCTTAGAAGGTCTCTTCCCCCTCGTTGGGGAGTTTTCCACTCCGCAAGATACATCCATGATAAATACAAAAGTACAAACGGCCACAGAGGTGTGTAAAAGAACAACAGAGATATGTACGGGTCCGCAAATGATCCCAGGCCCGCAAATGATCCCGGACCGCAAATGATCCCCAAATTGAACCGCAAATGATCGCAGACCGGAAATGATCCCCATATTGGACCACAAATGATCCCGACTAAAAAATAAGCAATGGCATGGATTTATTTCAGAGGAAGGTGAGAACATGTACAAAAATTATGAACTAAAAAACATGTTTTATCATTTTTGCAAAAAAATATTCCACAGTTGCTGTTTTGTTCTTCGAACGGTACAGATCGTTTTCACTGTCACGCAATAAACAAAATAATAAATCGAAAACCAACCAATGGAAAAAGCTAAGAAATTGTGACGTACGCTATAGAAGATAACTAAACAAGACACTTCTCCAAGTTTTAGGCCTGTGCGTTTCCCCAAACTTCAGAAATTCGTCGTAAATGTTTCCCAGAAATTTACAGAGCCCAGTAAGAAAACGCCATGTTGGTATACACCCGTGGTACACCAATATGGCGGCTGGAATATAGTGTAAACATCTGGAACTTACCTTGGCTTTCTAGGCGACTGATTATCAGTACTAAACAAACAAGCTTTTAAATAAGCACTTTTCCTAATGCTCTAACTTCTAAAAAGGCTCAAAATCATGAGATAAGTATATATTTTTCAACAAACTCGATCGTAGCGTTGTGTCACGCAACCTCAATAACCCTGAAATTCAAAATGTTCTGGTTTCCAAACGAAGCACTCTAATTGTAAACAGATATAAATGTACCGCCTCTTATGCCTGATGAGGATAAAAATACGTCACGTGAAGACGATCTATTGAATTAGAAGTCTTAGAAAAACACATACTTGTAAACATTCTCGAAATCCCAGTAGCGATCCTGGCGATAGTATCAAACATCTATCGTACAGCAAACTTGTCAAAACGAAGCGCAAGCCTTGGTCTTGCTTGGTCATGAGGCTGAACTTCATAACTAAAACTTGGAATTTTGGCTTCTTAGAATACTCAAGTAGTCATTTCCAAGGAATCAAAGCCAAAATACGACCGAGGAAAAATTACAAAATAAATTTGTTCAAATTTCCAGTGCTACACAATAGGTGTTTTACAGCGTGATGAAGCGTTGTAGGCTTGTGGGTCTACTCAGGTGACAGCGTCTTCCTTAATAGTTGCTTCATGGTTAGATTTTAGTTTAAAACGTTAGGCGAGTGGCGTTAATGGCTGATTAAATGTGATTTAACTATAACACCGAACTATCAATGTTTAACAAAGGAGGATATGTAGCGTATGTTACACTGATCATGATTTTATTGAGCAAAGAAATGCAAGCCAAGTCGTGTTTTGATGATTGAGTGGTGATATTCATAACATCGTAGTTAGCAACAAAATTTAGTCGAAAGTACGAAAAAAAAAGCAAGTTGTAAGCCACTATAATTATAAGATGGCTTTAAAAAAACCATCGGTATTCACGCACGGCAATTCCCTATCCACACTATCCCACTATCCATGCCATTCCTAATTTTTTAGTCGGGATCATTTGCGGTCCCTATCGGGGATCATTTCCGGTTCAGGATCATTTGCGGTCCAATTTGGGGATCATTTGCGGTCCGGGATCATTTGCGGACCCGTACAGATAGCGTGACCAGGCCGAGAAGATGCATTCCTCCTAAGAAACCCACCACGTACAGAAACGTGACACTGGCTGTTTGCAGAATGTAGTTAACAAACGACATGTCTGTGATTTTGAACGAGAAACAGCGATCGATAAATATAGTGTACTTACTCTCCTCTGTCGTGTATGATTTTCATAAAAGCGGAAAACTGGTTACGTCATGTGTACGTCATTCGCACAAGTCACAGTGCTAAGAACAGCTGTAACATGGGAAAGTGGCATCAGTGGAATCACAGAGCCATAGCTAAGTTTTGCTCTTCAAGAAGATGTAGTTAACGTCTTTAATTTCATCGACTTTTTCGTAATTTTCACCATGTTATTGGCCAGTAAAGCCAGTCTCGGGTCGTCACGCAACGTTTTTCGTTTCGTGACAATAACAGCTAGACTTCAGTTTTTATTTTCAGCGGAGTTCCCCATGGCCGCTGGAGGATAAGGAAGTCAAGATGGCGGTCGAATCTGTGAAGATAGAAGCGGATGCATATATGGTCTGTTTAACGCATGCATTGACTACTGAAAGAGAAGAAGTCATGGGCCTGTTAATTGGAGAGGTATATTGTTGTTATTACGTTACATTTTTAGGGCTTGCTACCGTAAAAGAAAAACCAAAAAAAGATAAATAAAAGCCATTTTCTTCGACTAAACCGAAAGAATTGTTGCCTCTGACGGGCATGATAATTATACGATTTGACCGTATTATGATCAGCCGCTCTTATGTGATGTGTTGTAAAAAGAAAAGTTGGGAGCTATAAGAGCCTAAAAGATATATTTGTCGTAAAAGTTTGGCAATCCTGCAAGGAACAAGAGTTACTTTCACCCTAAACTTATTAATCGCAATTCTCGCCCATGTAACTAAGCTAATATGTTTTCTATCGTTTGATGTACTTGTGCAAAGTTATTAATTATGCTTTCATCCCATTGCATGTAGGAATCTACATTGATCTCCACATCTTTATACAGTATAGTGGAGCACTATTGTAATCCGGTTCAGAAATTGAACTCAATCGAACACAATCAAACTCCACGGATTGAGTTTGACTGGGTTCGACATATTGAAGGAAATCAAACATCAACCTTTGTGTGAATTCGATTTCCGAACTGATCAAACTCAATCAAGCAGATTGGACCCAATCGTATTTGATCTATTAGACTGTGTTCAAATGAGTTCAGAAACCAAACTCAGCGGAACATAATCCAGTGGATTGTGTTTCATTGTGTTCGGTGAGTGAATTCGCTGGAACAAAGATCATGTTATGTGATCTCGAAAACATGAAGAACATGTGTTATACCAAAGTATCTTGAGCCTCCAAAAACTTGTTATTGATTTTCAACACCAGTTTTACAAAAATCAATAGTTCAGAACTCAGATGTTTGATTGAGTTTGATTGTCCAATTATTTTTGTGAGGGTTTTATTTACTGCTTCAGTTGTCAAACTCCATGGATAGAGTTTTACTGAGTTCAATTGAAATTCAGTCCGATTGAGCGCAATTGTCAATGCCGGGTATAATGAACCGCTATTTATATAAAAAGTCAGGACTCATTAGGACTCCAATATTCTTTTCTGCAGAAAAAAGCTACTTACAGTAAAATGTATGGAACAGAAATTATCCTGATATAAGTTAATGAACCTCTGTCATGATGAACCTGTTTTTCAAGACCAGCAGTTCACTATATTGGAGTTTCACCGTAAAAAATGAATTCAGAGTGCTGTATTTTATTTAATTTTTTCTTGCCTTTTAAGAAATGTTTATGCTCCTTTTCTAATTTAGGTTGAGGATGAGAACGTTGCTCACATTTATTCAGTCATAATGCTTCAAAGACTGGACAAACGGAAAGATCGAGTAGAGATTTCTCCAGAAGTCTAATTAAACTGAAGTTTAATTGTTATGTATTATATCACACACAAGAGAACATGTTTTACCGCATTTCCAAACACCAAGAGGAAAGTGGAAAATACAACACTCAGCAGAGAAACTTTGATGAACTTTGAGTTGTTTGGAGATTTGGTAAAACAGTGTGTCGAGTGTTTGATAATATCTTCACAACCAAAACTAAACTAACGAGAAAATGGGGAAATAAAATTGTTAAAAGATCAGATATCAAAACACCATCTCAAGGTAAATTAAACTCGATGAATCATTACTAACAGTTCTCGATTTAAATTTGTACGACTTCATTTAAATCTGTACTTGTAATTGTGATAGTGTTTCAGGGAATATTCCGCCTGTGATCCAATCAGGACCGTCTGTTATTTACGTGATCATTTAGTAATATGATATCTTTCACAAACGGAATATTCCGTATTTTAGCCAATGAGAGGTGCTATTTTGGCAGAAATCAATTTACACATCTACAAAACTAATTGTTAGCCACACAAACATTGTCGACGCTAGCAATTGCAACATATCAACATATCAACCGACTTATATTTTTTTCTTTCATAGAAATGTACATGTTATGTACGCTATTATTGGTACTATATTGTTATTTAGAGTATACAATTCATAAACACTTGTTATTTACTCAAAATATTTTAGTTGAACAATTTACTCTGATTTACTCTCGATCAATTTTGCGTTTGAAGAATCTTATTCTCGTTGTTCAGATTTTCTGCACCATTTATTTTACAAAATGTTGCGTGAATATCGCCTGCATGGTTCCTGCATGATGATTTTCAAACGTGACCTTTGTCATCTTCTTCGGAATATTCCGTTCTTGATCCAATGAGAAGCATCGGTGTAATTACGACTCTGTCATCGACATCGATCGAGCCACAGCTATGTTTTTGTCTCCGCCGAACAGATTCCAGATATTCAGTAGTCGTTTCCGGTTAACGGGCGCGCAAAAAAAATGTACCGGTATTCCTAGGAATTACCTCGATCGACTCTTTCACGAACGAATATTCATATGCCAAAAATTGTCCAAAAGCAGACAGAAATTTTCTACTCATCGTGCCCCTTTAGAGTCGAATATTTTATGTTCACTCTCGATCTACAGTCTTTGTTTACATTAGCGCGCCATTTCATTTACGTCTAAAATGACATGCATGGTGTTTTTCAAACGTGAACTCTGTCAGTTTCTGAGGAATATTCCGGTCTTATGCATCAGTCAATTCCAGCAGTGCCCATCCCCCCCCCCCCCCGGGCTAACCCCCGGGCATTAGCATTTTTTTAAAAAAATTGGCAAATTCCCCGGGGTGGGGACGAAGAAAGAGGGCAAATGCCCCGCCCCCGGGATCGTCGCCTTCCGACACCTCCACAGTTTTTTAATTAATCAGTGAATAAAACGGTCAACTGTTCAGTATTTTAATGCAACGGTAAGACTTCAAGGACAACAGTACGTGTTAGTTGATTCTGATTATATTTATTTCTTTATATTTGTTTTTAACAGTTTGCTAGAGAATAGCTGGGATTACGGCGGACGTGTCCCCAGCCGCGAGCGATGATAGGCGCCAGTACTCGCGGGCTACTTTTTATGTGAAGGATCAACACATTTTAAATGATGATGCATTGCATTTTAAGCTCGCAGGATCTGTCTTGAAGATCGCATCATTTGAATTCCCAAACCTTAAGTATTTTAACTCCACTAGGCTAGTTTTGAATGCGAAATGCGAAATAATCGTGTTCATGTCAGTGACTGTTTTTTGATAAACAAAATATAGTTCACCTTGTCTCTTATATTTATATGCTCACAAGTAATGAAGAAATATCTAAAATTGAGAAAACATGCCTTTAAAAACATCCGCAAGCTTCTCTAGTCCCTGACGGACAAGCCATTGTTCGACAAACGCCTCGTCTTTCCCGATGAACTCATCCATGGCACTTTCCAAAACACGTGTGTCGAATGCCCGGGGGTCGCCCCGGGGTACGCAAATGCCCAGCCCCCGGACCGCGATAAAATTGCGGATGCCCCATCCCCGGGACTGACAACGTGAGCAAATGCCCCGCGGTTGCCCGGGGGGGGGGGGGGGATGGGCACTGCTGGAATTGACTGATGCATTAATCCAATGAGATCGAGAAGAATCTGTTCAATGTCGGAAATTGAATACGACTTTCTCCGGCACTGTTTCTAATCTTGCTCTACGATTTCAAAGTCGCACGACGGTCTAATGAGACGCGATCGGTTTGTTCGATTTAATTTCTGCTTGACTCGTCACATTTTGTCACTGCTATTGTGAACGCGTATTAAAAACGAATAAAACTACACCCCCGCTACCCGGCGGCCTGATGTTAGAACAGTTTTCAGGTTCCTAGAAAATGTAATTTCGCTAATTTGTTTCTCCCTCAATATAAAACTAAAGATATTCATTAAGAAGTTGTTTTTACATAGACCTATCGCTAACGATAAGTGATAAGTTGAGGCTTACCTTTGTGTTCATCCCGTCACGCTGGGGGGCCGGGGCTCTCTATCTCTCGAGTTCTGCAAGGTCTCCAAGACCATCAAATCTCTCTCGCTAACTTCATCTTATGTGTTGTGACAAGCTGATTGATGCACTAACATTGTTTTTCTCCTCCGATTTTGCCAGTAACTTTTCTGTAGCGTTTTTCCTTCATTATTTTCCGGCAATGTTTATCGTACTTTTCCCGCCCTCGTGTTCATTTGGCGCCTTCGTCGCATGGCAGTCAATATTCCAAGATCCAGTAATACACTCATTCAAAAATGAGTGCTACACGAAGCGTTGTGCCGATTGAAATTCTATTTTTGTCTTGAAATACGAAAGTCTGTTTCCCAACTTAAACTAAATTCTGGAAGCAGGCAAAGTTTCGCCGGGGAGTTGCGCACAGCAACAACGCGCAGTCCCAACAAAGGTCACGCAACGCTAATGTAATGAGATGTACTATTTTATTTTCGCATCGTGATATCATATTGCAAACAAGTCTTACCGATAACAATTAACGGTATAATTTTTAGCTGTGCAAAAACTATTTCCTGTTATGTTAGAACGGAATTGTCCCACATTTTCACAAACCAGTAGCATAAAATAATACAATGTATGCAAGGTGAGAAAAAATATGGTACCTTACATTTTGATAACATTGCAAGATGACGTCACGTTTTGCATGTGGCATTTTGGCATTGGTTTATGAGCGGAATATTCCGCCGGTTTTAAATCATGTGAAATAATAGGTGGCGACAGTGGATACTTGGTATATTACGGTAACCGTTCTAGATGGAAGATAGGAGCGAAGTTATCGTTTCGGAAAGTGAAACAGAAGAAGAAACTGTTTTCCCGCTAATTGACATTGGTTATGCTGCCCTCTCTCCTTGCTGTGAAGTCATTAGTGCTTCCACGAAGGTTTCCTTACAAAGAAGCAGTTTTAATTACGAACTCGTGTTGGAAAGCGATCCTGAAGATATGGAAGACGAAAGCTCTTCCGACCTACACGTGATAGTTATGGGTCCTGCTCCATGTGTTCCTTTTATGGAAAGTTTATATTCTTTGGGTTCTAAATCATTTAAACTGACGACGCATTTTCTGCGTCAAGACGTGCATTGCTCAAAGCACTTATTTGAAGCTGTCAAGTTCAGTGACAACGTTAAGGAACCGATTGCTAAAATTGAGCTTGTAATAGTTCGTGACTGGAGTGGCTGTGAAATGACATCCGTGCTCTTCGGAACCGACAATTTCAATTATTATCATTGCCCATTTCCTGACTACAACAAGAAGTTAAGAAAGAAATACAACATGAAGGCACATCTGGCCATTTCTCACCACGGGCCCTTTTACTGCCCTAAAGCTGACTGTGGTAAATGCTTTAGTTCTAAAGTTTCAAAATTAAGGCACGAAAGGAAGACTGCTCATGATGGACATTGCCTCAGCCCACCCAAGGTTTCCTACCATTCAAGACAAATTAAGAACTTTTGTTTGAGCTTGTGTAAAAAGATTGAAATGTCACCGGGTTCCTGGATGATATAGACGGTCTAATTATGTAAACGCTGTATGTTAACCCCATTCAAATCTTTTTTTGTGTCAACCCTTTCTTCATAAATCCAGAGACATGTATACAATAAAGAATGACATTACTGCGATTACTTAAAACTTTCGCTGAAAGGTTACATGATGTCTTTGCTGTAACTTCAGTTCCTGCAAATTCGTTACGAAATGGGCTACGACTGTCCTGGTGATTGCAGATGCCGTGGAAACAGTACTGTGTTATCTTGCCTACTGAGTTTTACTCCCCCTCCTCATTTTCTTCGTTGTAACTTTATTCTAAACGCTGCTGAACTTCCAGAAGTCAAGAATACCATTGACGTGCACGAACAGAACATTCCAATTTTCACTGTGAACTGTAGATCTCCGAGCTACCGTGTCTTCTTCAGCAGGCTTGCAGCGATTTCGTCTCTGTATTTATTTATTTCGTCCTAAATAAAAATGGAGACATTTGCACAATCAATAAGGATAGTGGTGAGAAGTGAAGTTAAAACAAAAACAGAAATAAAGCGACTTTACCTTTAAAATAAATGGCTCTTTACAATTCACAACGCATTCTGCCACCTGAAATGGCAAAAAAGTATCTCCAGTTTTCTAGCCCCTTCGCTAAAACTGAACGTTTATCACAAATTAAGTAATTAAGGCGCTGTTTACCGAAGTGCATTTTATCACTTTGTAGTTTTGTTCCTCTGGTCAATGCTCTCAGAAAATGCTTTTTACGGTGAGGCTCCGCCTCGACGTCCAATCCTCTACCTTTTTGTTGACCTGTATGTTGTTGAAAAAGGGTACACCCTTTCTTTAAATCGCGAAAAAGAAGTATTCTTGTCATTTTAATGTAGTGCTCAATAAATTGAATGATTTAAATGATGGAAGGCCCTTTAAATACCTAAATGACAGATTGCGCTACCATTTCAAATACCTCCACTTGTGTCATCCCTACCCTTTTACCCTACACCACAAGCCTGGGAAAAGTATCCCTTTCGGGCGGGCCATACCCGTATTGGTCATCATGATAGGGACTACCTTCCCCGGGATTGTGATATCTTGAGCTCACTACTTTCAGCGATTTCTTTGATTTCCTTAATTTAAATGGAAACTTCTCAGTGATTTTTGTTGATATGGCGGGTCAATGTAGACCTACCTTTAAAACATAGACGCCGCAACTTTTTGCATCGTCTTGTTGGGGCGTTTGGGGCGTCTCTTCCCCCCATGAAGCTGTATCGATCTTCCATGCCGTGAGCAGCTTTCTGTGTGTATCAAACATATGAAATTGAAGTTGAAGTTCACAAACTAACGATGGTAAGTAATGTACAGATAGTATTATTCATCACTTACCTCATGCATGTAAAAAAGAACTCTTTTCCTCCAGAGTTAATGACAGCATAGCTGTCAAAGTGGAGCAGCGTTCGCTTTCTTGGTTTCACAATCTACATCGTTAAGACAAATGAATAATCATCTTTCCTGAGAAATTCTATAAACCTTGCTCACCTTGCTTCCATATACATTTAGCAATGAACTTGAAAGTGCCATACCCCTAACGTCCAGTGGTTGCCATGGTTGACAGGGACGATGACGAGGTCTTTCGTCATGAAATTTACCTAATGCAGGGAAAAATTATTTTCATTATTGACGTAAAAAGGAAGAGAGACTGCCATATCGCGATTGTGCGATCGTATGAATCTTTAAAACATGCCCAAAACTGTCTGCCAAACCGGTGAAGGATAATACACCAAACCGAATAGTCCTTCATAGTCATAGTCATAGTCATAGTCATAGTCATAGTCATAGTCATAGTCATAGTCATAGTCATAGTCATAGTCATAGTCATAGTCATAGTCATAGTCATAGTCATAGTCATAGTCATAGTCATAGTCATAGTCATAGTCATAGTCATAGTCATAGTCATAGTCATAGTCATAGTCATAGTCATAGTCATAGTCATAGTCATAGTCATAGTCATAGTCATAGTCATAGTCATAGTCAGTCATAGTCATAGTCATAGTCATAGTCATAGTCATAGTCATAGTCATAGTCATAGTCGAAATAATAATCTTGAAATCTTAATTGCTACTTCAATTCACTAGTTAAACGAGGAATGAAAAATAAATAGCAACAGAACATTACTGACCTTCTGTATCCACCTCCATTTGGGTAACTTTTCGATTTCTGTGCTGTGAATTTTTTTCAGCAGCAATGAATCTGCGGCCAGCATCTTCCCTGCCTACGTATGAAGACATAGCATGGAATTGTAAACAGTGTTTCATTAAGCATAGTAAAGATAGTAAAGAGAAATAGTATATACTACTACTGTGGTGCTCGCCTTTTTACTGGAACCTTCAAGTGTCTTTAAACTTGCATTCATCACCTGTGTAAGAGATAGTCAAATATTTTAGTCACCTCAAGACCTATCGACATTGTTCAAAGACTTTGTGTCAATGGCAGGAACAAACTCTCAAAAGATTTTTCAATCACATTCTAACCTTGTCGTTGAGCCAACCAACACGAAATTTTGGTGAGAGTGCCAGCATTTTCGCTTGTTGGGTTTTGCTCATCTTGGGCTGTATTGTTTTAATATCAGCCACAGTCAGGGCATCACCCGTTAACGACTGGCAAACTACTTGTGCCAAGTTGGTGATATCCCAACAACGATCAACCTAGAATAAAAAAATCCAACATGAGCGGTAGCAGATCATAGCATTTAACTTTAAGCCCTGTTCGAGTCTATAGTGGGTAAATAAAGGATTGTATTGATTGTATTGCATTGCAGCGTAAAGCTTTTTCCTGATAATTATATACCGTATACAAGTTTTGCAACAAGTGATCATATCATCTGTTTGCAGTAAATTAGGCAGCGTTAAAATTAAACTAACACTTTTCTGAATAAAGTGCACCTTTTCGCGTAAACGCAATAACCTCCAGTGTTCCTCGTGTTCTTTCTTTACGGTATTCGGTTCGGCAATCTCATAACGGCCAGGTCCTATCCACTTGACTTGGACGTCACGCATGAATACTAAACTTTTTTCCACCTCCTCGGCATTCTTTTTAATTTCATACGTTCCATCTCTTCGTTCCAGGAACCTGACCGTTAGTGTGGTTTCCTCCTCACTCACAACTTTCCCTATGTACTTTAAATCTCTGGAGTAGCCTACCGCTACCCACTCCTCTTTCTTTTCAGAGTGCTCCTACAGAATAGAACGCGAGAAAGCACAATTTTTTATGGTAGTCAGAAAATGTACATAAACCGGGTTTTTAAACAGTTTTGAATTGTTACTAGTTTCGACGTTTATAATAACTGGTTATTTCCCGCAGTTACTGAAATAAATGAGAAATACCTGTTCTTTTATCTGGCAAACCGTTGCGTGGCTTCCCTGTTCCGAATGGCTTCTCATTTTCTGTTTGAAATTTAAAATAAGACGGTGTTAAAGGAAGGAATTAAACATTTGCCGGTTTTTCTTTGTAATGTTTAACATACCTTTCGGACTACTCCCAAAGGCAGATTATCGTCCTCATCATCCTCGTCATCCTCCTCTTCTCTTTGTATATCTGTATCCTAAGAGTCGCGAGAGAAATATGCATAGCAGGATCAACTCGAGTTGGCACAACAAGCATAAGAACACCATGCATGATAATTGTTTTGGAACCAATGAATAGGACATTACCATTGGAAAAGTTTCCACCTCTTCACTTTCAAGCGGCCATGAAACATCGATATCTTCTAGGAATTGGTCGTCCTCCTGTCCAAATGAAGAAAAACGTTGAGTAACGAAGATTGACCTCCAAGATTCGAGTTGGGAGGAAAACTGGTGCTATTGTCAACTTCAGATACAGAGGAACACACTCTCCCGCGGTAAAATAAATATCATCACCAAAATATCCAGGCTTTTTAATAATTTTCTATTTAGTGGGTTTTTAGTCAAAGTTCTTTATGCCACTGACTTCTGTCTTACATACCTCGCAAGTACTACCGGGTAAAATATAGGAAATATTCTCCATAAGGAGGCTAAGCCCTCTTTGACCTGATTCAAAATAGAAAGGGAAAAAAGGAAACTTAATTAATATTATGAATTTTACCTACGTACCAAATTGACTCGATTATTAAATTACAATGACCCTAAAAGGGGTCACAATTACCTCAGCATGCCTGGAGACCGTTGTCGAATTTCCTGTTCTCTCTTTGTTTTCATTCGCTCTTCTCTTCGATGCGCTACGTTCCTGGAAAGGGTCAAGGTAGCGTGAGAGTAGACAACTTGCGCTTGAGAAATGTTAAACAGCAACTTCTTTCACTTGAGTCTAGCAACATCCACTGACTTACCACGTTCATTAAGGGGTCTGCTCCTGTACTTGAGGACTGCAACACATCAGTCGCTGATACCTTTTAAGTGAGGAAGTCAATGTATCGGTCACATGTATATATGGGTTACCCACCAAGTGTGAGGTCAGTGATGGCTGGGTATTGGCCATTCTTTTTTTTTTTTTTTTCGTTTTTTGATTTTCTTCATTTTTGGCGTGATTATGGACCGAAGCGCAGTCTTGGTCCATGAACGTGTAATAAACGAACGAGCGGGAAAGATAGCTCAGTCCTCCGGGTTGGATAGCCAATCAAGAGCAGGATTTGGTATATCTTTCTCCATCACGGAGTTAGCCATGAAATGAATATTAATATAATCAGCGTGAAGACTATAAGATGAGATATTCACTGAAGTTCATGTACAGGTGATTGAAGGAAACGCAAGCTTTACCTCCTCAGTATTTACAGTATCTGTCTCTCTGTTCATGAAAGACATCTTAAACTCTGACATTTCTGTTTTAAGCTTTTGAATTTCCTATCAGGAGAGAAAAAAATGTACAAATCATTTGCTTTGTTATGGTTCGACAAGTCATCCTTATCGACGAATCACTCGTGTCACGGCAGTGAGACAGGACTATCGAAAAAGTACCGTAATGATTCGATTTAGCGCCCCTTCGAATGTGTTTTTATTGACAAGCGCCCCTATTTCAATATTATAATATTATAGCACTGTCAGAGTATGTTTCAAGGAATGTTCATCTTCTTTGATTGCTAACACAGGTACTGCCGCATTACAAAAACAGTGGTCTTCATCTGAATTTCTAAACTGTTATGTCCATGTGAGTGCATAATTCATTCAAACGAATGATCTCTATCGGGCGTCGAAATAAATTAAAATTTACTCATGTTAACTGAACATTCACCACATGTTTGTTACTGTTACAGTTTCTGATCCTCTTTTTAATAAATACTGTATTAGAGTTTTGTTTTGAACATTCGGTTGTTTCTCAAAACAGAAATAAGCGCCCTGTTCCGAACAAGCGCCCTGTCTCGAATAAGCGCTCTTCCTTGAAGTACCAAAAGTAAATAAGCGCCCCGGGCCCTAATATCGAACATTAAGGCAAGACGTTTTGACTTACCACTGAGTTAACATCCTGGTTACATTAGATAAACTTTATCAATTTCACGGTCCTTACTTTACTTATTGATTATGGTATGGGAGAGAGTTTGAGTTGTCCTGCTAGCTTTTTCACTGTTCAGTTAATATTCCAAGTCGCGTAGTCGTATTTTTCAACTGAGAGCTGCCAATAGTAAATTCATTATTGATTAAGGCTGCTTTGTTAGTGATAACATGGCGCACTGTACGAACATCTAACTTACAAGCACTGACGTCGTCCTGTGCCGTTCGGCAGTCTGTAGATGGGTCTCTAATCGGGACTTGTAGACTTCTTTCTCTGCCAGGCTCTAAGGGATTAACCAGAAAAGATCTGACTGTCATTTATTCGCCGGTTTTGACAGGGCAATTTTATATACTTGGCGATTTAAATCAGTAAAAACACGCATGTAGAAACCTACCTCCTTCAGAGATGCTCTTAACTTCGTGACGGTTGATTGTTCGTCAGTCAAAGCTTTTTTTAATTTCCCCGGCATAGAGTGGACGGAGCCTTGAAGCATTTGCAGTGACCTATCCGCTCCTAGATAACAACATGAACAACTTGTGAAAGCTGCCGGCGGCTGACTTTATTTTAGACTGTGAGGGCTAAACTCCTGGCTCTTCAAAACATAGGCACGCAAGGCGTGCAAGAGTTATTTTTTTGTGAACTATAAGTCTCGGAGATAGCAGCATTCATGGAACTGTTTACAGTAATGATTTGGTTGATTTAACAAGTTTTTTGGTTGCGATGTACAGCAAGAAAGAAACTGGGAGTTTATGATGTACATACAATGTTACATCGGTAATGGTAAGATAACTAAATAGTATGCCATAAAATGTTTGACTGAAGAAACTACAGTAATCTGACACGTCTCCAGATTAATGTAGATACCATCTTATTTTTTAACAGGCAATTTTATTCGTTCTTTGATACAACCCACACTGTGATTGGTCTGACACTCGCACATGCATAGCTCTCTCACTCACCGATCACGTAGCCCTTCCCCCCGGCGGGGGGACTCCCTTATATGGGCTATATAGGTCTGTGCGGCCCCGAAGGGTATGGTTTTTCAGCCGTTTTGGTCATAAATAGGGTATCGATTTTAGCTGATTTTGGCCATTTTGATCATAAATAGGGTATGGTTTTTGCAGTCTAGCCTTGATATGGGTATGCTTTAAGAAGAAGCCACTTTTTCATCATTATCGAAAAGAAAATCAACAAAAGCTCTTCACAAATTTATATGTTTACGGTAATTTAACATTGGTTTGAACTAGGGAGCTAATTATAACGCAGGTCTGAAACAGGGTTTTGATTTGAGGGTCAGGTCGTAAATAGGGTTTCGAATTTTTGGTCAGGTCATAAATAGGGTAAAGAATATCGCAGATTTTGGTCATAAATAGGGTAAGGGTTTTGGGAAGCGGGCCACACACCCCCGACCAATTTTTCTGGGAGTACCTCCTCGGGAGCCCTTCTAGCCCCCAAGAGGAATTTTTGCTCAAAAATACGCAAGTAAGAGAACTTTTCGCATTTTATACGAGTCGTAAGTTTACCCTTTTTACACAACACTACTTCACCGAAAATTGAAAGAAAGAGAAAAAAAACCTCTCTGGCACGTTGAAAGTCTGATTTAATTAAATTGCACTTTAACTTGGTGCCACACAGTCTTCAAAGAACATTTGAACAGTTTTCATACTTTTTACCTTTAAAAAATATCGGCCTGAAAAGAATGTCATAAAATGCCCATCAAATAAAAATATTAAAGTGCCACTGCAGAGACGTAAAAACCGTCCAGAAATGAAAGCTTCTTTTTTGTTTGATATCCTGGGAACAATAGCCGATAACTTGTAAGCTCTAATTGAATTTACTCCCATATGAAAAACAAAAGTGTCGAGTTACCATTTGTAACTAAAAATAGCAAACATCTCGTGGGAATAACAATAACAATAACAATAACATTTATTATTTGTATTGGGAACAAGTGGTGACGATTCGTCAGTTCTAATTGAATTTACCACCTTGTGAAAAACAAGAGTGTCAAATTACCCATTGTAACTAAAAAATAAAAGTATCTTGTTATATTTGCATGCAATAAGAACAAAGCAATCGTTACCTGCACTTACTATTGTAAACGTTAGAAATGCTTCAAATCTAAATAGTCTCGTCTCCTCTAAAACATGTCCTAAGAACTAGAACCGACGATTCGTGACCTCTAATTGAATTAACTCCTTGCGAAAAACAGAAGTATCAAGTTACCCTTTGTAATTAAAAATAAAAATATCTCGTGCCATTTGCCTACTACTAACTCAAGAACTGCTTCAAAACTCAAGACTCATCTCGTTCATAACTAGCCACCATTACACTGAAAATTATGCACTCTAAAACAACCCAATGTACGTATGTAACTGTCATACTCCCCTCCAAACCGGACTAAAAATCGCAAACCGGCCACATACACGCCACTCTTTATTTTTCAATTACCAAAGTCCTTGTGTTTATACATACCTTGTGTTTCTTACGTACCATTTACCTTTACAACAAGAAATTTGATTGGCTGTTCATAGTAGATCCAATCTGATTGGTGTGACATACATACATCTCTCACTCACTCACTCACTCACTCACCCATTGACCCGTCCATAACATACCCGACGCGCCGACTAAGAGGTATTTTTTTTACCAAAAAAAATAACTCAAAAACGATCCTTCACTGTACTTTTGACCACAAACCTCGGTCTTGACAAATCTTGCTACCACACTTCAGCTCATCCACTACTTGTTAATTATAGATCTCCCGAGATGGAGAAAAATCCAAATAAACGTTACCTCTGATTGAGTTCATCCACTCTGTTTTTGTGTGTCCTAGCTACTCTTGCTGCTTCAGCTGCAGCTTTGCTCCCACATTCTCGTGTTGTCTCTTCAATGGACTCTTGTCGACGTCTCTCAGCGTTTTTCTAGGTAGAGTTGAAAACAATTCCAAAGATCAACACTAATTGATGACTTTTTTGTTTCAAACGTTGTTATCAAGTTGACAGTCTGAGCCCCTGAAGGGGAAGGGGGTGGGGGCAGGGGAGGACTCCTACATGAAATGTTCCATGACCCCCCCCCCCCCCCCGCCCCCACCCGGGAAATTGAAAGGAAATCTCTCAAAAGGCACTGGACTCATTTTTTTTTATGGGGTAGCGAATTTTAGCCATATGTGACTCAAAGAGATGCCTTAAAATTCAGGCTTTTAAGAGGTAGCAATGTTGTAAGTGACAATGGTTGGCCAAGAGCAAGAGCCATGACAAAGAGAAGGTCAAAAGAAGTTTCCCAATTTCCCTAGTTTTTTTCATTTACTGAAAAACTTATTGCAGGCATTACGGATGTCTCTATTCTTATCTTCATAATTTTGTAGAGTGATCATGATCTTGATTCTGGGCTTGCAAAATCTTCTCCCTTCTCTGGTTATACTCTATCTGATGTTCTGACATTCCCAGTCCTCATGAGACATGATCATAAAATAATTATGTCATTAAAAATATTACCCTTGCAACAGCAAGTGCTTCCCCAACGGCCATTTCTCTCTACAGCACTGCTTCATTCCTCAACTTTCTTGTGAGTGTTTCTGTAAGGTTTCTCATTTCTTCTTGTTTCCTTTTCTCGGCTTCTTCTGCTGCTTTCTGCAGAGCTACCTGCTTTTCCTCCTGGGATCTCTCCCAAGCTGAACGTGCACGCTTCTTCTCTGCGACTTCACATCTGTACTGAATTTCTCCCACTTGCTCCTCAGCTCGCTAAAAAAGAGAAAATAAATTAAGCAGTCCAATAATCTTGTCTGAGGTTATAAACTGTATTTCCCATAAAGAGCAGGCTCTTACACTGATTCTCTATCAGTTTGCCAAGCATTCTTTGCTTTGTTGGGGAGGAGTGCATGGCGAGCCATAAGCACATCTGGATAGGAGGCTACATAAAAAGCAGAGTTTCTCAACTGCTGTCAATTGGTGAGAATTTTCTGCAGATAATTTTATTAATATTTGACACAATCTGAGATCAGGATTCAAATGAATGAAAGCAATATCAAATTATATCCACTAAATATTGAACAGAAATTTGGTTGAGCTTGTGCTCCACCTAACAGATACATGTAATACTTACAAGTGTTGGACCAATTGATTACTAGATGCCTAAAAAACACCTAGCCAAAGTATTGATTGCTTAACACTTCCAAGTTTCAGTTTACCTGGGATATACTTTTTCAGTCTTAGTATTAGCTATCTCGAACCTCTGCTACCTTGAACTATTTTTTGTTTTCCTTGAGAGTTTGAGAAAGCAGGCATCAACTGTATTTTTCTACTAGCATGATTGTATGATCTGAGAGAAACACAATGACTACCGGTACTCTCTATTACTGTTTTATGAGAACACCCATAAGATTATGTTTTCTCATCACTGTTATCAGTACATCAGCTTGTTATTATTGTATAGAGAATCAAATACATTAGATGTGGATCACTCTTGGAATAAAATGATTTGCCAAATTCATATTGACATTAATTGATATGAAATCAAGCAAAAAATGGTCAAGACAAGAGAATAGCATATAAAATTAAGACTTTTATTTCAATTATATTACCAGCCTAGCTTCTTCCAAGGCCTGTTCTCTCTCCTCATTCATTCGTTCTCTTAGTTCATTCAAAGATTGATTCAGCTTTGCAAGTGCCTTTGCTTCAGCAGCAGCAACCTGGTATTTATGAAAGAAACATTCAAAACATCACCTTTTGATGTAAAGTTAATTTTTCAGACCAGATGAGCAAATATTGAGTAATGATAATACTGATGACACTGAAGCCGGGATTACAAGACTTTTTTAAGCTGGGGTCTGTTAGTATTACAGAATAATATCCTAGTTAATTTGTAACTTCAAAAAATTACTCAAAAAATAAAGAAAGCTTAAAATAAAAAGAGCCTTTTTCTCTTGTTTCTTTTTCTTTTTCATTTTAAATCTCCAAACACACCCTTTAAGCAGGCGCAAAATAGAGCATGCGTGGACATTTAGCTACTCACAGCATCTCGGACTGCTTTCTCTTTGTCTTCTCTCATAACTTGCTGGATTTCATTCAGAAGCTCTGTTCCAATACCTGAAAATATACACAATTACGCACATTAAGTGAATCAAAATCAATCAAATTTACACTCAAAATTTACTACCAAACCGTAGCCATTATATCATATGATGATATTGTAAATTATTTAGATCAAAATTTCTCTTGTTATCAATTTCTTGATATGGCTGCAGTGTGCATTTAGCTTGATTTGCTCCCGAACACTATACCCTAACTTCATGTAATATTCCTTAGCACATCTTAGCCAGGTTTGGTAGATAGTTTTTATACGAACACTTCTGTTGAACTCGAGTACAGATCAGTTGTTCTAGAACATAGTGATCACGCCGAGGATTTTAAGACTATAGCAGCATATCTTTAGATGAAGAACGAAGACGATAAATACTTTACTTACATACGATGTTGTTGTGCGTAACCTTTTGTGTTTTTAAGGTTGTTCTGCCATTTAACATTCGTTCTAGCGTTAGCAAGGGATTTCCAGACGCCATCTTCAATTTTTGCGTCTCCTCGTAGCTATGCGAACGCGACTTAATGAAGTCCCAGTATCCCTTCTTACCTCACGGTGCGGCTGCCGGCTCTCCTTGCCCGTTGCGCTTCACACTTCTCTGCTGTAGGCGAATGATTCCTTAACCCCCAGTAATTTTCACAATAGTGGAAAAGAACTCTCACTAGTTTAATTTAGATGGACAAATCTATGCGAGAGCGTGATAGATCCTTCTCATAAACCCTGACTGTTGACAACGTCTCCTGACCATACAGTACAAAAACTAAATCGTAAATACTCTTTTTCTTTGGCCATCGTAGCCTAACAAGGAATAGCATGCAAACTGCGGTGATAAACATGATAAAAATACGCGTTGTTGGAAAACAAAAATGATACCTTTTTACTTGACGTTTCATATGTTTCAACATAAATCTTAGGGAGTGACCACTGAAAGTAGAAGTAGTCATCATAATACATCAAATATTTCCGCGATTGATCAAAACGCGTCACATGACTGAAACTGGGGAATATCCGAATGAAATTCCTCAATTTTCAAAATCGCCCGTGCGAAAAATATTTGAAGGATAATAAACACAATGGTCGCACACAGTAGCCTCCATTTGAAGCGAAAATATGCTCGGATATTTGTTCTTAGGGCCGATTTACACGGTACGACTTTGTCTTATAACACAAGCTTACGACGGGCTTACGACATGACCAAGGACCATTTACACGCGCACGACATTTTCACGTACTAAATTAAATATGCAAAAGTTTGTTTCGGGATTTTCAGAGCGAAAGTTCTAAACAGATATTTTAGCTGTCCTGTGCTTTAAAAAAAAACTTTATAACGAGACATTTTTCGCTTTAATCCGTTCAGTACTTTTCGAGAAACGGCTTCATGTGACTCAGTCAACAACAACTCCGTCCGCCATTTTGACGCAAGAAATTTGTCACAAAATACGTCATTTTCTATCGATTGCGGCTACGATTGTCGCAGCATTTTAAAACATGTTTTAAAATCCTACGACATTTTTTTGACGTACACAACAGTCGTAAGCGAGTTGTAGGTTTGATTGTGAAAGTAAATGTGAGGGATTAAAGAGATGTAGGCTGTGTAGGTATATCTTGGGAATTAATACGATGAAAGCTGTGTAGGTATATGTAGGGGATTCATGAGATGTATTGCTGTGTAGGTATACGAGGGAGATTAATGAGATGGAGGTTGTGTAGGTATATCTAGGGGATTAATTAGATGTAGATTGTGTAGGTATATGTAGGGGATTAATGAGATCTAGGCTGTGTAGGTATATGAGGGGGATTAATGAGATGTAGGATGTGCAGGTATATGAGGGGGATTAATGAGATGTAGGTTGTTTAGGTATATGTAGGGGATTAATGAGATGTAGGATGTGTAGTCACATGTGTAGTTATATGTTGGGAATTAATACGATGAAAGCTGTGTAGGTATATGCAGGGGACTGATGAGATGTATTGCTGTGTAGGTATACGAGGGGGATTAATGAGATGTAGGTTGTGTAGGTATACGTAGGGGATTAATGAGATGTAGGTTGTGCAGGTATATGTGGGGGATCAATGAGCTGTAGGCTGTGTAGGTATATGTATGGGATTGATGAGATGTAGGATGTGTAGGTATATGAGGGGGATTGATGAGATGTAGGCTGTGTAGGTATATGTTGGGAATTAATACGATGAAAGCTGTGTAGGTATATGTAGGGGATTGATGAGATGTATTGCTGTGTAGGTATACGAGGGGGATTAATGAGATGTAGGCTGTGTAGGTATATGTAGGGGATTAATGAGATGTAGGCTGTGTAGGTATATGTAGGGAATTAATGAGATCTAGGCTGTGTAGGTATATGAGGGGGATTAATGAGATGTAGGCTATGCAGGTATATTAGGGGGATTGATGAGATGTAGGCTGTGTAGGTATATGTTGGGAATTAATACGATGAAAGCTGTGTAGGTATATGTAGGATTAATGAGATGTATACTGTGTAGGTATATGAGGGGGGATTAATGAGATGTAGGCTGTGTAGGTATATGTAGGGAATTAATGAGATCTAGGCTGTGTAGGTATATGAGGGGGATTGATGAGATGTAGGCTATGCAGGTATATTAGGGGGATTGATGAGATGTAGGCTGTGTAGGTATATGTTGGGAATTAATACGATGAAAGCTGTGTAGGTATATGTAGGATTAATGAGATGTATGCTGTGTAGGTATATGAGGGGGGATTAATGAGATGTAGGCTGTGTAGGTATATGTGAGGGATTAATGAGATGTAGGATGTGCAGGTATATATGTGGTTGAGGAAGAATACTTGATTATATATCCAGGCGGTATTGTTTTAAGAGAGATTAAGAGAGATGTATATATTACGGTGGAGTTATTAACTTATAAAGCGTCATAGCCAAACTAGACAAACGAGTTTCTGACACCGGCGGGATTTGATTATTCAAAATGGCGGACATACCTCAATTTAACCTATAATATGTTAATTTGTCAAACATTCTTTATATGCACGCTTGTGTTCTGTAACGGCTTTGTAATTTATGCTATACATACACTGTATGTATAGCATAAATTACAAAGCCGTAATACTTCACTGCAATACGTTCACCGCGAGAGCAACCACCCGCCGATCACTACTAAGAACATTCCCGCCGGCATCAACAAACGACTGTCGTCCCTATCATCCGACAAAGCATCCTTTGACCAAGCCGCCCCTCCATACCAGAAAGCACTCGACGAAAGTGGATATCACTACACACTACGGTACGAACCAGCCAACACACGCAAACGGAGAAACCGACAACGTAATAACATCCCCTGGTACAATCCTCCTTTTAGCAAGAACACCAGCACCAACATCGCACACAAATTCCTCGCCCTAATAGACAACCACTTTCCGAAAGATCACAAGCTAAGAAAAATCTTCAACCGAAACACCATTAAGATCAGTTACAGCTACATGAACAACACAAAACAAATAATCGACAGCCATAACAAACGCATCCTAACTGCATCTATGCCGACTGGTGACATCGCCGCCGCCGCTACCATTAACAATAAAAAGACATGTAACTGCCGACAAAAGAACACATGCCCGCTCGACGGAAACTGCCTTCAATCATCTGTAATCTACTAAGTCACCGTAACACGCAAAGACAACAACACGACAGAAACGTACATCGGACTCACAGAGAACGACTTCAAAACTAGATACAGAAACCACACTGCATCATTCGGTACATTTGGCTGACCCCTAGTCCATGGACTACCCCGGCGGACCTGGTCCATGGACTACTTGAATGGACTACCCGTGGACTACCCTAAATGGACTACCCTAAAATTTGTGGCAAACATAAATTTAACGATGCCAGAACCCGAACAAAAGATGCGATCGATCGACTAACACATTACGGAACACTTGCGATGTAATAGATTTAAAGATCCGAACAAAAGACGCGATCGATCAGAACAGTTGCGATTTAATCCTCAAACTTTTCCTACCCTAACATCTGGACTTTTGTTACAAAATATTGGATTAGAGCGAGTTTTTCTTTTGTTACCTACATGATAAGACACGACATTCACATAACCCCACACACCCATACACCCATACACCTCCAATACACCGCCATTATGCATGTCTACCGCTGGCCAAATGAGTGTAGCTAGCAGGCGCAGTAGTTGCCCACGAGTCACTTACGGTCACTCACAATATGGGCCAATATGGAAAGCATGCTAGATGTTAAGTGGAAATTTTACATATATAATGCATTCATCTCTGACTCGTGAGCCAGTTCTTTACGCCATGACGGGGAACGAAAAAAGCAACTCATTTCCTTTATTTCGGTTGTAACATTTTGTGGCAAAGGTCCAGCTGGGGATTAAATCTGTTACATCGCAAGTGTTCCATAATTTGTGTTTCCCGATCGATCGCATCTTTTGTTCGGGTTCTACCATCGTTAAATTTATGTTTGCCACAAATTTCAGGGTGGTCCATTTAGGGTAGTCCACGGGTAGTCCATTCAAGTAGTCCATGGACCAGGTCCATCGGGGTAGTCCATGGACTAGAGGTCAGTGAAATGTACCAACCCGCATCATTCCGCCACACTAAACACAGAAACTCGACCGAACTCAGCAAGCACATCTGGACCCTCAAAGACAATAACATCGAACACTTTATTTCCTGGCGCATTCTCTCATCACACTCGCCGTACAACAGCTCAAGTAAAAGATGTAACCTTTGCCTTAAAGAAAAATTCCTTATCATCTGCCAACCCGAGCTATCAACACTAAACAAACGTAATGAACTCGTGTCATCTTGCCGCCACAGAAACAAAGCCCTCCTACGAAACAACTAACCCGATAAATTTCGCGCTGCATATATTATGTAAACTAGTAATAACCAAAGGTTAGAAAGTGCGGGCGAGGACGATATCAGGTCATTTTGGGTAAAAAAGGTTTATATTGTCCAAGGTATAGTCAGTAAGTGATGCATAGTAGTTATAAGGATGTGAAATATTTTCTAAGGCAATCCCTGCTCCTGCAGTTCTCCCCCCTCCCCTCGTTTCCCCTCCCCTCGTTCCCCCTCCCCTCGTTCCCCCTCTCCCCCTTAAACTCCCTCTATATTCCCTGTAATGATTGAGTCAAAATGAATTTTTGGAACTCAACAAATATTTATTGAAATATTATAACCTATAAAATTTTGAACATGTGATTTAAATGATTAACAAAGAATTCCAACAAAACGCATTGGTTATCATATGCAAAACTTGAACATGTTATTGGACAGTAACTATAACGAAACTATTATATAAATTTGAACAAGTGATTTCAATGATAAGTAAAAATTTCCAACAAAATGCATTTCTTATCATATGCAAAACTTGAACATGTTAGGAACTGTAACGAAACCAATATTGTTACATGATGTAAGTTGACATGAGAGGTAAATGTTCAGTTTGTCAACAAATTTGAATTCCTTGACAGTAACTTTTTTATTAGTATTTCTCAGAAGGTCTGGCCCTTGAAGCTGTCACAGATTAACTTCTATTGAGAATACAAAGTGTTTACTCTTATTCAAGTTCATTATTTCCTTGATGTAATTTGATGTTGTGTCCACTAGCATTGTAATGTTCTCAACGGAAAGTAACGCTTCAGAAATTTGATCGGATGTTAGCGGAGTGTCTTCTTTGTTCTTGTTCAGAAGACATTGCAACACATCGGTGAATGCAGTGAACCACGTTTCAGTGCCATCAACATCAGCACAAAGTCTTGCTGACATAGCTTTCTTTGATGATTTCGTTTTCTGGGTGGCACTACATGATGGGCAGGTGACAATTTTATCATTTATGGTGTATGGTATCTTCTTGTTACATGATTTAAGTTGACATTGGAGGTAAATGTTAAGTTTGTCAACAAATTTGAATAGACCATTTTACAGTTGTCTGCTCGGTGACCTGGCCTTTGTATGGCAGCGAGGCTAGAGTTGACCTTGTTTTGATACAGACCTCACTGCTTTTGTCATGTAAATGCACCTAGTTAGCATCAGAACAACTTGTTTTACACAACAAAAGCAGAGAGGTCTGTATCAAAACAAGGTCAACTCTAGCCTCGCTGCCATACAAAGGCCAGGTCACTGAGCAGACAACTGTAAAATGGTCTATTCCTTGACAGTAACTTTTTTATCTGTATTTCTCAGAAGGTTTGACCCTTGAACTTGTTCAAGTAGAGGTGGTACTTCTTCGAATGTTGTTGTCACTGTCGTTCCTAACATGGTGTTTCCGGAATAGTTTTTAACACTAAGATTCTTGATGCTGTAACTCTTGGAGGTTTGGAGTTTATTTATCATTTCATCCCAGATGTGAAGAACTGCGTTCCCAGTTGCATCTTCTATTGCACAGTCTTCTTTCACTGTGCCATTTTCTCCATTTCTTTTCTTGACTTGCTTAGGTGGTTTGCCGCCAAGAGTGATAACTCCTTTGACGTTTACCTTTTGGTTTCTTGTGAGATTCTGTAGGTGGTTCAATGATATGTCAGTGGAAGTTACAGCAGGACCATTTTGTGCAGTGCAATCTGCAGATAGTGATGATGGTGTATATTGGAAGGTAACATCACCATTGGACATTTGCAGTAATGTTGATTGTTGGTTGACCAGAATCTGTCCATTGTCCTCCCTGACATTAACGAGCTTTACTGGATTTCCTGTGGTTTCAAAATGCTGACACTGATTGTGTGTTGATTGATCAAATCCAACAACTCTCAAGGTTTTAGTGCGAGAGGCAACTTGATCATTGCCATAAAATAGTCTTATTGCATTTTCAAATTCATGTAGATTGGGTACCGCTGATGGCTGTCGAGTAAGAAGAAGTTGCCAGTCTTCTGTAGTTGAATCTCCAGTTCTGAGACGCTTTAATAAATCTTTAAAAGAAACCTGTTCTGGGTTAGAACCTTTTACTGTTTGATTTTGAGTTAATTTTAGAACTTTGTCAAACATCAAATATGCAAGATGGCCTTGTTCACCTAGAACCCCTGATGGCTTTGTATGATACAAAGGTTTGCCTGCGACAGGTGGTAATTGTGCAGTGTCCCCTATTAAAATAATTGATACATTTCCAAAAACTTCCTCCTGTTGCTCAGTTGCCTGCCTACAGCGTTTATCAATCCAGCCAAGCAATGTTTGACCAATCATAGAGTACTCGTCGATAAGTATGTATTTAATGTCATGTAGTTTATCTTGTAATCTTACTAGGGTTTGGCCTTTGAGATCTGTGTTGCCCCTGGGGCCAACAGGTAAGCTCAGAAGTGAGTGAATGGTTATACCATTTACACTGAATGAAGCTTTTCCAGTAGTTGCTGTCACAGTACAATTATTTTGCAGGAGGTTTCTCAATGCATTGATAAGGTAACTTTTGCCTGTTCCAGCAAAGCCATTTATTATCAGATGCAAAGGTGACTGAGGGTCCGGGTTGTTGAAATGGTCTTTCACTATATTGAATGCAAGTGACTGCATGCTACTAAAAGTATTTATATCTACATTGAAGTTTTGTTCTTGACTTTCATAAAACTGTGTTTAGGATTTTATCTAAGAACTCATTTCTAACAGTTGCTGTGGGGTGTATGAATAACTGTAGCTGTGCCAGTCATTTTCTGAGAAGGCTTCAAAATTGTTTGTATAAGTTGAGTTAATTAAGTCTGCTAAAACCATCCATTCTTCGCGTTGCTGCTCTGGTTGTACACAATTTTCACTTTGCTGAATATCAGAGAGAGACTGTATGTCTTCCAGCTTTCCATGCCAATCAGGTACGTGTTTTTTTTGCAAAATTTGTTTGCAAGAAACTTTTTCACTGTAAAATAAATACATCATCGCTGCTTGCTTGGTTTTCCCATGCGTCATCCTGTTTGTTTTTCCAAGGTTTATATCTTAGCAATTGGTACTTACAGTATAATCCAAAATTTGTACTTTTTGGATTGGATGAATACGTGGGGAAAACTCTTGGTGCTACATTGTTTAGTTGATCTACTAATTTTCCATTGACAAGTTTGTATTTCATTGCAAACTGAAGAAAATTTTAAATTACGCAAGTCACATTTTACAGTGCCTTGATATTTTTCACGTTGAGCATACACATCAAGCAAACTGTCTGTTGTTGCTCTATCATCAGGTTTTTTTGTTACATTAGGCCTTCGCGAACCATTTAAGTTGATAGGGATTACATTAAAGGACGAGCTTACAAGGTTTAAGAAAAGTAAATTGTGCATTGCTTCTTGTGCAGAAAGATCTCGCTGGCCAAGTGTTTTCATCACAGTTTTCTTAATCATGGATGCAGCATTGGCATTTATTTGTGAATTATGTACAATATTACTGAATGCTTGCTTAAGAAGATGCGATCTGGATTCAGTTTTTGCTGCATACTTTGCCAAGTACTTCACACATGCATGGTAATCTACAACTACTTGAATGTCACAATTTGCACGCCAGCCTTGAAGTTGAAGGCGCTGGTGGTTGTTAACTCTGTGATCATTTCTTTTTGTAATTACCTGAACTCTGTATTTTGATGTGTTGTCTTTTGAATGAATGCTCAAAATGCAATGATGTTTTTTCGCAAGTCTCAAATGGAAAGTTAAATCGACATTTTGGGTCTGTTTCATTGTTCTTTTTTCGCAAACAATAACTTGTACTACATCGAGTGTGTCTTTGAACCATATTCAACAAATCAACGTAGTCAGTGTCAGAATGTTTGATATTTTTGTGGTATTCTTGACAAGGATGAATAGAAGGTTTTATCCACAGGCCATTATCTGGAGGATTTGGGTTACAGGTGGACAATAACCAATCAACATATTGACAGATCTTCTCAGCAGCTATTTTCCCCTCACTCACTATTGTACTGGTAGCATTATCTTTATTATTTTCTGCCAAATAACCACTAAGTGCAGTTTCACTTAACTTGCATAGGCCTGGATCATTGCTGAGTTTGACAACACCATGGCAATGAATGCTCCCTCTAGACTGATACTCAAATCTGTACCAGTGCCATTTTGCATCAAGTGAATCATATAGCCAGTGCTTGATAAATTGTTTCAAGCGTTCAGTAAAAAACCAATCAACAATGTGAGGATTGTAATAACATTTTGACGTCTCGTTTCAGATAAGCTTTTTCCTTTATCTGTTTTGTTTCCAATAAGAGAATAATAATGTAATTCTGGCCAATGCATATCTGCTGCTGAAAATGTGAAAAAGAATGTGGGAGGTCCAGCATGTTGAATGATTGCTTTCAAATCCTCTTTTGCTTTGTACCAATAAGCATCTGGCCCACTTATGTTAGTAATGTAACGGGACAGCTTTGTCATCTAAAGGTTTGCATTATTGTTGTCAACCATTTCTCTTATTTCTTCCAAAGTCAGATGTTGTTCTCCACGATTTTGTTTTACAAATATTCCGGTTTGTTGTAGGATTTGTTTACGCTGAATCACGTTTAAAGCCCAATATGAAAACCTCGGATGATTTGCAAACCGGTAAATCCATTTATTGTCCTTTTTCTCTGCAAATTTAATAAGGTGTTTTATCTTTTCTTTCAGAGTTATATTTTTTTTCAAATTGCAGGATTTCTTGGATCTCCTTTACCATCAGGAAACAATGTTGGAAATGCCATTGTGGCTAAAAAGGGAGTGACATACTCATTTAAAGGGCTATTACCCAAATTTGGCCTGTTCATATGTCCCTGTGAAACATTCTGACGAATGAAATCAATTTCTTGTCGCTGGGTGTCATTAACAGGTAGCAACCTGGAAGAATCTGTATTACTGTTATAAACAACATCATCTTCATTAGAAACAGGACCAACATCTGGTCTGGAAGTTGCGTTATCCTCTAATGAAGTCTCATCTGTTTCTATAGAAAGAATTTCATTGGGAACATCATTCTCTGGTAAAGAATTGAATGCGTGATAATTTAATTCAATGTGTGAATAATGTGGATTATTTTTAACAAGCTAGTGAATTGCATCTGAAACCACTTGTCTTCTCACCGAAAGGTTTTTAACAAAATTTCCTTTTCCTTTAACTTTAACAAGAATTATTGATAAATCTTTAGGGTATCTTGGAAGTAAATGTGCCAATTCACTGACATCTTGAGGAAAATTTATTGTATGTGCTGAATATCCTCTTTGTCCTCCTGGTTTAATATAAATATGCATTATAGGAAGAGCTTTAGCAATAAGCATTTCTTCTATTTGCGTTAAACCAGAAAGTTCACTGGGTACTGGTGAGGGTATCATTAAGTTTTCCTTGGAGAATTTTTTTGGTGACTCCTTTTCCCTTGAGCACCTAGAACACTTATAATTTTGCAGACATTTTGGTGCCACTCTCAATGGCCATGCTTCAAAACAAATTTTGCTTTGGTAAATGGCATAATTATTGGAATTATGGAATTTAGTTATATTTTCTTTTGCCCAGCTCTGTTTGTGAATATCTCCATTTTTTTCTGCATCAAAATTTAGTAAGTATTGTTTTTGTGTAATGGTACAGTTACCCTCTGGCTGATTATTACACGCCTTTTTTACAATATTTTCAGGACTTTGTTCTTGTTTCCTTTTTCTCTGCCTATTATCTCGCCTGTTTTGAAGTCTCTTTTGATGTTGCTCGTGTGATTCTGATAATTTTAATTTAAGATGTTTCACGGCATTCTTATTAATAGTATGAGGTACTGTAGAAACATAATGCAAGTCTTCTATGTAACCAACAAACAATACTCTTTGGCTTTTATTAGCAAGAGGTGGAGTTATCGTAGTGCCTTCTGGGCAAGAAAGCCTTGTTTCAATGATATGAATTACACAATTAAATTGATTGGCTACAGCTTGTATGATAATGTTGTCACACCATGTGCCTGGTGTTGCCATTCTTTTCAAATAACGTTTCGATGAATCCTCGGATATACTCTCTACAAACAACTCAGCATGTTTTTCTAAATAGCTAACACCAGCTTGCCTTACAGCAATATGAAACTCAGAAGTGCCATAATACTGATGTGAAATTGCTCTGAAAAAGCAGTCACCAGTGTTTCGATATCGAACAGATCATAGAAAACTGTTCAAAGTGCTTTAATGGAATCGAGTGTTCCCTAGAATACACTTGAGACAACGCCTTGCTCTATCTAAAAAGGTGTTATATCGATTACAAAATCACGTGACACACTTGCGTTACTATAATCTCTAACCTAGTGATACGATCTATCGTTACATCCCTTCGTTTCTAAAAAAAATCAAAGAATCAAATAAATCAAATTGAGTTCTACTTAAGTCATGTCCTGTTTTGTTTGTCCCTTTGCTTTAGCAAACATAGTCCCTCAAGTACAAAGGGGTCTTGACAAGTCGACCAGAACGAGTTTGCTTTACTCCAGCCGGCTGCTTTGTTAGCGCTGAATCGGCTGCTGGAAGCTTTACTGGTGTCTCTGGAGAGGGCGCTGTCTGCGACGAATTGAATGGTGAAGTTGCGGTTTCTTGGGCTGCCGGTGTATTGTTGTCCTGTGGCATTTGATCTGTTTGCGGCTGCATTGCCTGTTCTTTAGTTGCCTTAAGATGTCGTCTGTTACGTCGTAAGATGGAACCATCTTCTGTAAGGACATTGTATGACCTAACATTGACTTCTTCCTGGACTGTAGCTTTCTTCCATGGTTCTTTCCTGTTCTTTAAAGGCTGTAGTCGCACTGTGTCACCTTTCGCTAAGGGTAGTAGATCTTTAGCATTTCGATTGTAATAGAATGCTTGTTTCACCTTGATTTTGTTCCTCTCTTCCTGGACACTTTCAGCCAGCTTTGGTCTGAGAAGGGTTTCTCTTGCCGGGAGTAGTGTTCTGGTCCGACGACTCATCAGTCGCTTAACCGGACTGCTTCTCATGCCTTCGGTGGGCGTGTTCCCGTGATCGAGAAGCGCGAGCCAGGGATCTTTTCCGTCGTCATGTGCCTTCCTAATTAGCCTTTTGACCGTCTTGACAGCACTTTCGACCAGGCCATTGGACTGCACATGTCCGGGACTTGAGGTGACATGATCGAACTCCCACTGACGTGCAAATCTACGGAATTCGTCCGAGTCGAACTGGGGACCATTATCCCAGACCACTTTGTCGGGGATGCCTTGTCTTGCAAAATGCTGTTTCAGCTTGGAGATAACAACTTTTGACGTTGTGCTGGATTCCATTCAATCAACTTCCCAGAAGTTGCTGTAGTAATCCACTGTGACAAGGTAGTGACGGTTGCTGAATTCAAATAGGTCAACAGCTACCTTGGACCAAGGCTTGTCCGGTACGTCGTGCGGGTGGAGCTTTTCCTTCTGCTATGACATTTCGAAGTTTCTGCAGACGTCACACCGATTGACATAATTCTTCAGGGCAGCTGTCATTCCTGGCCAGTAGACACTCTCTCTGGCGCGTCTCAGACATCCTTCTAAGCCAATGTGCGATCGGTGGATTCTGGCAAGAACTTAGGGCCTGAGGGACACTGGAATTAAACATCGATCTCCCTTGAATACGATTCTGTCTTCAACTGAGAGCTGGTCACGCACATCAAAGAATGGCGTTAATTCGGCAGGAAGATCGTTTTTGGTTTCAGGCCATCCTGTCCCGAAGTTGTACGGTACACAAAAGACTCTCGATGTTGTGAACAATTCACGGGTTTAATGACAAAACGAAACGAAAATAATACAAAATAGTTTCTCTCTCGATCCTCGTGTTGTTTGCGTTGTGTTCGTGTCTCTCCCCTCTATCAACCTATTTCACAATACTTGTCTCTTATTACAATTTTACTTGTCAATCATCTTTAATCATCTAAGAACTAAATATGACATCCGGTTGTAAGGCTACGCAGTCACGACAGTTCCGGTCACGCTCCCCTAAAATTTGATTATCACTTAAATTTTACTTTTATCACGATCAATGTCAGTTGAAACTGAAAAAACGATTCAAAGTTCAATCATCCGCGGCAATTAATCTGATTTTAGCTCCCGCGTCTACTGCTGCTCTTCGTCTCTCAACGGTTCTCCCCTACACTCTAATCTCCGCTAACTCCTCTGTGTTCCTTTCAAGTGGGCTCCGTATTTCGAGAGGACACACCAGCTGTATTGGCCTCTGGATTTGGTTTCCCTTGTGTAGCAAATCAACTCCTCTTACAACTCCGTCTCTGCCTCTGATGTGTTTCAGAACACGACCTTTCTTCCATTCTCCTCTGTTCTTCTCATCACCGATGATGAGTACGACCTCTCCGATTTCTGGGTAGTCACTCTCGCCTCTCTTGATTCGGTGACTTTCCATAAGGCCGTGAACATACTCCTTCTTCCACCTCTGCCACACATGCTGCCTTTTCTCATTCAATCGTGCATGTAACTTGGTGACTTCGTCTCCGTCCAACTCTATGTCTTCTACGGTGTACGATTCTTGTCCCCACATGAGTGTGTTAGGCGTCAACACTTGCTCCTCTCCTGTTTCGCTTTCCATGTATGTCAAAGGACGGTTGTTGAGATGTCGTTCGATATCCATCACTACAGCTTCAAATTGTGCGTATTCTAGGTGTGTTCTCCTCATTGTTTTGTACAAGGTTCTCTTCACCTCTTTAATTAACCTTTCGTACAGTCCTCCCCACCACGGCAACTTTGATAAGTTGAATTGCCACGTTATCTGCTGTTGCGCTAAGAAGTCTTGCAGCTCTTCACTCTTGCGTATCTTCTTGATCCAGGTGGCTGTGGTTTTGAAGACGGCTGCGTTGTCCGACACGATGCGTTTTGGGCGGGTACGGCGTGTGATGAATCCGTTGAGCTTTCTCCGGAATTCCTCTGCTGTTTGTGACTTAGTCACCTCTAAGTGCACTGCTCGTGATGTTGCGCAAGTGAATATCAATATGTGACACTTGCCCTGCTCTTTCTTGGAAATCTTGTAACTGAGGGGTCCTGCGAAGTCGATCCCTGTGGTCTCAAATGGTCTTCCACATTCTGTGCGGAACGGTGGTAGTGCAGCTGTTTCTGTTGGTCTGTATGGTTGAGTGCGAAACACCTTGCACAAGTAAGAGCTGTTGATTATCTTCTTCGTCTTTGATCTCAGTTGAGGTATCCACCACTCCTCTCTCACTGCTGCTGTGGTGCTTGCGACTCCTAGGTGCTTTATGTCTTCGTGGATATGACGTATGAGCTTGTCTGCAAATACTCCCCCCTCAATGTACGTCGGCTGGTAACCAGGAATCCTCCCCTTGCATTTGAAGATACCAGTGTTTTCGTCTGTTACTAACTTCCAACCGGGGCTTTCTAGATTTGGTTCCATGTCTGCTTGCTCTTTCCTTATCCATCGGTCTCTTGCGTAACTCAACTCCTCGGTCGTCAACGGCCCCTTTCTCTTCTTCGTTCTGTGTTTCTTGGTGAGTGAGTTGTGTTTGAACCATAGAGCCCACGCGGTCACTCGGAAGGTTCTCCAGAGTTTGCTTCTAGCAAGGAGTGTGTCCCACTCATCAGGCTCCTTCTTGGCTGAATAAAGCGTTTCTTCCTTTTCTGGTCTGTGTTCTTCACTGACGCTTTTAGTTTTCTCTAATTCCGGCTGTTCGGGCCACTCCTCCTCATGTAGCAACCACTCCGGCCCTTCAAACCACTGCCCTTTCTGCATCTTCTCTAGTGAGGCACCACGGCTTCCTAAGTCTGCCAAATTCTTGTCAGTTGGGCAATATCTCCACTGGATTCTGGTTTCTTGAGTGATCTCAGCGATCTTCCTCACTCGATTGGATACGAATGTTTTCCATGCTCTTCCTGGGTTGCAGATTCAAAATAGCGCAACCATGCTGTCCATCCACACGTTCACTGAAGTGATAGGCCACCGCCCCAGCACTGTCAGTAAATTTCTCACCATGTTTGCGGCTATCTGTCCTCCCACCAGTTCTAGCCTTGAAATCGATGTGTTACGTTTTGAAATCCTCGATTTTGACGTTAGCAGCCCCTTCACAAAACCTGTTGAGTGCTCCACTACAGCAATGGTCACCGCTGAACACGCTATGTTACTGGCATCTGCGAAAACGTGGAGATGTACAGCCCTAATCTTGCTGATATCTCTGGCTACGCTCCTGTGCACCTTGACGTTCCTCAGCTGACTACTCCACTTGAGCCAATCTCGCGAATTGACACTGTTTACTTCAGTGTTCCAGCCAACCTTTTCATCACACGCCTCTCTGTAAATTCGCTTGCCCTCTACCATGGTCGGTGAAATTATGCCAAGCGGATCATAGATACTTGAGAGTTGACTGAGAATGGATCGTTTTGTTGGTGCTTGTTCACCCTGTATCTGTGCTTGGATCTCTAGCGTATCCTCCCTCTTGTCCCACACGAGTCCGAGCAACTTGCTTGGATTGTCCTCACTATCTAATTCTGGAATGTTGGACTCCCACTTGTGTACTGGGAACCTGGCGCCTTCAAGAATCTCAGTTTCTTCCTGTTTGAACTCCTTTAGTTCCTCCACGCCCCTTCCGGTTTTCATGAGATTGTCCACGTAAGTGTTTTCTTTTAGCGCTTGGACAGTATCCTCTAACTCCGGCGGTTGTTCATTGAAATGATGCTGAACGGTAGCCCCCAGCATGAACGGGCTAGCTTCTGCTCCGAAGGGCATTCTTGCAAAACGTAAATGCTCTTCCTTTCCATTTATGTTGAATAAGAAGCGGAACGCATCCCTGTCCTCCTCCTTGATTGCAATCTGTAGGAACGCCTTTTGAACATCCACCAGCAGTATGTCAGATGACATTCGCGCCCTAATCATGATGTCCCATAGCAGCGGTTGTAGCGGTGGGCCGGTGTGCATGCACTCGTTCACCCTGTTGGCGAGTGGATGTGGTTTCGCGCTTGCAACGAACACCATTCTCACCTTGGTTGAAGTAGCGCTCTCTCTCACCACCGGCTTGTGGGGGATGTAAAATACGCGTTCACCCGTTGGCTGCTCTGGAGCTTTCTCGACGATGCTCTGCTCGATCTGTTCGTAAACTATGTTGTCATACTCAATCTTCAGTTCTTCGTTTCTCTTCAGTTTTCGTTCTACATTGTGAAGACGTCTCCTGCTTGGTTCCTCATTTGTATTTGAGAGCTTGGCGCCTGGAATCCACGGCACGCCCACCTCGTACCTGCCATCACTTCTCTTCGATATGCCCCCTTGAAATTCCTTGTAGATGTCTAGCTGATCGTCTTCCCCTCGGTTCTCTACTCCTAAAACGTCGAGCGAGTACAGTCTTTCATACTCGTCAGTCTCTCTCACATATATGCAATTGCTGTCTGTGTATTCTTTCCCACCATGAACAATCCAGCCAAATGTGGTTCCCTCAACGATTGGATCTTCCGGTTTGCCTTTATACACTTGTTCCGTCCTGATCTTGCAGTAGGTTGCATCCCCGAGTATTAGATGGATTGGGTACTCTTCGCTTGCGGTTCTGTAAAACATCTTTCCCTGGACATGTTGATATTTCTCCTTCAGTTCTGAAAGGGTGGGCCTCTTGATAGTTGTGAAATCTGCGAGTTTGCTTCCTGTAATTTCTATTTTCTCGCCTGCCTTACTGCCGATTGAGTTGATTGTCACGTCATAGATTGGCATAGACTGTTTCTTCGTCCCATTAACCGTTACAATGTGGCGTGAGTCGTGACGTATCGGGTTTAACTTCAACTTGTTAGCTGCTTCTTTGGAGATAAAGTTTCTTCCCGACCCTGTGTCTAGGTAAGCCCAAAATGTACTCCCCTGGATTTTCAATGGTACTATGGCGGGTAGGGACCTTTCCTCGACAGAAGGCGTGTATCCGCTTAGCGTGGCGTTGGAATCTTGCGTCTCGCTTCCCTTGGACCTATCACATAGGCTGGTGTGGTGTTTGCTCTTACACTTATAGCACAACCTGCTTCGACATTCCTTCCCGGTATGTCCTGAGCGGGCGCAATTGAAACAGTCATCTTGCTGCAAAGAACTCTCTCCGTTTCGCGATTGTGTCGTATGTTGGGCACGATTCTCCCCAGTGGTTTTTCTCACAGAACAGGCAGTGGGGCTGTTTCTGGCCAAAATAACTACGTTCCCTTCTTTTTGGTTCCGTTTGATCTTTGTGATTGTCTTCGGGTTTGTTGCGCTTGAGCCATTTTTGGATAGAATTGATCAACTTTTCCATGTTCCAATCTTCCCACCCTTCGTCTGTTCTCACCAAATCGGGTTTTACTTGGGGAAGCTTGTTCAGGGTTGACAGAGCAAAACCCTTGAGCATCTCTCCCTCCCCCAGAGTTTGCAACGCGTCAAAATTCTTGCTCAGCCTCTCATAAAACTCGCGCACCCTTTCCTAATTTAGTCCTCTGGTAACTGGCAAGTTAATTATCTCTTCCATGTGTGCAGCGACAACAGTTTTGCTCTGTCCAAACTCAGTTCTCAACCTGTCCCACGCCGTCTTGTACCCCAGAGTACCCGGCTTTAAATTAGCTAGTCTATCTCTTACCTTTGGGGCCACCAGCTCCAAAAGGTAGCCGTATTTTTCCTCGTCCGATAATGGCTTGCTGTCTATTTGTGATGTAAATATGTTCTCAAACCTGATCCAGTCAACCGAAGTGCCGTTGAAAGGGGTTATCTTGAGCTCTGGCAGCTTTGCTCGGGCGGCTTTCACAGCTTTTTCCATCTCGATTTTCGTTTCCGTTAATTTTACCTCCGCCATCATCTTCTCTTCCCAAAGTTCCTTCTCTTGTTGCTGGATCTCGCGTCTAAATTTCTCCTCCTGCTCGAATTTTGCTCTGAGTTTCTCCTCCTCGGCCTTTTGACTTTTGTTTCGCTCTCTTTCCTCCAAAACCTTGCTTAGTTTGGTTTTCATCTCCAAAAGCGGCGCGTATGTGGCCTTCAAGTCCTTTTTCCACTGTCTCACCTCTCTCTGTGTCGATATTCCACGGTCGATTTTAAGTTCTTGTAGTGTTGACATAAGGTCGTTTAAGCGGTCTTGAATTTCATCCGTTCGCTTGCACGTAAGCGCAATCTCGCTGTAATCGCAGTCTTCTAAAAGCTCATCGCCTTCCTCTAAGTAGAATTTTAGTTTGTCAATCTCTTTCTTGATTTTCTTCTCGAGATCTTGTTCTTGTTGTGACATGCCTGTCTCACCTTGGTCGGATTTCTCGTTGTCCGAGTCTCCCATGTTTGTGCAAGGTCTTGTGTTGAAATCACACTCCTTTTCTCCCGGCGAATCCTGGTCCCGGCACCACTTATGTCCCGAAGTTGTACGGTACACAAAAGACTCTCGATGTTGTGAACAATTCACGGGTTTAATGACAAAACGAAACGAAAATAATACAAAATAGTTTCTCTCTCGATGCTCGTGTTGTTTGCGTTGTGTTCGTGTCTCTCCCCTCTATCAACCTATTTCACAATACTTGTCTCTTATTACAATTTCACTTGTCAATCATCTTTAATCATCTAAGAACTAAATATGACATCCGGTTGTAACGCTACGCAGTCACGACAGTTCCGGTCAATCCGCTCTTGATCACTCTCTGGAGAGCTTGAATTGAGCTGTCTTTCAGACTTTCTCGGCGGATGTCCTCCAGACTAGCGCTACGGATCGGTATTAAGTCGACCATCCGTATTTGCTCGATTTCCTTTTCAATGGACAGAATTTCATCGTTCCTGCTGAGGGGTGCTCTTGAAAGCGTGTCAGCCAAGTACATATGCTTGCCTGGCTTAAAATAGATCTCAAGGTCGCTCTGTATCCGTCAGTGAGCGGGACGCATAGGCGACTGGCTGGCCATTTTGTAACAGTGTGGCTCCAAGACCAGTGTCTGAGGCGTCATATTGTAGCACAGTTTCTTCCGCAGGATTGAAGTATCTCAGGACGGGTGCTTGAGTGGCTGCTTGCTTGATTCTTTGGAATGCATTTTCATGTTCCTCGCTCCAGTGCCATTCAGCATCCTTGCGAGTTAGCTGCCGAAGAGGCTCACAGATATCAGCCAAATTTTCCAGGAATCGTGTGAGATAGTTGGCTAGACCTACGATTCGTTGAACACCTTTCACATCGCTAGGTCGACTCATTTTCTCGATGGCTTCTATCTTGGATGGGTCCGGCTTTAGGCCGTCTTTCGTTAGCACATGACCGACGTAGGGGACTTCCGTCATCCTCAGTTTGAATTTCTCTTTGTTGAGCTTTACCCCCTTGTCTCTGCATCTTGCGAGGAGGGCTAGCAGCTTCTTGTCGTGATCTTTGACAGCATCTCGTAAAGTGTCACCTTCGCCAGTGATAAGAATGTCGTCTGCGACCGTACGTACACCTGGAAGGCCTTCAATTGCTTGATTTAGGCGTTGTTGGAAGTATTCGGGCGCAGGGGAGATGCCAAATGGTAGTTTGAGCCAGCGGTAACGCCCAAATGGAGTGTCAAAGGTTGTAAGGTAGCTCGAAGCTTCATCCAATTCCACGTGCCAAAACCCATTTTTTACGTCACAGACGCTGAAAACCTTGGCTTTTGACAAATCTGGTAATAGATCATCAATGACCGGAAGAGGATAGTGGCTACGCTTCAATGCTTTGTTGAGTGGCTTTGGGTCAATACACACTCTCAACTTACTATTCGGTTTCTTGATTACCACTAGACTTGACACACAATCTGTTGACGTGTCGACTGGTTTGATGACTCCGATTTTCTGTAGACGAGCTAGTTCTTCTTTTAATTAACCGCGCGGCCATGGGCCGGGCGCGGTTCATGGTTTACCCGTGGTTTTGTTTTCGCAGTTTTGTCTGCGACCAGACCCAAGCTTCCACTCGGCCAAATTTTGAGTCACGCAACCTGCGATGTTTACTCGCCAAAAGCTGTTGAAACATTAATAAATCTCATCTCCGATACTGACTTTCGCAGGAAAAAATTAAAAACCCAGCGTTCGTCAAAAATTATATTTTTTCAGCCGAAATTTAGCTCGGAACATATACATATTTATATTCCTTTGAATCGTCGATGAAATGACCTTTTCCGGATATTTTTTCCTTCGGGGTCAACAGAAACCTCCGATTACAAAATCACGCCGAACCCACACGTTACAAAAAAATCTCTTCAAAACCCTGACTTCGAAGCGATATAACACTTCAGCGTTAATAGCTACCACACATCGGCTGGCAGTAAATCTATTCGTTAACAATCCAGCCTTATCGTGTTAAAATTTCAGCGAAATCGAACAAAACCAGAATTAATTAGAATTTTTTTGTGACCTCACTCCCCAGACTTGACCTAACAAAGGAAGCCACGGTCGCCCATAGCAACCGAAAAACACGAACATAACAAAGCCGAACGTTTCGGCCAAAAATCTCCAGAATTATCGCCTGAGAGCTTAAACTTGAATGGGAATATCTTTTTCGAACTTTTTTCAACTGATTTAGACGAAAGACTGGCCTCGGCGGGCTACAAGAAAGACCAAGAGAAAAACAGAACAAGACAGCAGAACAAGCCGATAACATTTCATCGCACGGCTTTCGGCACGGAAACGAAAATACAGCTTACTTCTGGATAAATTCAGCCTTAGAAGCCAGCAACCGGTCCCAAATTACTTTCTGTATCCTTACAAATGTCCTGATTTCCATCTCCGAAAGATTTTGCCCCAATTTTGATCAAATAAACATTTCGTCGACGGTGACCGCCATTACGTTGGCCTGCATACTAAATTAGCTAACTTGACAAAATTCTCCCGAGGGGGGGATATGACGAAAAGAGCTGAAAGATGGCCTATAATTGGCTAATGATGAGATCATCGAAAGTAACGTCAATTTTCTGTCACGTTTTCAATCTGTGGTCACTGAAGTGACCAAAATCGATACATCGGTCGGGATAGAGTTTTATTATTAAATTATATGACTTGTGTGACTACTTTGCTAGCCCTTTACTCGTGGAAAACACCAATTAAATTTAATCATGACTTTTAAGAAAGAAAGCTGTTGTTAATAGTGTTATTAGCGTGTCATTCATATCGCTCATGCCCATACATATCCCGAAGAAAGTTCTACAAAGATTAAGACCATTACGTCATCGGAGATTTGTCAATGGCTACAACTGATGGTGCAATAATACAGTTTGTGTTGATCAAGTGATGTGATGTCTACAGTAAGAAAAGAATCATCAATAACTGCTTTGGAATGTGCACTGCGTTCCGACGGTAGTGCTAAGCAAACAGTTAAATTTTAAAAGCGCGGTTATAAGATCTAACAGATCTTCTTGTTTTGGCTTCATGGCCACGGGTATTCTTCTCACAGGCTGCCTGACTGGTTCCACAGTGCCGTCGATCTCTAAGTGAAGCTTCTTCTCTAGTCTTCCTTCTCCGTTGAAGACATCATGGAATTGGGCGGAAATCTGATCCATAGTGAGGCCACGTGCTTCGGTTTCCTTTTGAGCTGAGGCAATGTTTTCGTAATGCACTTCGACTAGCTTCATTTGCTGAACTGTTTTTGAACCCAACAGTGGAGTGCATGCCTCATTGATGACCACAAAGTCTGCTTCGTGCTCTTCGTTTAGCTTGGGATTTAATAGAGGTACTCGACATTTTCCGATTGTTTGCATTTTTGAGCCATTGAACATGCTTAAAACTTGCGTGCATGGCGTGACTTGACATTGTTTGCGTTAGGTAAGGTGTTTTTGTTGAAAACATTGCATGTTGCTCCGCTGTCAACTTGGAAACGAACTGGTTGACCTCCAACTGTCATCGTTGCAAAGATCTTCGATTTAAAAAGCGAGCTGTCAACGTTGTTGACATGTTCTTCTGATCCTTCGAGAGAGCATAAAACAGTATTCCCCTTCGCTTGAATCTTGTGACTCTGATGGGGTGCCTAATTGATGGATGCGTTTTTTCTTCTCTTTTTTACAGCTTGGATTTTCTTGCCTACATACTTTCGCCAGGTGATTTGCTTTTCCACATTTCGTGCATTCCTTCCCAAACGCGACGCATTTATCACGCGATCGCTCGTGTTTCCGGCCACAATACTTGCAATCCACGAGCTTTTTTCTGTTCTTGTTCTTGTCTTTGGATCGGTGCTTTTCGTTCTGACTAAGGGCATTCACATCTTCTTTGCCACTCATGGCCTTCATCTGCGTGGCCGTTGTCTCCGCTGATCGGCAGGTATTAACGCATTTCTGCAGCGTTAATCCAACTTCTTGGAGTAGTTTTTTCCTAGTTTCCATGTCACGAATGCCACAGACGATCCTATCTCTAATTAGCTCATCCTTTAGCGCACCAAAATTGCATGTTTTGGCTAGGACTTTAAGGGCCGTAAGATACTCGTCGAACGATTCCCCAGTTTCTTGATTTCTGTTGTTAAAGCAGTAGCGTTGATAAATGACATTGGTTTGTCCGATGCAGTGTATTTGGTTTTCCTGCTGGTTGAGGCGAGATGCGATTTCGAAGGAATCCCATACTTGTTTCCACCTTTTCCAGTTTTCGGCGATATTGCCACGTATATCCAAACGCGACGGTACAGGCAAGTTGCTCTGAATTGCATGAGGCGGTATGACAGGTACGGCTTCATTTTGCTGCGCTACGCTTGGTGGACTTGTATCAGCCGAATCGTCTTGACCAGGCGTAGGCATGATCTTGCAGACGTTAGGCTCAGTAGACTTCTGACACCATGTTTCGATATCGCACAGATCATAGAAAACTGTTCAAAGTGCTTTAATGGAATCGAGTGTTCCCTAGAATACACTTGAGACAACGCCTTGTTCTATCTAAAAAGGTGTTACATCGATTACAAAATCACGTGACACACTTGCGTTACTATAATCTCTAACCTAGTGATACGATCTATCGTTACAACCAGAACCACCAACATCCAAAGCCTGCAAACCTTTACGACATAGTCTGTTAATCATTCGGTCATATGAACTGTTTTCAGCACTTGCACTAGAAGCATTTGTATCCATTTGAGATGAGTGTCTATTGTCTGGATTCATATCACCAGAAAGTGTTGTAAAAAGTACAAGCCTGGAAGATTTTTTCAATGAAGGCTTTGAATTATTACACCTTAATTTTTGAAATATTCTGTTATGAGATGGAACATTTTTTGCATTTAGCTTTGAACCAAAGTAATAATAGTGAAAACAACTTTCATAGCAGTGTCTTAGAAACCAAGTTTTAAATGTTTTGCAGAAGTAGTTAAAACCGGATAAGCTAGGACAAGTTTTTTGAAAAATAAGTTTAATTTGTTTTCTCTTCTGTCTGTGTTTTAGAAATTGAAACAATTTCTGTTTAGGTATTCTCGAGGGTTCCCTGTCTCTTTTACCACATCGAACTGATTTGGCAGAACGTCCACGCGAGGGTTCCCCGTCTGTTTTATCACATCGTACTGATTTGGCAGAATGATCACGCATTTTTCAGCTAAATCAAACACTTCTGTACCTTTACAGTCGAAGGGTTTGTAGAGGTTTGTTTATATTTGAAATAGCAGCAAGCAAATTAGCTAAACTTTGGCTGGCTTCAACGAATGACCTGGACTTACATGATTCGCGACAGCTTCGCTGTGCTCGGTAAGATTTTTACGAAACACCTGGGCTTACACGTGATGGTCTGATACACCGTATTTGCTGTGTTTACATCCTGAAAGCTCCGTGTTTTATGCAAGGCTTGTATCAATACAGTTGACTTGTTTCGTGGTGAACAAAATGGTTCAGTGGTATAATTGTGGCAAAACTGTGCCAAAATTTCAAAAACAAACTGGTTCTATATTGCACACGCCCGATGAAATGAAAAGCTTCTATTCGCCTTGTACGTGAAAGAAGTCACTGAAGGACGATTATGCTATTGAAATATACCTTCTTGTACGTTAAGATGATGTTTATAACTAAAAAACCTTAAACAAAAATTCACTACATATTGTATATAAGCGGTGGTAAAGATTATTCTCATTAAATCCCCTAATGAGTGGGCAACCACGAAACAGGCTTGTAGGGACGAACTTGTAGTTTATTTGTGTTTTTCCTCCCACATTATATACTTCGCTCTACTCTGATGTATTGAGCACTGTTTTACGAAAATCAAATTTTACACTTAACTCTCCTGTATGCCTTTTGAGGCCAGGAAGACTAAATACACCGTCTTTTCGTTGAATCATGTATTGTACAATTTAATTAAGAGTGCTTTTAACATGCAATTGGAGTCTAAATCAACACGATAGAACGTACAGATATCAAAACCGCGGCGGAGAGCCAATCTATTGCTTTCTAAAGGCCTGCATCGTCCTAAATGGACTGAACAAGAGCTTCCTACATCGAGAATCGATTGAAATTCAAACAAACTAGGCCATAGTTAGCAGTAAGCGAACACTCAACATGTTGTCGTTACGTCGATTATCGCCCGGAAGCCACGCAAATAAATTTCTTCCGCGCTAGCGAATCACAGACAGTTCTGATACTTAGCTAAGCCGAGAACGCGTAAAATTGATAAAACAAGGAAATTCTACTCACGATCAGCGCTTGAACTCATGTTCTTCTCTCTCCTGGTGGCCACGTTTTGCTCGCAAATAGCAATGTCCCGGATGTACTTCAATTTTGTCGAGCGCAGAATGGCACATCCAGATTTCAACAGACTTTTTTTCTTTTTTTTTAGCTACATTAAAGTTCAGAGCAAATGACGCCAACAGCAGCTAGAAATGTCTAGTCCATTACACGTCTGAGCCCTAAATCGATGTGGCTAAAGAGTTTTGCTGTCTAAAGCAAGCACAACATTATCGCCACAGGGCAAACGGCCTACTCTTAGGGGACTAAATGTGACCCGTACAGTTTACACATCTCCTCAGGCCCGACTCACGTACGATAATGGACGACGCTTACTAGCAAATCGTTAGACTTGGGCCTTCATTGGACTTAATGATGTCCTCGGGCAGACTTCCTTTAGACAGCAAATACAGAACGCTTATCGGTCGCTCCTTGTCAGAGTCACCGCGCGAACTGAATTCAGACGAGTGTAGCCTGGGCTAAACTTAACGTAAATTGAAAAGGGCCGGGGGGGGGGGGGTCCGATAAATAATAAAAAAAAATACCTAAATAAATGAAACATGCGGCAAGGAGTTCCTACATTTCATGCTAGGTAAGATTTACAAGCTGCTGTCATAGCGAAAGCAGAAAAAAACAAACAAACGATGAAATGAAAAAAGCAAATAAATCAAAAAACACCTGATTCAGTCCTTAACACCGCTTTCATAAATCCAGACATATATATATATATTGTTTTTTCTACACGCAGTATTTATGATTTAGGGCAATTTTCGACGCAATTTCAAACATTGGCTTAAACGCGTAACGGCTGAAATCATTACGCAATTACCAAGAGCATGTCACGTAAATTGTTTACGTCTTTACCACCTGTGCCTTCATAGTGCCTCTCACCACCCCGACAAGGAGTATAAACGGGTAGCATTCAGTTTTTTAGGGACTTGAAGTTGATACAGGTACACACAGAGACCCAGAGGGCTAATGGTTGGCTGAGAGGGACCAGTAATCTGAAGGAGTATATTGCATGACGGGAAGAAACGTTAGGCGAGATAGCCCAAAGGGGCCTTTTGATTTTGTTTTGTTGTTATTCTCCCTGAGAGTCAAAATCAATGTGTTTTAAACAGCGGGGAAATGAAGGGTTGCACATATCATTTAGAAAATACTTCTATTTAACATCTAGACACGTTTCACGTAACTCCAGCATGGAGAGTAAAGGCTCTTTATTACCCATGATTCTGGTATCAGAGTATTAGTTAAAGGATTCTAAATTTTTCATCGGCATACGTCATTAAGGTTTCTGTCTCAAATATAACTGAACTAAATCGAAATGGATGTAAATTGTAAGCACTTCTTTGACATAAAACAACCGGTTCTATGGGCATTGCTATGTAAAAGTCTCTACCACAGCTGACTCGTCCCCAGTCGTCTTCATTCAACACGCGGCAGGGCGCAAGGTGAGGAAGGGGTGATCTCACCCTGCACTCCCGTCTCGCCCCGTTCCGCGCTCTGCATGAGGTTGTATGGAAACGACTGGGAACGAGTCAGCTACCACAGTACCGGTAAAATAGAGCGTCAGTTTTTCGTTAGTATAAGACTACATAAAATTTCGGCGACATGTTAGCGCTGATCAGATTATGACACACGTGACAATCTTTAAAAAAACTTAAGCATTTAAATGGTTTTCAACATCAAGATTTAAAGACACTCACGCAAACTATCTTCTGGAAGCCATACTGTATATTTACAACTGTCAAGTTGCTAGCGATAACAACCTTTATACCAATTTACAGCAATTTCACATAAAGCAGTTCTGTAAAATATAAACTGAAGCATTTACACACTTGCGCGATATACATAGTCAGCAAGATACTGGGTTAGGTTAGCTGCAAGACCTAATCAGGACATTAAAACCTAAAGCCATTAAACTGAACCATTATTGACCGTTTGGGTGTGAGAAAGAGGCAAGTTCAGAATCATCAAGTTGGATCCGCCTAAAAAATCAAATTAGTCAAAGTGGTATTGACTTCAATAACATCAGAAAGGGAAGCTGCACCAGAAGCACCAATCTCGTTCCCACTCAAATCCAAATTAGTCAATACGTATTGACTTTAATAGCATCAGAGAGGGAAGCAGCACCAGAATCACCAATATTGTTCACACTCAAATCCAAATTAGTCAATACGGTATTGACTTTAATAGCATCAGAGAGGGAAACAGCACCAGAAGCACCAATATGGTTCCAACTCAAATGCAAATTAGTCAATACGGTATTGACTTTAATAGCATCAGAGAGGGAAACAGCACCAGAATCACCAATGTGGTTCCAACTCAAATCCAAATTAGTCAATACGGTATTGACTTTAATAGCATCAGAGAGGGAAGCAGCACCAGAATCACCAATATTGTTCCCACTCAAATCCAAATTAGTCAATACGGTATTGACTTTAATAGCATCAGAGAGGGAAGCTGCACCAGAAGCACCAATATGGTTCCAACTCAAATGCAAATCAGTCAATACGGTATTGACTTTAATAGCATCAGAGAGGGAAGCTGCACCAGAAGCACCAATATCGTTCCACCTCAAATCCAAATTAGTCAATACGGTATTGACTTTAATAGCACCAGAGAGGGAAGCAGCACCAGAAGCACCAATATTGTTCGCAATCAAAACCAAATTAGTCAATACAGTATTGACTTTAATAGCATCAGAGAGGGAAGCAGCACCAGAAGCACCAATCTTGTTCCACGTCAACTCCAAATTAGTCAATACGGTATTGACTTTAATAGCATCAGAGAGGGAAGCAGCACCAGAAGCACCAATATTGTTCGACGTCAACTCCAAATTAGTCAATACGGTATTGACTTTAATAGCATCAGAGAGGGAAGCAGCACCAGAAGCACCAATATAGTTTTCACGCAAATCAAAATTAGTCAAAGAGGTATTTACAGTAAGAGCCTCACAGAAGTATTCAAAATACAACGGTACATCACGTACTGTTTCATCATTTAACCCTAACGCCGTAATGTGGAGGTGGGCACCAAAAGTATGCAACAATTGCGATTGAAGGTTTTTCTTATGGGTTGCGCACTCCTCTACACAGTCAAACGCGAATTTCAGATTCCTACTTATTTGACTTTCGCCGTTTATGTGTGCGGCGATGCTTTTTACAAGACCCACTGCGGTTTCTTCGCATCGTGAGACAATAATTCCACTCATGAACAAAAACGCTTGGTTCAGTTCATCTAAATATCTCTCATCAGTCACTACTGTGTCACAGTCAACTTCTCCGCTGAGAATCTTCGAAGCGAGATAGAAACCACTAAAGAATTCTTGAAAACTCTTGTGCATAAATCCGTAACGCACACAACGTCTTCTTCGACTACCTAGACTGACTTGGACTGATAAAAATCCGAACTTAGCGAAAAGACTTAAAACAGTCGAACTGCAATCAAGTCTACTTTCTTCAATATATAGCTGTCCTTCACACAGAGATTTGAACGCCATATGCCCCAGATGTATCAGCTCTTTCTCGTAAACTTTAATCAGGTCGTCGTTGGTACTCGGCAATTGGTTCTTCTCTTCATATCTTCTCAAAACACAGAGTACAATTTCAATGTACAATTGAGTCCTGCTCTTCGGAAAAGAACCCTGGAAATCCTCGCAAAGAAGACAAAGTAAAGTGGTGTTCAAAGGATTTGCCATCATTTCACTTAAGTCTTCAGATCCTGACCTAAGTAGTTCTAGGAGTTTGTAAGCCAAAGGTCTGTTGTTTTTAAAATACTTGAAGATGAAGCTTTCTGCACCTTCCGTAGTGAATCCCACAATTTCCCACAGGGTATCACAGAACCGCCTAAACTTCATTCCAACTTCCTGTCTAGATGTAAAAACGATGTGACACTTAGAAAACTCTCTACCTTCAACAAGTTTTAAGTACATGGCCAGTTTACTAGGATCATCCACTTCATCTAAACCATCAAGTACTAACAACACTTTGGACTGATTTTCACGGATGAATTTGAAAATGTTTTCTTTGGATTCTTTGTTAATATCTTCGGGGAGAATTTGTTCTTCGATAGCCTCCCAGATGTTAGTTTCGATATCATGGCATCTAAGCAGTAGCAGCAATTCGATTTCTGGAAAAGACTCGTCCCATTCTTCCTGTCTATTTGCCCAGTCATACGCCAGCTTTTGACAGTAAGTTGTCTTTCCCATGCCAGGATCTCCTTCAATCAAAATAGTCCGTGGCTTCTGACATCCTTCATGGGCTTTGAAGATAGCTGTCATGTTGGTGATTTCTTCAGCCAGTGTTCCTCTTGCTTTTTCTTTGTTCAAAACCCTGAGCCTGGTGAAAATCTCATCCAGATGAAAGCTGAAATCTTCACACCATGGTACTGGCAGCACACTTCCTTCACGAGTTTTGTAGAGCTGGCGGATTCTTTCTATCTCATTTGCTGGATAAGGCATGCCTAGAAAAAGAGAAAAAGACAATAAATCAGATGAGAAAATACGCTTTTTATGTTAATCAAGCTAGGAAATATAAATTACTTCGGTTTCACATGAGAGGCAAAAATTATAATTTGCAGTTATGTTTACCATGCATAAGATATCAGGAATGTCTATGATGTCGACTTGCTTGATCTCTTTTTTGGCACTTGATAAATAAAAGTTTTCCAATTCTATAGGATCATTGTCGTATCGGAATATCAGGCACTGCGTTCTAACAGCAAAGACCGCTTTCACTTTCAGCACCACTGAAAAGCTACAGTATGACATAAGCGTAACAAACTTACCTGTTGCAATGTACTAAATAAATGTTATGAATAAAATGTTGACAAAACGTCCTTCTCCAGAAGAATCACAGAAACAAAATTTAAAAGGTATACATTTGAAATTTTCAAAGTAGAGGGAGCCAGAGTAAAAAAGTCGAATATGCCGTTATTAATACTTGGTCAAAAGACAATACTATTCTCCTCTTTCAAAACAGTTGCAAATAACTTGGTGCTGATCAAATTGTGTTTAGTCTTGGAAAAATGCAAGTTAAACTAAGGCAAAACATTTTAAGCCTTTGACTTCGGTGATTTATTTTACCTCAAAACGGAAATTGGACGCTGCACATAGCTATATGTAACTGTCCTCCCCAGGGGGATGGAATTGGTCGCTGTTATCGCGAGTAATTGAAGCTGAGCACGCAAAGGGTGAGCACGCAAAAATCCCTCTTGAACGAGGCAATTATTTCAATGTTTTGTTGGAACGTGCGCACATAGGGAAATTTGTTAAAATTTTCTATGAGTTCTGCATGTTCTTTTTGGCTTACTCTTTTTAGCAGTTTCGTTGAAATGTACCCTTTTTTCTGCTCTTTGGGAAAGTTTCCGTCCTCACAGCTGGGAAAGTGATTATTTCACGGAATGGCGTCCAAGGCGAGAAAGGCCCTGTTTTTCCCCTATTTTCAGGGCATAAATTCCAAGGTTGACTACCTGTATTTCTTTCTTTTCTTTGTTGCACTTTCAAATATTCAATAAAAAGGCATTTATGGAATAAGAAGAAGTCGCACTGTCTCAGCAGAACGGAATACTGACAAGAGTCGGTTCTGACATGACTATTCCATTTGCAACTATTGTCAAATCAGAACTCACCCACATCTCCAGAAGATTCCGTCGCACTATCCAGCTCATTCATTTTGTCCTTGATGCAGTCCTCGTTCTTTTTCCACTGCATCAGGAGCTCCTTGTAATGTTCCTCGGTGATAGGGTCCGTTTTCGGATGCATGATTTTGTCCATGGCATCACCACAACCAGCTCCTCCTAATCTCACCAGCGTTTCCCGGATGTTCTCGCAGTAGTTAACAAATACTGCATCACTAACACGGGCTTTGTCTGCATGGTCAAGCACAGTATTCATGAAATACCTAACACGGGCTATGTCAGCCTCGCGACTGGTGTCTGCTGCATGAGGAGGTGCGTCCCAGCCAGCTGTTGGTGGAGTCAACTTACAAACTGTCCTTAACAGAATCATGAGAAGTGTAAGGTCAAAGTCTTTGGATGCCACCGAGGAAGCGCGATCAGGATACAGTTGACCCCATTGCTTTGAAGTGAGGATTCTTTGCTTTCGAAGTGACCGCAGTGTGTCATGATTTTGATAGTCTTTCAAATGTTTCCGAAGATTTTGTGGTAGAATGATTCTGTCAAATGTTTCCCTCAGGACTCCTGAACCCACAGTGACCAGAATCTGACACAACTGAGCATAATTCGATTCTTCTTTCGTGGAGGTTAATTTGGGAGTAGTGCCTACAACAGTTCATATAAAAGCACTTGATGAGTTACCTCTTACAATCTACCTCCCGAGGATGTTATTTAATGCTTTGTTATCATGGTCCTAAAAGCCAGGCAATTCTGAATTTCGGGGAAAGACACTGGAATCATGGCACACGGCCAAAACTGTTGAGGCTGACAATAATTCATGCCCACTCCTGAGACAATATAACATTCTTTTAAACAAACATTAATTTGAGCGCTTTTTGCATTCTTCCGAACATTCCTTTTACGTGCGTATTTAATTTATGCGAATTACTCTCTATATTCTATACTCTTTATTCTATGTGTTAGTTTAACTTGGTCATTTGCTCTACTTGTTTTGAGATTTGCTGAGTAGTCTAATCGGTAAGTACATAAATTTGGTTTTCGTTTTCCGACACTCAATTGAAAACCGCTCTAACTTGTTGGACTCATTATTTGATCCTTACTCTTCTTGCGGTCTCGTGTACCACTAAGCACCAAGAACCTTGGTGAAGTTGATCGTCTTTAAAATTTTCGTTATTGGTATTAATAAAGATAGTAAGCCTCCGTATTATGGAAGCGTCCGTATTATAGACGTATATGAACTGTCTACGAATGTATTGAATTCTGGATTTTTGAGTTCAAATTAACTGTCCGTGATATAGATGTTCCCGTAAGAACACGTTGGAGACAGCATGTGTATTAAAATTTTCGTATACTTACAACTTCCTGCAAAGTTACATAACATGATTTATTTATATATCTGTTGCTGCCGATTCAGATCTGCTATTTACCTGCATGGTCCTCGCCAAGCATCCTCCAAGTACCCTGGGTACTAGAAGCAGATAAAACTGCAGGAGATTTGTGTTTTCGTCTTTGAGTTGAACATTTAACAAAATTGGTTTGACCTGCACATAGAAAGGTATTTTTAATTAAACAAAAGATTAGCCAGAAAGTTTGCATTTTTAAAAACCATCAGTTCTTCCTCGTATGCTGATTAACACTAATACAATATTAATAGTTAAATGAACATTCAAAAGTGCTCCTCACTACTTTTTTTTTTTACGAGAGGTGAAGTCGAAAAATGTAAACATAACGGCTTTACTGAAACATCACACAACTGAAATCAAATCACTCGTACATCGGTCAGTCACCCAACGTTCATACCAGACGAAATACTTGTACTGCTGATATCAAAGATGTCTTATTTGTGGCGACTTGAAAGAAATTTATTAAAACTAAAGCTTAAACCGACTATTTTAAAAAGGTTTTTTTATCATCTGCATCTAAAGTTATCTTCTTGAAACCCTGTTATAATACCATGTCAAAGGAAAGTGAAAATCATGTTTCCTTATAGCTACACTATCACATCGCACCACAGGTGTGATCTGAATTTCGGGTTTAACAAAATTGGGAAAATTCCTGCTATTGAGCTAAAACAGCAAACTAATTGAGAGCCGCTTGTTAATTACGTTAAAATCGAGAGAACAAATTTTTTATGTTGGTTTTACTGGCTTATCAAATCCTTGCAACTTACCTTGTCTGGGTTGCAGACTAACGTAGTGTTTCTCGTGGATGTGTCCCAAAACAAGCAGGCTGGTGTTGCCAACAACAGGATCTGGATTGATGATTAAATCACAGTCAAGACTGCTGATTACACGAATAGGAACTTTGTAGCAGCTTGCTGCGGCACGGAGAACCAAGTGATCGCCCCATGTGCCATCCTTTTCCATGCTTTTCAAGTAATCAGCCCAAAATGGGTATCCATGGACAAAGTTGAACAAATCTGTTCCGTCGGTCTTTGAAAGCGAAAAAAGTTTAAAGTTAATTGAATGTACTAAAAGTAGCTGACACGATATGAGAGTCGTCCTGGCCTATACCAAAATAAACGGCATTTGGTTTTCAATATTCTTAACAATAATTCACGTTTTTACAATCGATGGGTATTCAAAACCTAACCCGGTTGTTACTAGATTTATGGAATTATGTTGATACATAGTTTATCTAATAAGGTAACATCTCTCGATTGGGTCAGAGACACAAAGTTCCTACTGATACCAAAGCTTTTGCTAGTTATTTTGCCCGGCAATAACTATGATTACGTACTCGAGAAAGGAGTATAATTTTTAAATTCCATCATCAGATACTCGAAGAGATTTCAAAGCCCTGTTTTAGCACACTTTCATTCACATCAGAAGACACCTGTGCACCGCTTACTTACCAATTTGGGGGAGTTCCTGAGGCATCCGACTAACTTTTTCCGAAGTTCAGTCACCGAAATTTGGATTCCTTTCACGCTTTGCAGTTGCTCTGACAGTGCGTAGAACATACAGTTTCCCGATCCTGGGTTGTCACAAATGCTGAATCCCTTATCTGAAGCAATCTTTTGCAGATTTTCCGTTGCGTCAGATTTCTTGTTGAACTCGTTTGGATCACTCTCCATTTGCTGCAGATCACGAATACTTTTCATAGCTGGAAGCAGTCAAAATTATTGCCGTTATAATATCTTCTATCTAATTGGTTAGCTGAGTAAAAGATCACGCATTTGTCTGGTTTATATATATAATTTATTACTGCAAGTCACGACTAAATACTGTACTAAACTCAGAAAGAATAGGAAATTGTACGAAATAACAACAAATTAGGATATAGGATTTCAGTGTCGAAAGTAATCAGGCAATTACTGACTTGGGTTTTGGTTTTGGGTTTCCTAGGTTTTCAGATTAGCTGAGTAGTCTAATTGGTAAGTACATTGGTTTGGTGTTTTCGTTTTACGACTCTCATTTAAAAACCGCTTTAACCTATTGGACCCATTATTTGATCCTTACTCTTCTTGAGGTCTCGCGTGCCACTAAGCACCAAGACACTAGGTGAAGTGCATCGTCTTCACAATTTTCCATATTAGTACAAATGAAGAGTATGGAAGAGTCCGTATTATAGAGGTAAATGAACTGTCTACGAATGTATGAATTCTGGAATTTTGGGATCAAATATTAATTGTCCGTAATATAAAGGTGTCCGCAAGAAGAGGTTCGAGTGTATTAAAATTTTCGTAATCTTACAGCTTCCTGCAAACCTGGACATAACATGACTTATTTATAAAATTGTTACAGTTCGGAGCTGCTATTTACCTGCATGGTCCTCCACAAGCATCCTCTTGGTATCCTGGGCACTAGAAGACGATAAAACTGCAGGAAATTTGGGTTTTGGGCTTTGAGCTGAATCTTTAACAAAATTAGTTTGACCTGCAAACAGAGAGATATTTTAAATTAAACAAAAGAGTAGCCATTTTTGAAAATCAGCAGTTTAGCCTGGTATGCCGATTAACACTAATATAATTAAACGTGTTTCTCCAAGAACTGTTTCTGGATGAAGTTCAAAAATATCAACATAACGGCTTCACTGAAACATTACAGACCTGAAATCAAAAATCACACTTTCACCGAATTAGTTTGGTCATACTTTAGACAGCCGGGTCCAGTGTCCAGTTTATCATTCTTAATGTGTGGTGCTACAAAATTTGATTAAAAACGCCTTTTTTTTTTCACGTCACAGTCACTATCACTAGTTATAAATTTGTAGATATCCTACAAAAATGCCCGACAAGTACATACCATCAACGAGGGTTAACATTTGGTTAACAAGACCTCGACTTTGTTTGGCCCAGTTGTAATTCTTCTTATAGGAAGAACGTAACAGTTCAGCCTCCTGAAGTCTTGTCTCTCTATCTTTATTCCAGACTTTCTTGATGGCTTCAGCCCATACCAGCGGATTCTCAGAATCAATCACACATGCTGAACCAAACGGTACTTTACCTAGGGCTTCTCCAAATCCTGAGTTCTTGCTAACAAGTACAGGGAGACCAGCTGATAATGCCTCTAGGCCAGTCAAGCCAAATCCCTCTGTTCTGGAAGGCATCAGTACAAGATCTACTTCGCAGAACAATTGTTTCAAATCCTCTCCGCTTTGCAGGAAGCTTCTCACTGTCAGGCGGTGAGCAGGAAGACCACACTCAAGCAGACGCTTTGCTATGTCCTCGTGCTTTCCTTCAGGTGCACCAACGAAAACAAGATGAGCATCATTCAACTCAGCGACGGCTTTGCCAGCCACATCAAAACCCTTTAACTGAAAATCTTCAGCATCTCCGCGGCCAAACACTAAAATGCCGCATCGTTCTCTCTCTTCAGCAGCATGTTCAACATGCACAAATTCATTAAAGACACCAGGGGTAATGTTAAGAATGGTTTCATCTTTCTTACACCAGCGAAGATATCTGCGAAAAGTCTCGCACAACTTCGGCCCAACGCCCACAACGAAGTCAGCCTTTTCGCAAAGTTCCACTTCTATTTTGTGCTTCTTCTCGCCCGTGGAAATCGGATTTTGGTAGGACTTATACATTCCCAGTTCCTCTGGGTCTGTGTGGACAACTTGAATCCACTTACATTTGTGAGACTTCCTTATTACTTGCGCTTGGTGACCAAGCTTCACGCCATGACCAACGATGACATCAATTTGCAAATGATCTGGCGGAAAGCTAAGCCATTCTAGTTCATCGTACCCAGTCAGTCTTGTTGCCTCGACAATTTCAATGTGGTGATCACGGGCTGTTCTCTTGTCTTCTTCGCTGCATTGTGGAACAAAGAAAGAGATTTCCACCTCAGGACATTTAGCCAACTCTATGGCTAATTCTCTGTTTATGGTGGAGAGTCCGCCTTTAGTTGACCTCCATTCTGATGCCAGTATTGTTACATGTAATTTGCCAGGGGACGAATATAGCTGGCCATGTTCTCGAGATTTCGGTGAAGGTGAAGTCATTGCCACCTGCCTGGAGATCAGACTCCTACGAGGAAAAAAGAAGCAGACTTGTAAAAGCCATACCGTGAAGTGTCTACATGTTAAAAACATTGCCCATTTTAGCCTTTCCATCTGATTGCTTCAGCCATATGGCGTCAAGCTTCCTACTGAGCTAAATATAGAGATGAAGTAAGCCAAGCTTTTTCAAGACTCAACTGAGACCGATATAACAATTCCACAACTGCTGTTAGACTCACAGTAGTGCAGAAATAATTTCCATCTCATTTGCGTTTGGACATCTTAATATTACAGTCAAACCTGTATCAAGCAGACCTCTTCAGCGGTCCACTTGAGATTGAAAGACCATTTAAAAAGAACACGTTATATTATAAGTCAGAAGCCACTGTAAGGAATGTTTTATACTTTTGGGATTACGTCCGCAACTATATCGATGTAATCGCGTTCATTTGTTTGTTAAAGGAGGAGTGAAAATTGATCGACAGCTATTCAGATTATGCTGCAGCCTTCGAGTCATAAAACAGGTGAAATAATTTCAAAAAAGAGAACACAACGAACTCTGACATGAGACGGATCAAGCATGCATGGGAGGAAATCTCGGGAGTGTGTAATCAACGCGAGCCGCGGGTCGCGGGTAAGCAGCGCGGGTCGCGGGTAGGCAGCGCGGGTCGCGGGTAGGCAGCGCGGGTCGCGGGTAAGCGGTGCGGATCGCGAGTAAACAGCGCTGGTCACGCAAACTTGAAAAATAATCATAAGCAAAAAACCTGAAACAAACGTTTTGATAGACCAGTAAAGGATGATCTTTGGTAGACCTATCTTCAAAAACGTTTTTTAAAACACCTGTTCCTTTGGCCGACTCTTGTGACCCATGTTATGTTTATAAATTAAATGACCGGGGTGGTAATCCTGATAAGCCCTCATTTGTTTTTCAGACCAGTAAGTTTAAAGCAAAATTCACACTTAGCATGGACAGAACTGAATACCATATCTTGAGTCAAGAATTTTGTTTTTTGGACGGGAAGGTAAAGAGGTGCAAAGGTTTGGTTTCACTGACTTGTACCTCTCGCCACAATGAAATGTGAAAGTGAAGACTGTTGCTCAGTCGAGCTTTTTTAGAACAACTTTTAGCGAAGTTCTATGGAAAGAAAGTCGAAATACTGTAAGAAGTATTTCTTAACTTTAATCTTCATGGCCGGGTTAATGATATGGCATGCTCAAATATGGCGGGTTTGCGACGGTCAGTAGATTCTCATGCCCTGGATCGGAAAGAGTCAAGACTAGCGAATGTTATTTTCTAAGATTGCCGGAACCGGCAGGCTCCCAGGTTAAGAAAAGAAGACAGAAGACGTTTTAAAGCACTGTGCAATCGTCAACAAGGCCAAGGAAGACTTAGAGGATTTCAATGAAGAGGACAACGATCGAAAATATTTACACAGGTGGGTCGAATCGTACCGTTACTAAGTACTCCGAAAATGAATCAAGCGGAGACCATTTACGCCAACTGGGTGAAAAGAGACCGTCTGAACATGCCCCTTCTCTATGCAGCTCATGCTGATGTCCGAGACAACGTGCAGCTGGAAGTAGAATATAAGGCACTTTAAAATGGCAACGGCAAGGGAGGCAGTGGTCCCTCCCTGGCAAAGACAAGACAAAGCGAAAAGAAGTCAACTAAAATGGGCGAAAGGTCGCGGATAGAAGATCTAAGGGACGAGGATAGGGCCGGTGACTCAAACAACCCGATGGCTAGTCCTAACCCGTGCGATCGGCACAACGCAAGTGTCGAGTCTAGGAGGTCTGACGAGGCAAGAGGTAGTCGTTACAGGCCGATACGAAGCAGACTATTTTTACAGAGGCTTTAAACGGCAAAGCAAGAGAACGAGACAACTAAAGCTAAATCAAGTTCTTCGCAGTCGTCTCTCGAAGGGACTCTTATTGTAGTTAATTCTAAGAGTGACAGTTCCGGTTACAAAGTTCAAACTGGAAATAATCCCTCGCGCTAATGTGAACATTTTTCAAAACCACATCATGTGGACAACGCTAGATATTAAAGAGTTCCGGAGAACAGTTATCTTCTACAGCAGTTCTCCTTAACCGACAGCGAAGTTTTGTTAGTGTTGGGTAACACACCAACGGTTATCCCGGAGCAGCTCCTTTATAAAAATACAACACCGCCCAGATCCAGGAAAACAATAGTAGTAGATCTTTTGAGAAACCACGCACGCCAGATATCAGCATGCACAGATTTGGACTTAAGGACAAAAAAAAAAAGAAAAGAAAAGAGGAACTGTGCCAAGATGTCGAGCATGTAGAAAGCTGCAAAATGAGGGAGAGTTAACAGTTACTGTTAAAGGGTTGTGCGTCCCGTACAGTCAATATTTTGTAACGGAAACTATGTTTTATTTTTGCCCGAGCGTGTCTTGTGTCAACAGCATACCCTCTTAGACTAATTTACAGCCTCCCTACCACCCGTAGTATTGTGGCTAACAAATTGTCAGTAACTGAATCCACTTGGTAGCAATTAACCAAGTTACCTTTATTTGTCCAGTTTTTGAAACGTTAATCGGGCAAACACCAAGCAAGCTCACGAATCCACGACACTGCCATTTCGTTGGGTCGGCTTGTTTTCAGAGAAGCTTTCTCAGAAGGATCCTTAATTTTCATTCAACGTTTACGTTAAACACGACGCGTGACTGTATTTTATAACTGAAAGGAAGGTCTTCTAAACCAAGGCAATTAGTGCTAGATTTCAGCCGGGCTAATTATTTTGCGCATCATTGGGTAGTTTAGTAATAAATACTTTGATTTATTGTCACTCATTTTAGTCTGATGAATAGTTCAGCCGATAGGACATCCTGGGAACGTTTGACCTTCGTAGCAGTGTTTTTTGGTTTGTGAGAGAGCGTAAAGGGCTTTGGATAGAAAACACGTCTACGTACGCTAGGAAACGCTTAATTTTAACCGTTTCTACACCAGAGGGCGAGTTACAAGCATGACCCGCAAACTGTCCTATTAGTGCTCAAACGGGGCTATTAATAACCAATCACGTACCAGAATTTTGTTATAGTTTTCATTACACGGGAAATATCGAGAAAATCTGGTTTACGGATACGGCTTTCTTTCAGATACGAGTTGAACCAGCAAGGCGATGTCTTACTCAAAACATTCATTTCTAGTTTCTCAATATGATAAAAGCGTAGGAAGGCCGTGTTCAAGTTAAGATTAACTATCATTTGCTCGGACATAAAATACTAAAACAGACAAAGCGAATTTTACTACGAAAATGTACTTAACTCACGACATCTCATTAACCGATCTTTTTCGAGCCGTTGCTAAGGAAAATTCATTCTCATATAACCTCATCATTTTTAGTTACTTCAGAGTTATTTCATGTGTTTTAACTTTTTCATGATCAGTAACACTAGTGATGACGTCATTAGGCCACGCCCATGGTCATGTGACTAATACTGAAAAAACGCAAAGGCTCCCAGGCAAATTACTTTATCGGGATTTTTTTCATTGATTTAATATTTTAATTTAAATCCTCATTACGCTATGCATAGATTTTGTTTCATTTTTGAAAGCTCAGATTTTGAGGGAATTTTAAAATATTAAAATATTCGTAATTTTCTGGAAAAAGCATGATTTTGAAAAAGGAATGTGTAGCTATCTTTCCAACGTTGGCTTTAAAGGAGCTACGTAACGACCCGCGCATGTGCGAAATTTGGCTCCGTTCTCATTGAGATTCAAATGCATCCGCCTTCTTGAATTTATCGGAGTTGTTAAATTTTGCGCGAATTTAGCCGTTCTTGGTTAAAATTATTGCGTCTTTTTGTCGCGGGTGTGGATTTCTTCTCGTCGATCTACTCATTTTATCGCAGAGGCAAAATTATGGACGCAGAAGAGGCAAGAAAGGCTACGGTGCTGAGTTTCCTTCGACTCCATTACGTGACAGATTTAAATGTGTGAACTGTTTCGTAGTTTCTGGGAATATGCTCCAACGCAACGTCCATTTTCTCTTTCTTCTGTTGTTATCCTCTTAGGAGAATCGCATCTCCTGTTCGTGCGAAAGCGCTTGTTCCACGAAACAGAAAACAAATGCAAATCGTGGCTGCCCTTGCAAGATGTGGAAGTGAGTGCATGTGTGGTTCGACAGCAAATCCGTGTCGAAAACACGGTGAGATTCCTTATTTATGCACTTAGCTTTGATGTAACATAGTTTGTAAGTAGGTATTGAAGGCCGCACGCGAATGGAACGACTAGATTTCTGGCTATTTTTGGTTCTGTTTGTGTTCAAGTCTTCATATGTACACATGTTCATGTGTACAGCATGTCTTTTTCATTCAGGCCAAACATTTCACTAAGCATAGAGCAGTTTCGAGTTTTTGCAGTTTGAATTGTCTTTTCCTTGAGCTGAGAAGGTTTCTAGGAGAGTTTGATTTTTCATATACAAAGTACAACAACTTTGACATGGCTCTTTTTTTCATATCAAGGCTGGTGCAAGTACAGCTTCATTTGTGGCTGAAAAACACAGCCATACCAGACTGACAACAGGCCAAGTGAAAAGCAGGAGAGGATAAAATAAAATAGAGATGTAAGGGTCTGCTTGTATAGAAATATGTTTTTATTTGTTATTATTCCAAGAACAAAGATATGCCTAAATATGGAAAAGACCACAAAAATCAAAGCTTGAACACCAATGCAAATGCATAAAGTTTAGCAAGTCAAGATTTGTTTTGTTCCTACACTTGATTTTTTTTATTTCTAGGCCCACTTGAATGGGCAAAAACTCTGTGCTTGCTAGCAAGCTGTCAAACTTGAATCTTTGACACAGTTGTTGGCTCTACCTAAAATAAATCAATTACAACACTTAATTTTGTCAGGCCAGCACAAAATACTTTACAGTACTGTACTTTATTGGTGATTACCTCCATAATGTTCTTTTAGGAATTCATTCAAATGCTTGATGAAGCAATGTGTGCAAGCTGTGTGCGAGAAGCCTGCCTAGAAGAATTGACAATTTAGATGAGACCATCAGTGAAAGCGACATTCTCAACCTACCCCTGGTACATCCACAGAAGGACAGATGACAAGTGTGGATGGAATGCCTAACCTGCACCTCCTTCTAGCAACTCGGCAACACCATGGTGCAAGTGTGGCATGTACCAAATTATGCTACAAGAAATAGACTGCGATGACAATAGCATGCATGTCTTCATGAAGGCAGACTATTGGCAAAATGTTCTCCATAGATACGGTTATCTGGGGAAAGGAAACCAGGTGTGCCCTTCCTGTGTAGTAACAGTTATCCATTGGCAATATCCCTCACACTGGAGTTTATTTGGGATTCAGGGCTGATTAAACCAAAACAAATGCTAGTAACAAGTTCTTTCCCCCTGAAGAAAAGCCTACAAAGAAAGCATTATTTTATAGTAATAGTGGAAGAGGCATTTGTTTTGTTAATGTAAATCACCTCCACACCTTGTTTTCATCTTTATCATTGCACATTCAGGATGGGTGTTGGTTCATTATGCCGAAATAAAATGCATGCTCAATACATGGTTCTGAGCTGAAAATTCACCAACAGCTAGTTCATGAATTTGTTCCTTTTATAACAAGGCCAATGTTTATTACAGGAAAAAAAAATCAATCCAGAAAAAAGATCAATAAATTCAAGGTATAGACAGAAAAAAGATCAATAAACAAGGTATAGACTAGAAGAGCACACTGGGATTTTTAATGAGCCAGATTTTCAAGCTACATCTCTAGGCAGGCTTGTGCAATTTTAAAAATATTTCCCTACAACTGATGGCAGTGCCAAAACCCAAAAGAAAACCACTGAAATGAAACTCCTCACAACTGTCAACAGCCAACTGTAACCTGAGTGTTATTCAGGCTAACCAAGGTTTTATAGAGCTAACCTGAGTGCTATCTTGTTGTTACATTTTGTTTGCAGGGCTGCAAATAACAGTCGGTCATCAGTCATTGGCCGACCAAAATTTGCGCATGTCCAACGAAATCCCAACCGTGGGTGGACATGATGTCTTGACAATTTTTTATCGTAAATTACTTTACAGTAAGGGCGAATAAAGATCTACTGTTAGTAAATCTTACTTTTTTGGTGATGCCCGACCACAATTTGTTTTGTCTGACCAAGATGGTGTTTAAGTAGGACATATGTCCTTTCAAGAGAAAAAAATTATTTGCAGCCCTGGTTTGGTTATTTTGTTTCTGGTTTTAGTACCTGACCTATGCAATTTTTCCATTTTTGCTAGCAATGTTTCATAATATCCAGTAGTTCCAAAAGACTTTGCTTTCATCAAACACCCTGGGACATACTGTATTCAATAACTAGTCATGGTCAGCACAGTCACCAAATAGTAATCAATAATTTTATTGACTATATCCATGTACTTTAGTGGAGATGTAATTTATTTTAGTGTGGGAGAGAAGTAAAAATTGGTTTGATCATGTCATTGAAATGAAAGATTATTGGTACACATTGTAAAAAATAAACACTTTGTATGTTTGAGGACAATTTGGATTTTAAGCATCTACACTGTATTAGAAAAAAAAATTGACAGTATTGAAAGACAACTGTTCCCATGGAGATGCTCTAAAAGAGGCCATATCTTGTAAACAGGACTTCCTTATATGTTCAATAAGATGCTGATATGCCTGTAATATCAACATTGGTAGAACTCGCTGTAACATCAGTATCCTCTCTGCAACAAAGACATTGAGCACAACACATATTAATCATACAATCAGTACAAATATACATAAGTGAAGCCTTGGAGCTGATGGCTCATAGCTGCCAGGGCTTATCCTGGTTTCTGTAGCATGAAGAGGCTAGGAGTATTTCTAATCCCCCTTGATGGGATGCCAGTCCATCGCAGGTCACCCCCCCCCCCATCCCCCCTCCTCCTGCAATTTGTTAGGTTTCCCCAAAAATTCACCGGTACCCATTTATACTCCTGAATGGAGAGAGGCACTGTGAGAGTTAAGTGTCTTGCCCAAGGACACAACACCGTGTCCCCGGCTAGGGCTCGAACCCAAACCCCTCGCTCCAGGGACGAGTGCACTAACCATACATGCATACATATACTCTATTGGCTCAGCCGCATAAGATAGTCAATGTTTGAATGCAACAAACAAAACAGTAACAAATATAAAAAAAAAAAAAAACTATCAAAATGAATGCAAAGTCACGCCAAATTAAATTTTGAGCATTACTGAAAAGGATGCAGAGGACAAAGGGAATTTTGTATATTTGGATAATAGATGTAACATGTGGAGGGCAGGATGACTGAAAAAACATCAGTTACTTGAGTGGGCCTTTATGATTACGGCTGATCATTCACCCTTACAACAACAGAGCCGAGAGTCCTGATGATGCACTAATTAACACACTTGTAAAACATACAGAATAGCGAGGCATACTAAATGTAAGTGGTATATTATTTTGTTTTGAAAGTGGAAATTTCACTTGTAGAAAAATCTAGCTCATATGCCCAGTTAGAGTACATTAAAATAAGTAAACAGGTTGTATTGACTTCGAAGGAAACATATAAGACGAAAATGGCAAAATGAATTAAATGAAACGACTACACTTAGTTATTGCTCCTCTAATTGAAGTCAAAGTTGCGCGTGGCAACTTGTTTACAGTTGTACATATCAGCTCACCTTCAACATGGCGCCATCATTTTACAGAAGAGCTATCTTTCAGTATCTTCTCTCGTCTTGTATTTTCCTCTACTGACTTAGCTTCCTTTATGTGAGAGGCAAAAGAATAGGAAACATGTAAAATGACCAGATAAAAGGTACAAACAAAGTGGCAAACTGCACGTGAAAGATAAACGAAAGGTACTTGCCTTCGTCGTTCCAGGGAAAGAAGGTGGCCAGCAAACGCTTAATCACTCCGATATTCGCCATAAATCATCGCAGATACTGACGAAGAATAAAAGTGGCAGTCTAGCAAAATCCTTCGATGGCCTTTAGCAATGGCCTTTAGCACCTCCTTAGCAATGCGTGCGAGCGCGCGCATTGCTAAGGAGGGGAAATTTCACTTCCGGTCGCTTACGTCAGCCTGAGCACAGAAAATAAAAACAACCCAAAAACTTGTAAATTCCCACACACTTTAGATGTTTTTCTTTGTGTTTCGCAAAATGCAAAGTAAAAAAAAGTACAAGCAAAGACAAAACAAGAGAAAGACAGAAAAACAAGAGCAATAGAAAGAGAAAAACTAACTTCATGTGGCTCTGTTTGATCTTACCGAAGTGCACTGGTAGTGTAAATTGCACATGCACTGATAGGGTAACTTCCAACAGATATCGGGCGCACTTCCGTTTTCTTTAAATGCTAAAGGAAATTACAGCTTTTTTCGACGAATTTCGATTAAAGCCAACGTTGGCCACATAGCTATGCATTCCTTTTTCGAAATCATGCTTTTTTCAGAAAATTACGAATTTTTCAATATTTTGAAATGCTCTCAAATTGTGACCTTTTAGAAATGAACCAAAATCGATGCAGAGCTCAGTGAGGATTTAAATTAAAGTATTAAATCAATGAAAAAAATCCAGAGAAAGTAATTTGCCTGGGAGCCTTTGCATTTTTTTTGTATTAGTCACATGACCATGGGCGTGGCCTGATGACGTCATCACTAGTGTTACTAATCATAAAAAAGTTGAAACACATGAAATAACTCTGAACTAACTGAAAATGATGAGGTTTTATGAGACTAAATTTTCCTTAGCAACGGCTCGAAAAGATCGGTTAATGGGCCCTTAAGACACTGCCTTAGTTAACCCGCACCAATTTACCCACGACCCGAGCTGTTCAGTGGACGTGATACTCGGCTCAAGTATATGAATTCCATGGTAATAGATGTCCAACAGTAGCATTCCAAGTATTACGTCCACTGAACATATAGGGCCAAACCTACACACGACCGCTCTCATGTGGCTTTAATAGCTCAGTTGGTAGAGCATTTCACCAGTAAGGCAAAGGTCGTGGGTTCGAATCCTGTTCAGAACCTGAAATTTTTTCAGGTCATTTTTCCAGTAGTGTTATGGCTGCATTCGCATCACTCATTCTTTCGAAATGTCGTCAAGTTAAGAGAACTGCCCCACGAGGAAATCAAATAGTCTAATATTATCATTGATGTTTTACAAAGCCATAAATTTGCAGAGCTAAATTACGTATCCAGGTTTTAGTCCTTTTAATACTGAGAATTACAACAAACCTGCATTCACGGAGACCAAAGGAAGAGAAGATGGATAGTTAAAGGCTGCAAGCACTTCGCACACTGCCATGTCATGTTCAAAATGAAAGAGGAGTCAGATGGTGTACAGGCCTGTGAAAATGGGCGGATGACATCATCTCAAGATTTCTGTCTTCTTGGCAACAATAACCCAATATTTCTCTGGCTATCCGGTCACCGCCAAACTAAGACACACTATGTAACGCTAGGAGCCCAAAATTTAATCCTCTCTTCTCTCAATGTATAAAACATTTTCATCTTATTAAGATGGGTATCACAAAGAGCCAATTAAAAAACAACGTCTAATGCGCGTTTTCCGAAAATAAGCAAACATTTGTAACTGACAAAAATAAATTGTTAATTGTTAATTATTAATGTCTTACCCATTTATATCAACAATGGGCGCATCAGGCCAAATCGGATTGCACTCGCCAAAATACCGCCAATTGTAAAAAATTATTTAGTTTACGTAGCGTTACAGTCACATTACACTTGGTTTTGTAGTTTGATATCAGATGAGAGATGGTCCGAAGAGAAATAATATATTTGGAGTAAATGGTCTTAGATCTTAAAAATATCAAATTTTCAGCTGATCGCTTTCATCATTTTCCGCCTCCATGCTGCAATTGTGCAATAGCATGACACCAGACAGCGAAATAAAGGGCTTATTGTCTTATCTGGCAGATTAGATGAGAGGAGTCACGCTATATCAAAGGCTATGGAATAATTTACCTTAGTGATCGTTTTCTCTGGGCTTTAAATTGAGCAGTATGAAATTGGTCTGTACTTAGTTTCACTTTGGATAACTTTTAAGAACTTTGATATAACTTCGTCTTCTCAAGTTTATAAGTCATGAATTTTATCATTTGGAATGTGTTCAAGAAAAAAAGTCTCATTGTTTATACAAAGTATCATTTACATAAAATTGCGATCATATTTCTACGATTCTAAGTAAAAGTTCACTGCATTAACTTGTAAAGAACTTAAAAGATTTTTTCTTGTGTTTCATCTATTCTTAAGGACATAACAATCACATGTTTGAATAACTGTTATTCTAGCAGAATTACTGCGTTCCACCCTGAACAAAGCGGTTTTTTCTGCTTGAAATGATCAGACGCATTCCGCCGACGCCACGCTCAAAAAACACCTAATTAACAGTTCTTACAACGATGAATTCATGTCACTGGTATAAAATAACATCAGCGACGGAAGAATGAATCCCAAAAGGGTTTCTCTTGCGGTCAAACATGCTGATTATAGATTCTGCTGATTTCGATGAGTAACAGACGTATAAATGATCAATGAAACGGGTAACAGAACTGATAAACAAACTGTAGCGAGTTTCCCATACCTTGCCGTGACAACGGAATATTAAAGACGTTAGATGCAATATCCATAGCTATCAGAGACTGTTTTAAAATTGAGCTTCACTCAAAAGAATATATTTCAACTCAGCATCTGAGAGCCATCTTTAGATGGTTCTAAAGCAATCTGGCTTCCTTCGCTCGTACTTAAGAGTCTGATTTACAGCGACAGTCAAACATAACCGCTGTAATACACACTGTATACTGGCTACTATGGAGAGCTCAAGCTTTCCGCATTGAGCGGGAGACTCGATCAGACAAACGAGTACAGCACAGCTTTGCTGTTTTCAGTGAAACGTCGTCAAGTTAAGAGATCCACTAGGCGAGGAAACCGAACAGTGTAGTATTGTCACTGATGTATTAAAAAGCCATAAGTAAATATTACATATCCAGGTTACAGTCCTTTTAATACTGAGATTTACAACAAACCTGCATTCACGGAGAACCAAGGAAGAGAAGACAGCAAGTTGAAAGCTGCAAGCGCCACACCGTCATGTTGGTTCAAAGTCTTCAAACTGAAAGAGGAAGTTAGAAGGGCGGATGACGTCATCTCAAGATTTCGGTCCTCTTGGCAACAAGAGGTGTCATGCAACATTTCTCTAGCTATTCGTCACCGCATCGCAAAATTAGAAACACTGTGTAACGCTAGGAACCCAAAATTTAATCCTCTCTTCTCTCAATGGATATAAACATTTTTATCTTATTAAATTAGTGGAAAATTAGTGGAAAATGGCGCTATATAAATGTATATTTATTTATTTAATTTATTTATTTATTAAGATGGATTGGTCCACACGTTTTAGCTATCCAAAACCAGCTCGCCCTCCTCCCTACCCTTCAAAAGTTCTTACCCTCCGAAGTAGCTTACTACATGCCATTAGGGACAGCGCGTCTCCCAACCCCAAAATGCTTTGGGAACGAAAGAATATGGAGATCGAAATGTATTATGGACCAAAATATAACAAGACAGCGGGAACCTGGTCTCTAACATTAGTAGCGCCTGGTTAATTTTATCATTTTTAGCGGGAAAGGTAAATCCTGAATAAAAATTTTCATTTGAATTGCTCCAAGCATTGTTCAGTATTTACGTATAGAATGATCCTTGCAAAGTTGAGCCGTCGACAGGGCAAACCCAGTGCTTACAATACTGAGATGAGGTGGTTTTCGAAAGCTTTTCGCCAGCCCAAAACTCGGCGAGAAATTTCCTCGGAAGCGATCGACAAATTCAAAGCCATGATCTGAGACAATACAGTATGGGGCCCAGTTCTCGGCCACAAAAAACGTAAACTTGTCTTTCTTACCTTGGAATAGCCGTAAGGACTTAAAATTTCACGTACAGCTAGCTTCAGCATTCAGTTTACACATGTAGAGCTATCGACTGCTCAACGCTGTTTTCTCCCGAGTAATAACGAAAATGGAGGCTTCGTTCGTGGTCCCAGTTATCGGCCAGCAGGCCCAGTTCTCGGCCACAAAAGAGTGGGCGCGATTCCTCAGAATAAACAACGCTTTATTACCATTTTTTTGTTGTTAAATCACTTATAAGGCTTGTGTTTTGATATTTCGATCACAAATTATCCTTAAAGAGCTTTGTTTCATGTTAGAAAAGGAAGTTTCTTTCACGCCTAGTTTTTCTCTTAAGTGCAGTCAAGCGAGGCTAAAAAAGAGTTGGGTTAAGTCAGAGCTCATAGTTTTCAGCATGCCGCCCCATTACAGCTTTATTTTTACAACTGACTTGACACGAATACTCCACACAGAACTATGAGCGCTTTTAGTGTTGAAGGCGAACAGGGTGGCCGAGAATAGGCAAATACCCAAAAGGACGAAGGAAATATTGAGGAGTGAATTTAGGTCAAAGAATTAAACAGGCCAGGAAAAGTTTATATTTAACAGATAGCTTTATCACTCTACGTCCTTTATGCCAAGAATTGGCTCATTTGGGCTTTCTAGACGGACAAAATATAAACTTGAATTAAACCATGTAATTCGAGTAGCCGTAAACAAACACGTTTTCGGGGAAACCAGATTCACCTACCTTCGTGTCACCTCGACGTGCTCACAGAAAAACTGGGCAGGACGAACGCTGAACAAAAAGTGGCCGAGAACTGGGCCCGGCCGAGAACTGGGCCCCACACTGTAGTGTCCCAGATCATGGCTTTGAATTCGTCGATCGCTTCCGAGGAAATTTCTCGCCGAGTTTTGGGCTGGCGAAAAGCTTTCGAAAACCACCTCATCTCAGTATTGTAAGCACTGGGTTTGCCCTGTCGACGGCTCAACTTTGCAAGATCATTCTATACGTAAATATTGAACAATGCTTGGAGCAATTCAAGTGAAAAATTTTATTCAGGATTTACCTTTCCCGCTAAAAATGATAAAATTAACCAGGCGCTACTAATGTTAGAGACCAGGTTCCCGCTGTCTTGTTATATTTTGGTCCATAATACATTTCGATCTCGATATTCTTTCGTTCCCAAAGCATTTTGGGGTTGGGAGACGCGCTGTCCCTAATGGCATGTAGTAAGCTACTTCGGAGGGTAAAAACTTTTGAAGGGTAGGGAGGAGGGCGAGCTGGTTTTGGATAGCTAAAACGTATGGACCAATCCATCTTAATAAATAAATAAATAAAATAAATAAATATACATTTATATAGCGCCATTTTCCACTAATTTTCCACTAATTTAATAAGATAAAAATGTTTATATTCATTGAGAGAAGAGAGGATTGAATTTTGGGTTCCTAGCGTTACACAGTGTTTCTAATTTTGCGATGCGGTGACGAATAGCTAGAGAAATGTTGCATGACACCTCTTGTTGCCAAGAGGACCGAAATCTTGAGATGACGTCATCCGCCCTTCTAACTTCCTCTTTCAGTTTGAAGACTTTGAACCAACATGACGGTGTGGTGCTTGCAGCTTTCAACTTGCTGTCTTCTCTTCCTTGGTTCTCCGTGAATGCAGGTTTGTTGTAAATCTCAGTATTAAAAGGACTGTAACCTGGATATGTAATATTTACTTATGGCTTTTTAATACATCAGTGACAATACTACACTGTTCGGTTTCCTCGCCTAGTGGATCTCTTAACTTGACGACGTTTCACTGAAAACAGCAAAGCTGTGCTGTACTCGTTTGTCTGATCGAGTCTCCCGCTCAATGCGGAAAGCTTGAGCGCTCCGTAGTAGCCAGTATACAGTGTGTATTACAGCGGTTATGTTTGGCTGTCGCTGTAAATCAGACTCTTAAGTACGAGCGAAGGAAGCCAGATTGCTTTAGAACCATCTAAAGATGGCTCTCAGATGCTGAGTTGAAATATATTCTTTTGAGTGAAGCTCAATTTTAAAACAGTCTCTGATAGTTATGGATATTGCGTCTAACGTCTTTAATATTCCGTTGTCACGGCAAGGTATGGGAAACTCGCTACAGTTTGTTTATCAGTTCTGTTACCCGTTTCAGACTGATCATTGATCATTTATACGTCTGTTACTCATCGAAATCAGCAGAATCTATAATCAGCATGTTTGACCGCAAAAGAAACCCTTTTGGGATTCATTCTTCCGTCGCTGATGTTATTTTATGCCAGTGACATGAATTCATCGTTGTAAGAACTGTTAATTAGGTGTTTTTTGAGCGTGGCGTCGGCGGAATGCGTCTGATCATTTCAAGCAGAAAAAACCGCTTTGTTCAGGGTGGAACGCAGTAATTCTGCTAGAATAACAGTTATTCAAACATGTGATTGTAATGTCCTTAAGAATAGATGAAACACAAGAAAAAATCTTGTAAGTTCTTTACAAGTTAATGTGGTGAACTTTTACTTAGAGTCGTAGAAATATGATCGCAATTTTATGTAAATGATACTTTGTATAAACAATCAGTCTTTTTTTCTTGAACACATTCCAAATGATAAAATTCATGACTTATAAACTTGAGAAGACGAAGTTATATCAAAGTTCTTAAAAGTTATCCAAAGTGAAATTAAGTACAGACCAATTTCATACTGCTCAATTTAAAGCCCAGAGAAAACGATCACTAAGGTAAATTATTCCATAGCCTTTGATATAGCGTGACTCCTCTCATCTAATCTGCCAGATAAGACAATAAGCCCTTTATTTCGCTGTCTGGTGTCATGCTATTGCACAATTGCAGCATGGAGGCGGAAAATGATGAAAGCGATCAGCTGAAAATTTGATATTTTTAAGATCTAAGACCATTTACTCCAAATATATTATTTCTCTTCGGACCATCTCTCATCTGATATCAAACTACAAAACCAAGTGTAATGTGACTGTAACGCTACGTAAACTAAATAATTTTTTACAATTGGCGGTATTTTGGCGAGTGCAATCCGATTTGGCCTGATGCGCCCATTGTTGATATAAATGGGTAAGACATTAATAATTAACAATTAACAATTTATTTTTGTCAGTTACAAATGTTTGCTTATTTTCGGAAAACGCGCATTAGACGTTGTTTTTTAATTGGCTCTTTGTGATACCCATCTTAATAAGATGAAAATGTTTTATACATTGAGAGAAGAGAGGATTAAATTTTGGGCTCCTAGCGTTACATAGTGTGTCTTAGTTTGGCGGTGACCGGATAGCCAGAGAAATATTGGGTTATTGTTGCCAAGAAGACAGAAATCTTGAGATGATGTCATCCGCCCATTTTCACAGGCCTGTACACCATCTGACTCCTCTTTCATTTTGAACATGACATGGCAGTGTGCGAAGTGCTTGCAGCCTTTAACTATCCATCTTCTCTTCCTTTGGTCTCCGTGAATGCAGGTTTGTTGTAATTCTCAGTATTAAAAGGACTAAAACCTGGATACGTAATTTAGCTCTGCAAATTTATGGCTTTGTAAAACATCAATGATAATATTAGACTATTTGATTTCCTCGTGGGGCAGTTCTCTTAACTTGACGACATTTCGAAAGAATGAGTGATGCGAATGCAGCCATAACACTACTGGAAAAATGACCTGAAAAAATTTCAGGTTCTGAACGGGATTCCAACCCACGACCTTTGCGTTACTGGTGCAATGCTCTACCAACTGAGCTATGAAAGCCACATGAGAGCGGTCGTGTGTGGGTTCGGCCCTATATGTTCAGTGGACGTAATACTCGGAATGCTACTGTTGGACATCTATTACCATGGAATTCATATACTTGAGCCGAGTATCACGTCCACTGAACAGCTCGGGTCGTGGGTAAATTGGTGCGGGTTAACTAAGGCAGTGTCTTAAGGGCCCATTAACCGATCTTTTCGAGCCGTTGCTAAGGAAAATTTAGTCTCATAAAACCTCATCATTTTCAGTTAGTTCAGAGTTATTTCATGTGTTTCAACTTTTTTATGATCAGTAACACTAGTGATGACGTCATCAGGCCACGTCCGTGGTCATGTGACTAATACAGAGAAAATGCAAAGGCTCCCAGGCAAATTACTTTCTCTGGATGTTTTTCATTGATTTAATACTTTAATTTAAATCCTCACTGAGCTCTGCATCGATTTTGGTTCATTTCTAAAAGGTCACAATTTGAGAGCATTTCAAAATATTGAAAAATTCGTAATTTTCTGAAAAAAGCATGATTTCGAAAAAGGAATGCATAGCTATGTGGCCAACGTTGGCTTTAATCGAAATTCGTCGAAAAAAGCTGGATTTAATCAAAACCCGCATTTCCTTTAGCATTCAAAGAAAACGGAAGTGTGCCCGATATCTATCGGAAGTTACCCTATCAGTGCGCGTGCAATTTACACTACCAGCGCACTCCGGTAAGATCAAACAAAGCCACACGAAGTTAGTTTTTCTCTTTCTATTGCTCTTGTTTTTCTGTCTTTCTCTTGTTTTGTCTTTGCTTGTACTTTTTTTTTACTTTGCATTTTGCGAAACACAAAGAAAAACATCTAAAGTGTGTGGGAATTTACAAGTTTTTGGGTTGTTTTTATTTTCTGTGCTCAGGCTGACGTAAGCGACCGGAAGTGAAATTTCCCCTCCTTAGCAATGCGCGCGCTCGCGCGTGTTACTAAGGAGGTTAAATTTCACTTCCGGTCACTTACGTCAGCCTGAGCACAGAAAATAAAAACAACTCAATAACTTGCAAATTGGCTTACATTTTAGTTGTTTTTCTTTGTGTTTCACACAATGCAAAGTAAAAAAAGTACGAGCAAAGACAAAACAAGAAAAAGACAGAAAAACAAGAGCAATAGAAAGAGAAAAAATCCGTGTGGCTTTGCTGGATCTTACCGAAGTGCGCTGGTAGTGTAAATTGCGCACGCGCTGATAGGGTAACCTTCAATATATATCGGGCGCACTTCTGGTTTCTTTAAATGCTAAAGGAAAGGGGGTTTTTCATTAAATCCAGCCTTTTTCGACAGATTTTGATTAAAGGAGCTAGGTCACGGTCGCGCATGCGCGTGCAGTCACGAAAAAGTTTGAAAGTTTTAGCCTCAAACTTTCAAAGTCATCGGCGAGGACATATTCGTAACTTTATCGAAAACTATCTCTGTCATCCTTGAGTGGTCTATTCTTTTGATAGCGGTTATAAGTCAATTGATTGTTGCAGAGTATTTACATGTAGATTTTGGCTCGGGTTCAATGTTTTGTGAGTGAATTTCCGTGGATGTTGTGATGCAGTGTGATGTCTTCTTGAGGTGGTCGGCGATCTGCAAGTGGTCGGAAGAGGATTTACACTTCCGTTTCTGAGGGAGTAACGTTTTGGTAAAAAGGCCATCGAAGGATTTTGCTAGACTGCCGCTTTTATTCTTCGTCAGTATTTGCGATGATTTATGGCGAATATCGGAGTGATTAAGCGTTTGCTGGCCACCTTCTTTCCCTGGAACGACGAAGGCAAGTACCTTTCGTTTATCTTTCACATGCAGTTTGCCACTTTGTTTATACCATTTATCTGGTCATTTTACATGTTTCCTATTCTTTTGCCTCTCACATATAGGAAGCTAAGTCAGTAGAGGAAAATACAAGACGAGAGAAGATACTGAAAGATAGCTCTTCCGTAAAATGACGGCGCCATGTTGAAGGTGAGCTGATATGTACAACTGTAAACAAGTTGCCATACGCAACTTTGACTTTAATTAGAGGAGCAATAACTAAGTGTAGTCGTTTCATTTAATTCATTTCGCCATTTTCGTCTTATATGTTTCCTTCGAAGTCAATACAACCTGTTTACTTATTTTAATGTACTCTAACTGGGCATATGAGCTAGATTTTTCTACAAGTGAAATTTCCGCTTTCAAAACAAAATAATATGCCACTTACATTTAGTATGCCTCGCTATTCTGTATGTTTTACAAGTGTGTTAATTAGTGCATCATCAGGACTCTCGGCTCTGTTGTTGTAAGGGTGAATGATCAGCCGTAATCATAAAGGCCCACTCAAGTAACTGATGTTTTTTCAGTCATCCTGCCCTCCACATGTTACATCTATTATCCAAATATACAAAATTCCCTTTGTCCTCTGCATCCTTTTCAGTAATGCTCAAAATTTAATTTGGCGTGACTTTGCATTCATTTTGATAGTTTTTTTTTTTTTTTATATTTGTTACTGTTTTGTTTGTTGCATTCAAACATTGACTATCTTATGCGGCTGAGCCAATAGAGTATATGTATGCATGTATGGTTAGTGCACTTGTCCCTGGAGCGAGGGGTTTGGGTTCGAGCCCTGGCTGGGGACATGGTGTTGTGTTCTTGGGCAAGACACTTAACTCTCACAGTGCCTCTCTCCACTCAGGAGTATAAATGGGTACCAGTGAATTGTTGGGGAAACCTAACAAATTGCGGGGGGAGGGGGGATGGGGGGAGGTGGGATGGGGGGGGGGGTGACCTGCAATGGACTGGCATACCATCCAGGAGGATTAGAAATACTCCTAGCCTCTTCATGCTACAGAAACCAGGATAAGCTCTGGCAGCTATGAGCCATCAGCTCCAAGGCTTGACTTATGCATATTTTTACTGATTGTATGATTAATATGTGTTGTGCTCAATGTCTTTGTTGCAGAGAGGATACTGATGTTACAGCGAGTTCTACCAATGTTGATATTACAGGCATATCAGCATCTTATTGAACATATAAGGAAGTCCTGTTTACAAGATATGGCCTCTTTTAGAACATCTCCATGGGAACAGTTGTCTTTCAATACTGTCAATTTTTTTTTTCTAATACAGTGTAGATGCTTAAAATCCAAATTGTCCTCAAACATACGAAGTGTTTATTTTTTACAATGTGTACCAATAATCTTTCATTTCAATGACATGATCAAACCAATTTTTACTTCTCTCCCACACTAAAATAAATTACATCTCCACTAAAGTACATGTATATAGTCAATAAAATTTATTGATTACTATTTGGTGACTGTGCTGACCATGACTAGTTATTGAATACAGTATGTCCCAGGGTGTTTGATGAAAGCAAAGTCTTTTGGAACTACTGGATATTATGAAACATTGCTAGCAAAAATGGAAAAATTGCATAGGTCAGGTACTAAAACCAGAAACAAAATAACCAAACCAGGGCTGCAAATAATTTTTTTCTCTTGAAAGGACATATGTCTTACTAAAACACCATCTTGGTCAGACAAAACAAATTGTGGTCGCGCATCACCAAAAAAGTAAGATTTACTAACAGTAGATCTTTATTCGCCCTTACTGTAAAGTAATTTACGATAAAAAATTGTCAAGACATCATGTCCACCCACAGTTGGGATTTCGTTGGACATGAGCAAATTTTGGTCGGCCAATGACTGATGACCGACTGTTATTTGCAGCCCTGCAAACAAAATGTAACAACAAGATAGCACTCAGGTTAGCTCTATAAAACCTTGGTTAGCCTGAATAACACTCAGGTTACAGTTGGCTGTTGACAGTTGTGAGGAGTTTCATTTCAGTGGTTTTCTTTTGGGTTTTGGCACTGCCATCAGTTGTAGGGAAATATTTTTAAAATTGCACAAGCCTGCCTAGAGATGTAGCTTGAAAATCTGGCTCATTAAAAATCCCAGTGTGCTCTTCTAGTCTATACCTTGTTTTATTGATCTTTTTTCTGTCTATACCTTGAATTTATTGATCTTTTTTCTGTATTGATTTTTTTTTCCAGTAATAAACATTGGCCTTGTTATAAAAGGAACAAATTCATGAACTAGCTGTTGGTGAATTTTCAGCTCAGAACCATGTATTGAGCATGCATTTTATTTCGGCATAATGAACCAACACCCACCATGAATGTGCAATGATAAAGATGAAAACAAGGTGTGGAGGTGATTTAAATTAACAAAACAAATGCCTCTTCCACTATTACTATAAAATAGTGCTTTCTTTGTAGGCTTTTCTTCAGGAGGAAAGAACTTGTTACTTGCATTTGTTTTGGTTTAATCAGCCCTGAATCCCAAATAAACTCCAGTGTGAGGGATATTGCCAATGGATAACTGTTACTACACAGGAAGGGCACACCTTGTTTCCTCCCCAGATAACCGTGTCTATGGAGAACATTTTGCCAATAGTCTGCGTTCATGAAGACATGCATGCTATTGTCATCACAGTCTATTTCTTGTAGCATAATTTGGTACATGCCACACTTGCACCATGGTATTGCCGAGTTGCTAGAAGGAGGTGCAGGGTTAGGCATTCCATCCACACTTGTCATCTGTCCTTCTGTGGATGTACCAGGGGAGGGTTGAGAATGTCGCTTTCACTGATAATCTCATCTAAATTGTCAATTCTTCTAGGCAGGCTTCTCGTGCACAGCTTGCACACATTGCTTCGTCAAGCATTTGAATGAATTCCTAAAAGAACATTATGGAGGTAATCACCAATAAAGTACAGTACTGTAAAGTATTTTGTGCTGGCCTGACAAAATTAAGTGTTGTAATTGATTTATTTTAGGTAGAGCCAACAACTGTGTCAAAGATTCAAGTTTGACAGCTTGCTAGCAAGCACAGAGTTTTTGCCCATTCAAGTGGGCCTAGAAATAAAAAAAATCGAGTGTAGGAACAAAACAAATCTTGCCTTGCTAAACTTAATGCATTTGCATTGGTGTTCAAGCTTTGATTTTTGTGGTCTTTTCCATATTTAGGCATATTTTTGTTCTTGGAATAATAACAAATAAAAACATATTTCTATACAAGCAGACCCTTACGCCTCCATTTTATTTTATCCTCTCCTGCTCTTGACTTGGCCTGTTGTCAGTCTGGTATGGCTGTGTTTTTCAGCCACAAATGAAGCTATACTTGCACCAGCCTTGATATGAAAAAAAGAGTCATGTCAAAGCTGTTGTACTTTGTATATGAAAAACCAAACTCTCCTAGAAACGTTCTCAGCTCAAGGAAAAGACAATTCAAACTGCAAAAACTCGAAACTGCTCTATGCTTAGTGAAATGTTTGGCCTGAATGAAAAAGACATGCTGTACACATGAACATGTGTACATATGAAGACTTGAACACAAACAGAACCAAAAATAGCCAGAAATCTAGTCGTTCCATTCGCGTGCAGCCTTCAATACCTACTTACAAACTATGTTACATCAAAGCTAAGTGCATAAATAAGGAATCTCACCGTGTTTTCGACACGGATTTGCTGTCGAACCACACATGCACTCACTTCCACATCTTGCAAGGGCAGCCACGATTTGCATTTGTTTTCTATTTCGTGGAACAAGCGCTTTCGCACGAACAGGAGATGCGATTTTCCTAAGAGGATAACAACAGAAGAAAGAGAAAATGGACGTTGCGTTGGAGCATATTCCCAGAAACTACGAAACAGTTCACACATTTAAATCTGTCACGTAATGGAGTCGAAGGAAACTCAGCACCGTAGCCTTTCTTGCCTCTTCTGCGTCCATAATTTTGCCTCTGCGATAAAATAAGTAGATCGACGAGAAGAAATCCACACACGCGACAAAAAGACGTAATAATTTTAACCAAGAACGGCTAAATTCGCGCAAAATTTAACAACTCCGATAAATTCAAGATGGCGGATGCATTTGAATCTCAACGAGAACGGAGCCAAATTTCGCACATGCGCGGTTCGTGACGTAGCTCCTTTAAAGCCAACGTTGGAAAGATAGCTATGCATTCCTTTTTCAAAATCATGCTTTTTCCAGAAAATTACGAATATTTTAATATTTTAAAATTCCCTCAAAATCTGAGCTTTCAAAAATGAAACAAAATCTATGCATAGCGTAATGAGGATTTAAATTAAAATATTAAATCAATGAAAAAAATCCCGATAAAGTAATTTGCCTGGGAGCCTTTGCGTTTTTTCAGTATTAGTCACATGACCATGGGCGTGACCTGATGACGTCATCACTAGTGTTACTGATCATGAAAAAGTTAAAGTGCACCTAACCCCAAAAATTTTTTTTCGCTAGAACGAATCTACTTATTATTTGAAATAGTTGTGCGAAAGAATTTTTGAATTCCGTTAAATCCTCGATTTTCTGTGCCACGACGAAATCTCGAAAATAGCTCCAAAACACCGCCATTTTGTTTCACGACCGAGTTTGAGGAGAATGGGTCCAGCGGCTCTTGTGACGTCTACCCAGGAAGGTTGGATATCTCATTTCCTCTCATTTCCTTCAGGATGGTGCAATACACATTCGAAAAGTGCGCAGAAAACGCCTTCCAGAGGTGCTATCGGCTGTTGCAGCAATATTCCAGATTTAAAGAAAGATATACTGTACAATTTACTGACGATGATCGGCTAATGGTGCAATAAGGACGTAAACGATGGTTGATTTTGTCGAACCGAAACAAGCGAACTGAATCTGTGAGAATCATTGAAGAACTCTCACTGGAATTTGTTCCGCAGACTTTCGAACGCTATTTTCATAAATTTTCTGCTTAAAGCTAACCAGAAATTTGTAGAAATACTACCTACAACCTATATCTTCCAATCCCGCAGTATTTATAACATAACCGGCAAAGTTGTGTGATCCGGTCATGATCAAGAAGCGTTATACTGATATGTAAATAGATCGCAACTGTACGCCGCTAACCAACACTTATTTCTCTTTCGATTTAGATGAAAGTCGAAGATTAATCCTCTAGAATTACATGATAACAAAATTGTTAGACTCACAGAGTTTTTCGAAGGTTTGGAAATCAGCAGTGCAACAAAGATTCTGTGCAATAGCGTCGAAAATATGACCGCGTAACATTATCTGCGGACCGCTTAGGGAACACATCCTTTTCGCTTATCCGACGAATTTCACTGCAAACTTTGAGAACAATTTACATTGGTTATTTGGAGTTACGACTTAAAACGTGTGACAATGTGAAATCGGTAATTGTATGAAATGTTTCCTTCCGCCTTGCTTCCCGCAGCTTCAAAAATACAGGTCCAAACAATACGATTTTCAATCGATCGAAGCCAATGTTTTGGAGGTCATCAAGTCTCGAAAACTGCAACACGTACGTCGTTCTTATAAACATGAAGCATTCAACTGAAAGTAAAACACAAACTGGATTTAACAGAACCTTGACAAAATACATTCTCGGTAAGGACAAATGTAAACGGGCTATAAACACGCGTGGGAATCTTATGTTTAGTTGACGAAATTATCATCCAAAGCAGTCCTTGAGTTTTCTTTCCTGCTTTTCGTTTGCCTGCTCCTCCACTTCGTATCTAGCTTTCCATTCCTAATATACAAGCAGCTCGTCCGCAAAGACGTCTTCCCCGTCGTCGCTTGAAATATTGTAAATTGCTCTCAAAGCTCTAAGCAGTGAGTTCACAGTTGTCGAACGTGCTCGATCGAAGTTTATTTCGGAGCCTTCCGAATCGAAACTTAACTCTGACTCCAGTGACGAAAAAGAAATGATTCTGAGACAAAACTTGGACGTTTTAGTCCCAAAATACATCGGAACGATTAGTTTTGCGTTCTATTTTCTCGAGCAAATACAGAGAGTTGACTGAGGCGCTATTGTGTTTGGTTCCTGGGTAGACGTCATCAGGTACCGCCACCCCAGACTCCCTAAAACGCGGTCGTGAAACACTTAATCGCGACTTTGAAAGGGCATAGAAAATCGAGGATTCAACCAAATTCAAAAATTTCTTCGCCCAAATGCTTCAAATAAAGTCTAGATTTGTTTTAGCGAAAAAAACATTTTGGGGTTAGGTGCACTTTAAAACACATGAAATAACTCTGAAGTAACTAAAAATGATGAGGTTATATGAGAATAAATTTTCCTTAGCAACGGCTCGAAAAGATCGGTTAATGAGATGTCGTGAGTTAAGTACATTTTCGTAGTAAAATTCGCCTTCCTACGCTTTGATCGTATTGAGAAACTAGAAATGAATGTTTTGAGTAAGACGTCGCCTTGCTGTTTCAACTCGTATCTGAAAGAAAGCCGTATCCGTAAACCAGATTTTCTCGATATTTCCCGTGTAATGAAAACTATAACAAAATTCTGGTACGTGATTGGTTATCAATAACCCCGTTTGAGCACTAATAGGACAGTTTGCGGGTCATGCTTGTAACTCGCCCTCTGGTGTAGAAACGGTTAAAATTAAGCGTTTCCTAGCGTACGTAGACGTGTTTTCTATCCAAAGCCCTTTGCGCTCTCTCACAAACCAAAAAACACTGCTACGAAGGTCAAACGTTCTCAGGATGTCCCATCGGCTGAACTATTCATCAGACTAAAATGAATGACAATAAATCAAAGTATTTATTACTAAACTACCCAATGATGTGCAAAATAATTAGCCCGGCTGAAATCTAGCTCTAATTGCCTTGGTTTAGAAGACCTTCCTTTCAGTTGTAAAATACAGTCACGCGTCGTGTTTAAGGTTACAGTATACCTTCGGGTTGACAATTTTCTTCAAATTTGGATTTTTGGGTCAAAATAGTGGTCGAAGAATAATCTCTAATTTCTGAAAAAAAATTTTGAAAAAGCCTAAATATTGGCGGAGAAATGGCGGTTTTACGTTTTCACCGGAAGTAAAAGTTTACCTCTTGATTGACAGCCCTATGGCGCGTATGCAATCAACCGAGACGATTTTCGCGGGAATTACCTATATGGATGTCACGAATTGACTACTCAGTTGATCAACATTGTTGTTCCAACTACCCAGCATTTTTGATATTAGGCGTGTCTCTATTAAGTTATAAGTAAACATAGACCACGTTTAAACCATGGACCGGTTCGAAAGAGCGAAAACAGCGAAGAACGAATGAAAATACATCAATGAGTGAAGAAGCGAAAGTTCGCCACGCGGATAAAGCTATAGTTATCGTATAAGGCGGGCAAATATTCGTGGTAAGAGAAAAGAAAGGTTCTGTAAAAATTTCGGAACTTGACAGCAATAACAGGGATGCTGACAGAGACTCTTCTGATGAGTCCGATATCGACGAATCGTCGGACTCATTGAGACCATTTGAAATATTATCCATGCACAGTTGCCCACACACAGTTTCTCTCCGCGCTGTCTTTTGTTTGTTTCCTTCGCTCAGCCACTCTAGCGTTCGTATCCTTTTTAGTCTTCCCCATTTTGCCAGACCAGCTTCAAGAAAAACCGAGCTACAGAAAAATTATCCCTCTGCCTTCGGTTCCTTGAGCGCATTGCGAAACACAAGAGTTTCGCGCGTACATTTCACCAGGAGGTTAACGGTAGTAAAGTTTCCCTTCACTGATTGGCTTAGTTATCTGAGAACCCAGTTGAAGGCGTTTGTGGGCGGACTTTGTTTGCGAAGCAGAAAATTTTTCTTAGCGCTGTTTTCTCGAATAAATTTTTTCACTTGAAGCAGACACTTTAAAGAGTTATAACTCAAAGGGAATTTGTTCAATTGCTCTTAAATTTGGACAGTGGCTAGTTTAACATATAAACTACAAAAGCGTGTCTGGGAATTGTTAATTTCGAAATACTTTTTCTTCGAGAGCGATTTTTGTACGATCACTGCACATTTTTTTAATCCTATTTCGAAAATGTTCTGTAACTTTTTACTGCAATCGAATATGCCAAAACGCACACACGGTTTTTAAGCGCTTTGGGCCCTGAAACCGAGGAAAAAATTAAATTGGCGAAAAACGAAATTCGCTTTGACTTGTAGCTTTCGAGAGGTGATTCGGGCGCTCGCATTTAGTGGTCGTGAAAAATTCGACAATTCACTTTCTTTCAAAATTCTTGGCATAGTTTGATAGCCAGCTCCATAAGCTTTAATTTGATATAGGGGTTTAGGTATCTAAAGCTTAAACTGCACGCGCTTCATCGCTTGCGCGCGAGACACCCCTGAAGGTATACTGTAACCTTAACGCAAACGTTGAATGAAAATTAAGGATCCTTCTGAGAAAGCTTCTTTGAAAACAAGCCGACCCAACGAAATGGAAATGTCGTGGATTCGTGAGCTTGTTTGGTGTTTGCCCGATTAACGTTTCAAAAACTGGACAAACAAAGGTAACTTGGTTAATTGCTACCAAGTTTGGAGTTAACAAGTTCGAGTTAAGAGGCTACTCTGTTGGTAAGCTATCCTCTTTTAACTTATTTATCGTGGATTCAGTTACTGACAATTTGTTAGCCACAATACTACGGGTGCTGGTGGGGGGGGGGGGGGGGGGAGATGTAAATTAGTCTAAGAAGGTATGCTGTTGACCCAAGGCACGCTCGGGCAAAAATAAAACATAGTTTCCGTTACAAAATATTGACTGTACGGGACACACAACCCTTTAACAGTAACTGTTAACTCTCCCTCATTTTGCAGATTTCTACATGCTCGACATCTTGGCACAGTTCCCCTTTTCTTTTCTTTTTTTTTTTTTTTCCTTAAGTCCAAATCTGTGCATGCCGATTTCTGGCGCGCGTGTTTTCTCAAAAGATCTTCTACTATTGTTTTTCCTGGATCTGGGCGGTGTTTTATTTTTATAAAGGAGCTGCTCCGGGATAACCGTTGGTGTGTTACCCAACTCTAACAAAACTTCGCTGTCGGTTAAGGAGAACTGCTGTAGAAGATAACTGTTCTCCGGCTCTCTTTAATATCTAGCATTGTCCACATGATGTGTTTTTGAAAAATGTTCACATTAGCGCGAGGGATTACTTCCAGTTTGAACTTTGTAACCGAAACCGTCACTCTTAGAATTAACTACAATAAAAGTCCTTTCGAGAGACGACTGCGAAGAACTTGACTTATCTTTAGTTGTCTCGTTCTCTTGCTTGCCGTTTGAAGCTTCTGTAAAAATAGTCTGCTTCGTATCGGCCTGTAACGACTACCTCTTGCCTCGTCAGACCTCCTAGAGTCGACACTTGCGTTGTGCCGATCGCACGGGTTAGGACTAGCCATCGGGTTGTTTGAGTCACCGGCCCTATCCTCGTCCCTTAGATCTTCTATCCGCGACCTTTCGCCCATTTTAGTTGACTTCTTTTCGCTTTGTCTTGTCTTTGCCAGGGAGGGACCACTGCCTCCCTTGCCGTTGCCATTTTAAAGTGCCTTATATTCTACCTCCAGCTGCACGTTGTCTCGGACATCAGCATGAGCTGTATAAAGAAGGGACATGTTCATACGGTCTCTTTTCACCCAGTTGGCGTGAATGGTCTCCGCTTGATTCATTTTCGGAGTACTTAGTAACGGTATGATTCGACCCACCTGTGTAAATATTTTCGATCGTTGTCCTCTTCATTGAAATTCTCTAAGTCTTCCTTGGCCTTGTTGACGATTGCACATTGCTTTAAAACGTCTTCTGGCTTCTTTTCTTAACCTGGGAGCCTGCCGCTTCCGGCAATCTTAGAAAATAACATTCGCTAGTCTTGACTCTTTCCGATTCAGGGCATGAGAATCAACTGACCGTCGCAAACCCGCCATATTTGACCATGCCATATCATTAACACGGCCACGAAGATTAAAGTTAAGAAATACTTCTTACTGTTTTGGGACTTTCTTTCCATAGAACTTCGTTAAAAGTTGCTCTAAAAAAGCTCGACTGAGCAACAGTCTTCACTTTCACATTTCATTGTGGCGAGAGGTACAAGTCTTCTGATTAGAGAATGATAGACGCTAGCAGTCAGTGAAACCAAACCTTTGCAGCTCTTTACCTTCCCGTCGAAAAAACAAAATTCTTGACTCAAGATATGGTGTTCAGTTCTGTCCATGCTAGGTGCGAATTTTGCTTTAAACTTACTGGTCTGAAAAACAAATGACGGCTTATCAGGATTACCACCCCGGTCATTTAATTTATAAACATAACATGGGTCACAAGAGTCGGCCAAAGGAACAGGTGTTTTAACAAATGTTTTTGAAGATAGGTCTACCAAAGATCATCCTTTATTGGTCTATCAAAACGTTTGTTTCAGGTTTTTTGCTTATGATTATTTTTTGCGTGACCAGCGCTGTTTACTCGCGATCCGCACCGCTTACCCGCGACCCGCGCTGCCTACCCGCGACCCGCGCTGCTTACCCGCCACCCGCGGCCCGCGTTGATTAGACGCTCCGGAGATTTCCTCCCATGCATGCTTGATCCGTCTCATGTCAGAGTTCGTTGTGTGCTCTTTTTTGAAATTGTTTCGCCTGTTTTATGACTTGAAGACTGCAGCATAATCTGAATAGCTGTCGATCAATTTTCACTCCTCCTTTAACTAACAAATGAACGCGATTACATCGATATAGTTGCGGACGTAATCCCAAAAGTATAAAACATTCCTTACAGTGGCTTCTGACTTATAATATAACGTGTTCTGTAGGAAACCTTTTTAAATGGTCTTTCAATCTCAAGTGGACCGCTTAAGAGGTCCGCTTAATTCAGGTTTGATTGTAATATTAAGATGTCCAAACGCGAATGAGATGGAAATTATTTCTGCATTACTGTGAGTCTAACAGCAATTGTGGAATTGTTATATCGGTCTCAGTTGAGTCTTGAAAAAGCTTGGCTTACTTCATCTCTATATTTAGCGCAGTGAGGAAGCTTGATGACACCATATGGCTGAAGTAATCAGATGCAAAGGCTAAAATGGGCAATGTTTTTAACATGTAGACACTTCACAGTATGGCTTTTACAAGTCTGCTTCTTTTTTCCTCGTAGGAGTCTGATCTCCCGGCGGGTGGCAATGACACAGAAATCTCGAGAACATGGCCAGCTATATCCATCCCCTGGCAAATTATATGTAACAATACTAGCATCAGAATGGAGGTCAACTAAAGGCGGACTCTCCACCATAAACAGAGAATTAGCCATAGAGTTGGCTAAATGTCCTGAGGTGGAAATCTCTTTTTTTGTTCCACAATGCAGCGAAGAAGACAAGAGAACGGCCCGTGATCACCACATTGAAATTGTCGAGGCAACAAGACTGACTGGGTACGATGAACTAGAATGGCTTAGCTTTCCGCCAGATCATTTGCAAATTGATGTCATCGTTGGTCATGGCGTGAAGCTTGGTCACCAAGCACAAATAATAAGGAAGTCTCACAAATGTAAGTGGATTCAAGTTGTCCACACAGACCCAGAGGAACTGGGAATGTATAAGTCCTACCAAAATCCGATTTCCACGGGCGAGAAGAAGCACAAAGTAGAAGTGGAACTTTGCGAAAAGGCTGACTTCGTTGTGGGCGTTGGGCCGAAGTTGTGCGAGACTTTTCGCAGATATCTTCGCTGGTGTAAGAAAGATGAAACCATTCTTAACATTACCCCTGGTGTCTTTAATGAATTTGTGGATGTTGAACATGCTGCTGAAGAGAGAGAACGATGCGGCATTTTAGTGTTTGGCCGTGGAGATGCTGAAGATTTTCAGTTAAAAGGTTTTGATGTTGCTGGCAAAGCCGTCGCTGAGTTGAATGATGCTCATCTTGTTTTCGTTGGTGCACCTGAAGGAAAGCACGAGGACATAGCAAAGCGTCTGCTTGAGTGTGGTCTTCCTGCTCACCGCCTGACAGTGAGAAGCTTCCTGCAAAGCAGAGAGGATTTGAAACAATTGTTCTGCGAAGTAGATCTTGTACTGATGCCTTCCAGAACAGAGGGATTTGGCTTGACTGGCCTAGAGGCATTATCAGCTGGTCTCCCTGTACTTGTTAGCAAGAACTCAGGATTTGGAGAAGCCCTAGGTAAAGTACCGTTTGGTTCAGCATGTGTGATTGATTCTGAGAATCCTCTGGTATGGGCTGAAGCCATCAAGGAAGTTTGGAATAAAGATAGAGAGACAAGACTTCAGGAGGCTGAACTGTTACGTTCTTCCTATGAGAGGAATTACAACTGGGCCCAACAAAGTCGAGGTCTTGTTAACCAAATGTTAACCCTCGTTGATGGTATGTGCTTATAGGGCATTTTTGTAGGATATCTACAAATTTATAACTAGTGATAGTGACTGTGACGTGAAAAAAAAAAGACATTTTTAATCAAATTTTGTAGCACCGCACATTAAGAATGATAAACTGGACACTGGACCCGGCTGTCTAAAGTATGACCAAACTAATTCGGTGAAAGTGTGATTTTTGATTTCAGGTCTGTAATGTTTCAGTGAAGCCGTTATGTTGATATTTTTGGACTTCACCCAGAAACAGTTCTTGGAGAAACACGTTTAATTGTATTAGTGTTAATCGGCATACCAGGCTAAACTGCTGATTTTCAAAAATGGCTACTCTTTTGTTTAATTTAAAATATTTGCAGGTCAAACCAATTTTGTTAAAGATTCAGCTCAAAGCCGAAAACGCAAATTTCCTGCAGTTTTATCGCCTACTAGTGCCCAGGATACCAAGAGAATCCTTGTCGAGGACCATGCAGGTAAATAGCAGCTCCGAACTGTAACAATGTTATAAATAAGTCATGTTATGTCCAGGTTTGCAGGAAGTTGTAAGATTACGAAAATTTTAATACACTCGAACCTCTTCTTACGGACACCTTTATATTACGGACAATTAATATTTGATCCCAAAATTCCAGAATTCATACATTCTTAGACAGTTCATTTACCTCTATAATACGGACTCTTCCATACTCTTCATTTGTACAAATATGGAAAACTGTGAAGACGATGCACTTCACCTAGTGTCTTGGTGCTTAGTGGCGCACGAGACCTCAAGAAGAGTAAGGATCAAATAATGAGTCCAATAGGTTAGAGCGGTTTTTAAATGAGAGTCGTAAAACGAAAACACCAAACCAATGTACTTACCAATTAGACTACTCAGCCAATCTGAAAACCTAGGAAACCCAAAACCAAAACCCAAGTCAGTAATTGCCTGATTACTTTCGACACTGAAATCCTAAATCCTAATTTGTTGTTATTTCGTACAATTTCCTATTCTTTCGGAGTGTAGTACAATATTTAGTTGTGACTTGCAGTAATAAATTATATATATAAACCAGACAAACGCGTGATCTTTTACTCAGCTAACCAATTAGATAGAAGATTATTATAACGGCAAGAATTTTGACTGCTTCCAGCTATGAAAAGTATTCGTGATCTGCAGCAAATGGAGGGTGATCCAAACGAGTTCAGCAAGAAATCTGACGCAACAGAAAATCTGCAAAAGATTGCTTCAGACAAGGGATTCAGCATTTGTGACAACCCAGGATCGGGAAACTGTATGTTCTACGCACTGTCAGAGCAACTGCAAAGCGTGAAAGGAATCCAAATTTCGGTGACTGAACTTCGGAAAAAGTTAGTCGGATGCCTCAGGAACTCCCCCAAATTGGTAAGTAAGCGGTCCACAAGTGTCTTCTGATGTGAATGAAAGTGTGCTAAAACAGGGCTCTGAAATCTCTTCGAGTAACTGATGATGGAATTTAAATATTATAGTCCTTTCTCGAGTACGTAATCATAGTTATTGCCGGGCAAAATAACCAGCAAAAGCTTTGGTATCAGTAGGAACTTTGTGTCCCTGACCCAATCGAGAGATGTTACCTTATTAGATAAACTATGTGTCAACATAATTCCATAAATCTAGTAACAACCGGGTTAGGTTTTGAATACCCATCGATTGTAAAAACGTGAATTATTGTTAAGAATATTGAAAACCAAACGCCGTTTATTTTGGTATAGGTCAGGACGACTGACATATCGTTTCAGCTACTTTTAGTACATTCAATTAACTTTAAACGTTTTTCGCTCTCAAAGACCGATGGAACAGATTTGTTCAACTTTGTCCATGGATACCCATCATGGGCTGATTACTTGAGAAGCATGGAAAAGGATGGCACATGGGGCGATCACTTGGTTCTCCGTGCCGCAGCAAACTGCTACAAAACGCCTATTCGTGTAATCAGCAGTCTTGACTGTGATTTAATCATCAATCCAGATCGTGTTGTTGGCAACACCAGCCTGCTTGTTTTGGGACACATCCACGAGAAACACTACGTTAGTCTGCAACCCAGACAAGGTAAGTTGCAAGGATTTGATAAGCCAGTAAAACCAACATAAAAAATTTGTTCTCTCGATTTTAACGTAATTAACAAGTGGCTCTCAATTAGTTTGCTGTTTTAGCTCAATAGCAGGAATTTCCCCAATTTTGTTGAACCCGAAATTCAGATCACACCTGTAGTGCGATGTGATAGTGTAGCTATAAGGAAACATGATTTTCACTTTCCGTTGACATGGTATTATAACAGGGTTTCAAGAAGATAACTTTAGATGCAGATGATAAAAAAACCTTTTTAAAATAGTCAGTTTAAGCTTTAGTTTTAATAAATTTCTTTCAAGTCGCCACAAATAAGACATCTTTGATATCAGCAGTACAAGTATTTCGTCTGATATGAACGTTGGGTGACTGACCGATGTAAGAGTGATTTGATTTCAGTTGTGTAATGTTTCATTAAAGCCGTTATGTTTACATTTTTCGACTTCACCTCCAAAAAAAAACTGTAGTGAGGAGCACTTTTGCATGTTCATATAACTTTTAATATTGTATTAGTGTTAATCGGCATACCAGGAAGAACTGATGGTTTTTTAAAATGCAAACTTTCTGGCTAATCTTTTGTTTAATTCAAAATACCTTTCTATGTGCAGGTCAAACCAATTTTGTTAAATGTTCAACTCAAAGACGAAAACACAAATCTCCTGCAGTTTTATCTGCTTCTAGTACCCAGGGTACCAAGAGGATGCTTCGCGAGGACCATGCAGGTAAATAGCAGATCTGAATCGGCAGCAACAGATTTATAAATAAATCATGTTATGTAACTTTGCAGGAAGTTGTAAGTATACGAAAATTTTAATACACCTGCTGTCTCCAACGTGTTCTTACGGGAACATCTATATCACGGACAGTTAATTTGAACTCAAAAATCCAGAATTCATACATTAGTAAACAGTTCATATACGTCTACAATACGGACGCTTTCATAATACGGAGGCTTACTATCTTTATTAATACCAATAACGAAAATTTTAAAGACGATCAACTTCACCAAGGTTCTTGGTGCTTAGTGGTACACGAGACCGCAAGAAGAGTTAGGATCAAATAATAAGTCCAACAAGTTAGAGCGGTTTTCAATTGAGTGTCGGAAAACGAAAACCAAATTTATGTACTTACCGATTAGACTACTCAGCAAATCTCAAAACAAGTAGAGCAAATGACCAAGTTAAACGAACATATAGAATATAGAGTATAGAATATAGAGAGTAATTCGCATAAATTAAATACGCACTAAAAAGAATGTTCGGAAGAATGCAAAAAGCGCTCAAATTAATGTTTGTTTAAAAGAATGTTATATTGTCTCAGGAGTGGGCACGAATTATTGTCAGCCTCAACAGTTTTGGCCGTGTGCCATGATTCCAGTGTCTTTCCCCGAAATTCAGAATTGCCTGGCTTTTAGGACCATGGTAACAAAGCATTAAATAACGTCCTCGGGAGGTAGATTGTAAGAGGTGACTCATCAAGTGCTTTTATGTGAACTGTTGTAGGCACTACTCCCAAATTAACCTCCACGAAAGAAGAATCCAATTATGCTCAGTTGTGTCAGATTCTGGTCACTGTGGGTTCAGGAGTCCTGAGGGAAACATTTGACAGAATCATTCTACCACAAAATCTTCGGAAACATTTGAAAGACTATCAAAATCATGACACACTGCGGTCACTTCGAAAGCAAAGAATCCTCACTTCAAAGCAATGGGGTCAACTGTATCCTGGTCGCGCTTCCTCGGTGACATCCAAAGACTTTGACCCTACACTTCTTATGGTTCTGTTAAGGACAGTTTGTAAGTTGACTCCACCAACAGCTGGCTGGGACGCACCTCCTCGTGCAGCAGACACCAGTCGCGAGGCTGACATAGCCCGTGTGAGGTATTTCATGAATACTGTGCTTGACCATGCAGACAAAGCCCGTGTTAGTGATGCAGTATTTGTTAGCTACTGCGAGAACATCCGGGAAACGCTGGTGAGATTAGGAGGAGCTGGTTATGGTGATGCCATGGACAAAATCATGCATCCGAAAACGGACCCTATCACCGAGGAACATTACAAGGAGCTCCTGATGCAGTGGAAAAAGAACGAGGACTGCATCAAGGACAAAATGAATGAGCTGCATAGTGCGGCGGAATCTTCTGGAGATGTGGGTGAGTTCTGATTTGACAATAGTTACAAATGGAATAGTCATGTCAGAACCGACTCTTGTCAGTATTCCGTTCTGCTGATACAGTGCGACTCCTTATTCCATAAATGCCTTTTTACTGAATATTTGAAAGTGCAACAAAGAAAACAATGAAATACAGGAAGTCAACATTGGAATTTATGCCCTCAAAATGGGGGAGAAAACAGGGCCTTTCTCGTCATGGACGCCATTCCCTGAAATAATCACTTTCCCAGCTGTGAGGACGGAAACTTTCCCAACGAGCAGAAAAAAGGGTACATTTCAGCAAAACTGCTAAAAAGAGTAAGCCAAAAAGAACATGCAGAACTCAAAGAAAATTTTAACAAATTTCCCTATGTGCGCACCTTCCAACAAAACATTGAAATAATTGCCTCGTTCAAGAGAGATTTTTGCGTGCTCACCCTTTGCGTGCTCAGCTTCAATTACTCGCGATAACAGCGCCCAATTCCATCCCCCTGGGGAGGACAGTTACATATAGCTATGTGCAGCGTCCAATTTCCGTTTTGAGGTAAAATAAATCACCGAAGTCAAAGGCTTAAAATGTTTTGCCTTAGTTTAACTAGCATTTTTCCAAGACTAAACACAATTTGATCAGCACCAAGTTATTTGCAACTGTTTTGAAAGAGGAGAATAGTATTGCCTTTTGACCTATTATTAATAGCGGTATATTCGACTTTTCTACTCTGGCTCCCTCTACTTTGAAAATTTCAAATGTACACCTTTTAAATTTTGTTTCTGTGATTCTTCTGTTTTGTCAACATTTTATTCATAACATTTGTTTAGTACATTGCAACAGGTAAGTTTGTTACGCTTATGTCATACTGTAGCTTTTCAGTGGTGCTGAAAGTGAAAGCGGTCTTTGCTGTTAGAACGCAGTGCCTGAATATTCCGATACGACAATGATCCTATAGAATTGGAAAACCTTTATTTATCAAGTGCCAAAAAAAGAGATCAAGCAAGTCGACATCATAGACATTCCTGATATCTTATGCATGGTAAACATAATTGCAAATTATGATTTTTGCCTCTCATGTGAAACCGAAGTAATATATATTTCTTAGCTTGGTTAACATAAAAAGCGTATTTTCTTATCTGATTTATTGTCGTTTTCTCTTTTTCTAGGCATGCCTTATCCAGCAAATGAGATAGAAAGAATCCGCCAGCTCTACAAAACTCGTGAAGGAAGTGTCCTGCCAGTACCTTGGTGTGAAGATTTCAGCTTTCATCTGGATGAGATTTTCACCAGGCTCAGGTTTTTGAACAAAGAAAAAGCAAGAGGAACACTGGCTGAAGAAATCACCAACATGACAGCTATCTTCAAAGCCCATGAAGGATCTCAGAAGCCACGGACTGTTTTGATTGAAGGAGATCCTGGCATGGGAAAGACAACTTACTGTCAAAAGCTGGCGTATGACTGGGCAAATGGACAGGAAGAATGGGACGAGTCTTTTCCAGAAATCGAATTGCTGCTACTGCTTAGATGCCATGATATCGAAACTAACATCTGGGAGGCTATCGAAGAACAAATTCTCCCCGAAGATATTAACAAAGAATCCAAAGAAAACATTTTCAAATTCATCCGTGAAAATCAGTCCAAAGTTTTGTTAGTACTTGATGGTTTAGATGAAGTGGATGATCCAAGTAAACTGGCCATGTACTTAAAACTTGTTGAAGGTAGAGAGTTCTCTAAGTGTCACATCGTTTTTACATCTAGACATGAAGTTGGAATGAAATTTAGGCGGTTCTGTGATACCCTGTGGGAAATTGTGGGATTCACTACGGAAGATGCAGAAAGCTTCATCTTCAAGTATTTTAAAAACAACAGACGTTTAGCTTACAAACTCCTAAAACTACTTAGGTCAGGATCTAAAGACATACGTGAAATGATGGCAAATCCTTTGAACACCACTTTACTTTGTCTTCTTTGCGAGGATTTCCAGGGTTCTTTTCCAACGGGCAGGACTCAATTGTACATTGAAATTGTACTTTGTGTTTTGAGAAGATATGAAGAGAAGAACCAATTGCCGAGTACCAACGACGACCTGATTAAAGTTTACGAGAAAGAGCTGATACATCTGGGACATATGGCGTTCAAATCTCTGTGTGAAGGACAGCTATATATTGAAGAAAGCAGACCTGATTGCAGTTCGACTGTTTTAAGTCTTTTAGCTAAGTTCGGATTTTTATCAGTCCAAGTCAGTCTAGGTAGTCGAAGAAGACGTTGTGTGCGTTACGGATTTATGCACAAGAGTTTTCAAGAATTCTTTAGTGGTTTCTATCTCGCGTCGAAGATTCTCAGCGGAGAAGTTGACTGTGACACAGTAGTAACTAATGAGAGATATTTAGATGAACTGAACCAAGCGTTTTTGTTCATGAGTGGAATTGTTGTCTCACGATGCGAAGAAACCGCAGTGGGTCTTGTAAAAAGCATCGCCACACACATAAACGGCGAAAGTCAAATAAGTAAGAATCTGAAATTCGCGTTTGACTGTGTAGCGGAGTGCGCAACCCATAAGGAAAACCTTCATTCGCAATTGTTGCATACTTTTGGTGCCCACCTCCACATTACGGCTTTAGCGTTAAATGATGCAACAGTACGTTATGCAGCGTTGCACTTTGAGTATTTCTGTGAGGCTCTTACTGTAAATACCTCTTTGACTTATTTGGCTATAGGGATTCCGGAGGATTCTGATGCTGGTTTACTTTCTGATGCTATTAAAGTCAATACCGTATTGACTAATTTGTATTTGGGTGAGAACGATATTGGTGATTCTGGTGCTGCTTCCCTCTCTGATGCTATTAAAGTCAATACCACTTTGACTAATTTGGATTTGAGTAAGAACGATATTGGTGATTCTGGTGCTGCTTCCCTCTCTGATGCTATTAAAGTCAATACCGTATTGACTAATTTGGATTTGAGTAAGAACGATATTGGTGATTCTGGTGCTGCTTCCCTCTCTGATGCTATTAAAGTCAATACCGTATTGACTAATTTGCATTTAAGTGGGAACAATATTGGTGCTTCTGGTGCTGCTTCCCTCTCTGATGCTATTAAAGTCAATACCGTATTGACTAATTTGGATTTGAGCTGGAACAATATTGGTGCTTCTGGTGCTGCTTCCCTCTCTGATGCTATTAAAGTCAATACCGTATTGACTAATTTGCATTTGAGTATGAACGATATTGGTGCTTCTGGTGCTGCTTCCCTCTCTGGTGCTATTAAAGTCAATACCGTATTGACTAATTTGCATTTGAGTGAGAACAATATTGGTGCTTCTGGTGCAGCTTCCGTCTCTGATGCTATTAAAGTCAATACCGTATTGACTAATTTGAATTTGTGGAGGAACAATATTGGTGCTTCTGGTGCTGCTTCCCTCTCTGATGCTATTAAAGTCAATACCGTATTGACTAATTTGGATTTGAGTATGAACGATATTGGTGCTTCTGGTGCTGCTTCCCTCTCTGATGCTATTAAAGTCAATACCGTATTGACTAATTTGAATTTGCGTGGGAACAATATTGGTGCTTCTGGTGCTGCTTCCCTCTCTGATGCTATTAAAGTCAATACCGTATTGACTAATTTGGATTTGAGTGAGAACGATATTGGTGCTTCTGGTGCAGCTTCCCTCTCTGATGCTATTAAAGTCAATACCACTTTGACTAATTTGCATTTGAGTGAGAACGATATTGGTGCTTCTGGTGCAGCTTTCGTCTCTGATGCTATTAAAGTCAATACCGTATTGACTAATTTGAATTTGTGGAGGAACAATATTGGTGCTTCTGGTGCTGCTTCCCTCTCTGATGCTATTAAAGTCAATACCGTATTGACTAATTTGCATTTGAGTGGGAACAATATTGGTGCTTCTGGTGCTGCTTCCCTCTCTGATGCTATTAAAGTCAATACCGTATTGACTAATTTGGATTTGAGGTGGAACAATATTGGTGCTTCTGGTGCTGCTTCCCTCTCTGATGCTATTAAAGTCAATACCACTTTGACTAATTTGAATTTTTAGGCGGATCCAACTTGATGATTCTGAACTTGCCTCTTTCTCATACACAAACGGTCAATAATGGTTCAGTTTAATGGCTTTAGGTTTTAATGTACTGATTAGGCCTTGCAGCTATCCTAACCCGGTATTTTGCTGACTATGTATATCGCGCAAGTGTGTAAATGCTTCAGTTTATATTTTACAGAACTGCTTTATGTGAAATCGCTGTAAATTGGTGTAAAGGTTGTTGTCGCTAGCAACATGACAGTTGTAAATATACAGTATGACTTCCAGAAGATAGTTTGCGTGAGTGTCTTTAAATCTTGATGTTGAAAACCATTTAAATGCTTAAGTTTTTTTAAAGATTGTCACGTGTGTCATAATCTGATCAGCGCTAACATGTCCCCGAAAACTTATGTAGTCTTATACTGACGAAAAACTGACGCTCTATTTTACCGGCACTGTGGTAGCTGACTCGTTCCCAGTCGTTTCCATACAACTCCATGCAGAGCGCGGAACGGGGCGAGGCGGGAGTGCAGGGTGAGATCACCCCTTCCTCACCTTGCGCCCTGCTGCGTGTTAAATGAAGACGACAGGGGACGAGTCAGCTGTGGTAGAGATTTTTACATAGCAATGCACATAGAACCGGTTGTTTTATGTCAAAGAAGTGCTTACAATTTACACCCATTTCGATTTAGTTCAATTATATTTGAGACAGAAACCTTAATGACGTATGCCAATGAAAAATTTAGAATCCTTTAATTAATACTCTGATACCAGAATCATGGGTAATAAAGAGCCTTTACTCTCCATGCTGGAGTTACGTGAAACGTGTCTAGATGTTAACTACAAGTATTTTCTAAATGATATGTGCAACCCTTCATTTCCCCGCTGTTTAAAACACATTGATTTTGACTCTCAGGGAGAATAACAACAAAACAAAATCAAAAGGCCCCTTTGGGCTATCTCGCGTAACGTTTCTTCCCGTCATGCAATATACTCCTTCAGATTACTGGTCCCTCTCAGCCAACCATTAGCCCACTGGGTCTCAGTGTGTACTTGTATCAACTTCAAGTCCCTAAAAAACTGAATGGTACCCGTTTATACTCCTTGCCGGGGTGGTGAGAGGCATTATGAAGGCACAGGTGGTAAAGACGTTGTCTACAATTTACGTGACATGCTCTTGGTAATTGCGTAATGATTTCAGCCGTTACGCGTTTAAGCCAATGTTTCAAATTGCGTCGAAAATTGCCCTAAATCATAAATACTGCGTGTAAAAAAAACTATATATATATATATGTCTGGATTTATGAAAACCGTGCTAATTTCAACACAACCACCCTGACACTTTTCCAAGAAAATACACAGGCTTTTTCACTCGATCAACCACAGGCACTCTGTCAACACACAGCCTACTCACCCACCTTGCTTGTGTCTGGCTGGCTGGCTGCCAGCCCCTAAGACTGCAGGGCATTGCCGGCCAAGGCTGTCCTGCAAAGAAAATGAGCAGTTTTAACTGAGGAATGTGCCTCTCTCTGTGACCCACCCCACCCCCCTGGGGTTAGCTCCTGGCAGCCCCGCTTGGTATCAGCGGGTAGCCAGGTCCCAGGGCTATCTTCCCCCACCCTGCTTGACGGAAGCCCCCCTGGCTTTTCAAGCACCGCAAAGGCCTCCCTGCCGGCTATCGCCAGCAGGCAGGCGCGAAAGTTTTGCCCCAAATTTGACACGGTTTTCATAAATTCAGACATATATATATATATATATATATATATATATATATATATATAAAGTGCAAAATTTGATTTTCGTAAAAGAGTGCTCAGTAAGTCAGAGTAGAGCGAAGTATATAATGTGGAAGGAAAAACACAAATAAACTACAAGTTCGTCCCTACAAGCCTGTTTCGTGGTTGCCCACTCATCAGGGGATTTAATGAGAATAATTTTTAACAACGCTTATATACAATATATAGTGAATTTTTGTTTAAGGTTTTTTAGTTATAAACATCATCTTAACGTACAAGAAGGTATATTTCAATAGCATAATCGTCCTTCAGTGACTTCTTTCACGTACAAGGCGAATAGAAGCTTTTCATTTCATCGGGCGTGTGCAGTATAGAACCAGTTTGTTTTTGAAATTTTGGCACAGTTTTGCCACAATTATACCACTGAACCATTTTGTTCACCACGAAACAAGTCAACTGTATTGATACAAGCCTTGCATAAAACACGGAGCTTTCAGGATGTAAACACAGCAAATACGGTGTATCAGACCATCACGTGTAAGCCCAGGTGTTTCGTAAAAATCTTACCGAGCACAGCGAAGCTGTCGCGAATCATGTAAGTCCAGGTCATTCGTTGAAGCCAGCCAAAGTTTAGCTAATTTGCTTGCTGCTATTTCAAATATAAACAAACCTCTACAAACCCTTCGACTGTAAAGGTACAGAAGTGTTTGATTTAGCTGAAAAATGCGTGATCATTCTGCCAAATCAGTACGATGTGATAAAACAGACGGGGAACCCTCGCGTGGACGTTCTGCCAAATCAGTTCGATGTGGTAAAAGAGACAGGGAACCCTCGAGAATACCTAAACAGAAATTGTTTCAATTTCTAAAACACAGACAGAAGAGAAAACAAATTAAACTTATTTTTCAAAAAACTTGTCCTAGCTTATCCGGTTTTAACTACTTCTGCAAAACATTTAAAACTTGGTTTCTAAGACACTGCTATGAAAGTTGTTTTCACTATTATTACTTTGGTTCAAAGCTAAATGCAAAAAATGTTCCATCTCATAACAGAATATTTCAAAAATTAAGGTGTAATAATTCAAAGCCTTCATTGAAAAAATCTTCCAGGCTTGTACTTTTTACAACACTTTCTGGTGATATGAATCCAGATAATAGACACTCATCTCAAATGGATACAAATGCATCTAGTACAAGCGCTGAAAACAGTTCATATGACCGAATGATTAATAATATATGTCGTAAAGGTTTGCAGGCTTTGGATGTTGGTGGTTCTGGTGACTGGTTTTTCAGAGCAATTTCACATCAGTATTATGGCACTTCTGAGTTTCATATTACTGTAAGGCAAGCTGGTGTTAGCTATTTAGAACAACACGCTGAGTTGTTTGTAGAGAGTATATCCGAGGATTCATCGAAAAGTTATTTGAAAAGAATGGCAACCCCAGGCACATGGTGTGACAACATTATCATACAAGCTGTAGGCAATCAACTTAATTGTGTAATTCATATCATTGAATCAAGGCTTTCTTGCCCAGAAGGCACTACAATAACTCCACCTCCTGCTAATAAAAACCAAAGAGTATTGTTTGTTGGTTACATAGAAGACTTGTATTATGTTTCTACAGTACCTCATACTATTAATAAGAATGCCTTGAAATATCTTAAATCAAAATTATCAGAATCACACGAGCAACATCAAAAGAGACTTCAAAACAGGCGAGATATTAGGCAGAGAAAAAGGAAACAAGAACAAAGTCCTGAAAATATTGTAAAAAAAGGCATGTAATAATCAGCCACAGCGTTACTAAATTTTGATACAGAAAAAGATGGAGATATTCACAAACAGAGCTGGGCAAAAGAAAATATAACTAAATTCCATAATTCCAATAATTATGCCATTTATCAAAGCAAAATTTGTTTTAAAGCATGGCCATTGAGAGTGGCACCAAAATGTCTGCAAAATTACAAGTGTTCTAGGTGCTCAAGGGAAAAGGAGTCACCAAAAAAATTCTCCAAGGAAAACTTAATGATACCCTCACCAGTACCCAGTGAACTTTCTGGTTTAACGCTTATTGCTAAAGCTCTTCGTATAATGCATATTTATATTAAACCAGGAGGACAAAGAGGATATTCAGGACATACAATAAATCTTCCTCAAGATGTCAGTGAATTGGTACATTCACTTCCAAGATACCCTAAAGATTTATCAATAATTCTTGTTAAAGTTAAAGGAAAAGGAAATTTTGTTAAAAACCTTTCGGTGAGAAGACAAGTGGTTTCAGATGCAATTCACTGGCTTGTTAAAAATAATCCACATTATTCACACATTGAATTAAACTATCACGCATTAAATTCTTTACCAGAGAATGATGTTCCCAATGAAATTCTTTCTATAGAAACAGATGAGACTTCATTAGAGGATAACGCAACTTCCAGACCAGATGTTGATCCTGTTTCTAATGAAGATGATGTTGTTTATAACAATAATACAGATTCTTCCAGGTTGCTACCTGTTAATGACACCCAGCAACAAGAAATTGATTTCATTCGTCAGAATGTTTCACAGGGACATATGAACTGGCCAAATTTGGGTAATAGCCCTTTAAATGAGTATGTCACTCCCTTTTTAGCCACAATGGCATTTCCAACATTGTTTCCCGATGGTAAAGGAGATCCAACAAATCCTGCAATTTTAAAAAATATAACTCTGAGAGAAAAGATAAAACACCTTACTAAATTTGCAGAGAAAAAGGACAATAAATGGATTTACCGGTTTGCAAATCATCTGAGGTTTTCATATTGGGCTTTAAACATGATTCAGCGTAAACAAATCCTACAACAAACCGGAATATTTTTAAAACAAAATCCTGGAGAACAACATCTGACTTTGGAAGAAATAAGAGAAATGGTTGACAATAATAATGCAAACCTTTTGATGACAAAGCTGTCCCGTTACACTACTAACATAAGTGGGTCAGATGCTTATTGGTACAAAGCAAAAGATGATTTGAAAGCAATCATTCAACATGCTGGACCTCCCACATTCTTTTTCACATTTTCAGCAGCAGATATGCATTGGCCAGAATTACATTCTCTTATTGGAAACAAAACAGATGAAGGAAACAGCTTATCTGAAACGAGACGTCAAAATGTTATTACAATCCTCACATTGTTGATTGGTTTTTTTACTGAACGCTTGAAACAATTTATCAAGCACTGGCTATATGATTCACTTGATGCAAAATGGCACTGGTACAGATTTGAGTATCAGTCTAGAGGGAGCATTCATTCCCATGGTGATGCCAAACTCAGCAATGATCCAGGCCTATACAAGTTAAGTGAAACTGCACTTAGTTATTTGGCAGAAAATAGTAAAGTTAATGCTACCAGTACATTCGTGAGTGAGGGGAGAATGGCTGCTGAGAAGATCTGTCAATATGTTGATTCGTTATTGTCCACCTGTAACCCAAATCCTCCAGATAATGGCCTGTGGATAAAACCTTCTATTCATCCTTGTCAAGAATACCACAAAAATATCAAACACTCTGACACTGACTATGTTAATTTGTTGAATATGGTTCAAAGACACACTCGATGTAGTACAAGTTATTGTTTGCAAAAAAAGAACAATGAAACAGAACCAAAATGTCGATTTAACTTTCCATTTGAGACTTGCGAAAAAAACATCATTGCATTTTGAGCATTCATTCAAAAGACAACACATCAAAATACAGAATTCAGGTAATTACAAAAAGAAATGATCACAGAGTTAACAACCACCAGCGCCTTCAACTTCAAGGCTGGCGTGCAAATTGTGACATTCAAGTAGTTATAGATTACCATGCATGTGTGGAGTACTTGGCAAAGTATGCAGCAAAAACTGAATCCAGATCGCATCTTCTTAAGCAAGCATTCAGTAATATTGTGCATAATTCTCAAATAAATGCCAATGCTGTATCCATAATTAAGAAAACTGTGATGAAAACACTTGGCCAGCGAGATTTTCTGCACAAGAAGCAATGCACCATTTACTTTCCTTAAGCCTTGTGAGCTCGTCCTTTAATGTAATCCCTATCAACTTAAATGGTTCGCGAAGGCTTAATGTAACAAAAAAAACCTGATGATAGAGCAACAACAGACAGTTTGCTTGATGTGTATGCTCAACGTGAAAAATATCAAGGCACTGTAAAATGTGACTTGCGTAATTTAAATTTTCTTCAGTTTGCAATGAAATACAACCTTGTCAATGGAAAATTAGTAGATCAACTAAACAATGTGGTACCAAGAGTTATCCCCACGTATTCATCAAATCCAGAAAGTACAAATTTTGGCTTATACTGTAAGTACCAATTGCTAAGATATAAACCTTGGAAAAACAAACAGGATGATGCACGGGAAAACCAAGCAAGCAGCGATGATGTATTTATTTTACAGTGGAAAAGTTTCTTGCAAACAAATTTTGCAAGAAAACATGTGCCTGATTGGCATGGAAAGCTGGAAGACATTCTCTGATATTCAGCAAAGTGAAAATTGTGTACAACCAGAACAGCAACGCGAAGAATGGATGGTTTTAGCAGACTTCATTAACTCAACTTATACAAACAATTTTGAAGCCTCATCAGAAAATGAGTGGCACAGCTACAGTTATTCATACACCCCACAGCAACTGTTAGAAATGAGTTCTTGGATAAAATCCAAAAAACAGTTTTATGAGAGTCAAGAACAAAACTTCAATGTAGATATAAATACTTTTAGTAGCATGCAGTCACTTGCGTACAATATAGCAAAAGACCATTTCAACAACCCGGACCCTCAATCACCTTTGCATTTGATAATAAATGGCTTTGCTGGAACAGGCAAAAGTTACCTTATCAATGCATTAAGAAACCCTCTGCAAAATAATTGTACTGTGACAGTAACTACTGGAAAAGCTTCATTCAATGTAAATGGTATAACCATTCACTCACTTCTGAGCTTACCTGTTGGCCCCAGGGGCAACACAGATCTCAAAGGCCAAACCCTAGTAAGATTACAAGATAAACTACATGACATTAAATACATACTTATCGACGAGTACTCTATGATTGGTCAAACATTGCTTGGTTGGATTGATAAACGCTGTAGGCAGGCAACTGGGCAACAGGAGGAAGTTTTTGGAAATGTATCAATTATTTTAATAGGGGACCCTGCACAATTACCACCTGTCGCAGACAAACCTTTGTATCATGCAAAGCCATCAGGGGTTCTAGGTGAACAAGGCCATCTTGCATATTTGATGTTTAACAAAGTTGTAAAATTAACTCAAAATCAAAGAGTACAAGGTTCTAACCCAGAACAGGTTTCTTTTAAAGATTTATTAAAGCGTCTCAGAACTGGAGATTCAACTACAGAAGACTAGCAACTTCTTCTTACTCGACAGCCATCAGCGGTACCCAATCTGAAAATGCAATAAGACTATTTTATGGCAATAATCAAGTTGCTGCTTTTAATTATGATCAATTATTAAAGCTTCATAAACCAATAGCCAAAATCGAAGCTCGTCATTCCTCTTCCATTTCAAAGGCTCTTTCTCCTGAAGAAATGCGCGGATTAGTTCCTGCCTTGTTTCTAGCCAGAGAAGCTTATGTGATGCTAACTATGAATTTGTGGTCAGAAGTTGGGCTTTGTAATGGTGCTACAGGAAAAGTAATAGATATTGTTTATGCAGACTACCATTCACCGCCAAACCTACCTATAGCAGTAATAGTTCAGTTTGACTATTACACAGGACCATCATTTATTGCGACTTTGCCTAAATGTGTTCCAATTCCTCCAATTACCGTTACTTATCAGTCACTTGACACTAATATTCATGAAAGACAGCAAATACCATTAAAGCTCGCATGGGCAATAACAATACATAAAAGCCAAGGACTTACTCTATCAAAAGCATGGATTGATATTGGAGCAAGTGAAAAAGGGGCAGAAATTACATATGTTGCAATAAGTAGAGCTAGATCACTTCACTCTTCTAGAATCGAACCTATGACATTTGAGCGGCTAACAAGTATTAAGAAATCTTCTCAATTTCAATTCAGGCTAAAGGAAGAAAACCGCTTGGGTAAATTAGCAGAGGATACAGAATCACTTTTAATGAGAAAATAATTTCCATTAGTTTTGTGTTCTTTTAAGCCACCAAAATATTGAATGGAAATTCCTGCATCAAAATCACTTTAACCAACAACAAAAAAATGTCCTCAATGTACTATTCACTTATACGCATAAATTTCTATAGTATATTTATTTTTTGGTGTATAATAATAGCAATAACAACAATAGGAATAATCTTATTGATTGTTACTCTGATGAGTTTTCCTACATTGCAAAATACAAAATCTCTAGGCAATTAAACAATTCTTTACCAGCATGTATGTAACATGGCAAAAGGTACGTGTATACAAAGAAAAACAAAAGTTTAAACTGCAATTAAGATTACACTATGATTTTCTTTCACAGGCAAAAATGTCTTCAAACCCTTCAGAACGCAAAGGTAAATTATTTGTTCTATACTTCACTTACTAAACCTTCTAACAACTTACCTATAATTCTATACTTTGGTATTGAAGAAATGCCAGGCAATATAACGTAAGTTTATTGTTCTGATTACCTGAGTGTTCCTATGATACAGATTGTTTAAATCTTTTATGAACAACTGAAGTTACATTCAATTTCTGTATGAAATATTCCTCACTGTATTCTAACAAATTACTTCTGCTTTTTTTGTTTTGTTTTGTTGTTGTTGTTTTTTTTTCCAGAAAGTGACCCTTGCTTTATCCACACTGTATCACCCATGAAAAAACCAAAAAAAGGAACGCAATACTTCCATTGCACCCTGCAGACCTCTCCCACTAAAACCTTGAGAGTTGTTGGATTTGATCAAGCAACACACAATCAGTGTCAGCATTTTGAAACCACAAGAAATCCAGTAAAGCTCGTTAATGTCAGGGAGGACAATGGACAGATTCTGGTCAACCAACAATCAACATTACTGCAAATGTCCAATAGTGATGTTACCTTCCAATATACACCATCATCACAAAATGGTCCTGCTGTAACTTCCACTGACATATCATTGAATCACCTACAGAATCTCACAAGAAACCAAAAGGTAAATGTCAAAGGAGTTATCACTCTTGCGGACAAACCACCTAAGCAAGTGAAGAAAAGAAATGGAGAAAATGGCACAGTGAAAGAAGGCTGTGTAATAGAAGATGCAACTGGGCACGCTGTTCTTCACATCTGGGATGAAATGATAAATAAACTCCAAACCTCCAAGGGTTACAGCATAAAGAATCTTAGTGTTAAAAACTATTCCGGAAACACCATGTTAGGAACGACAGTGACAACAACATTCGAAGAAGTACCACCTGTACTTGAACAAGTTCAAGGGTCAAACCTTCTGAGAAATACAGATAAAAAAGTTACTGTCAAGGAATTCAAATTTGTCGACAAACTTAACAGTTACCTCCAATGTCAACTTAAATCATGTAACAAGAGGATACAATACACCATAAATGATAAAATTGTCACCTGCCCATCATGTAGTACCACCCAGAAAACGAAATCATCAAAGAAAGCTATGTCAGCAAGACTTTGTGCTGATGTTGATGGCACTGAAACGTGGTTCACTGCATTCACCGACGTGTTACAATGTCTTCTGAACAAGAACAAAGAAGACACTCCGCTAACATCCGACCAAATCTCTGAAGCGCTACTTTCTGTTGAGAACATTACAATGCTAGTGGACACAACATCAAATTACATCAAAGAAATAATGAACTTTGAATAACAGTAAACACTTTGTATTCTCAATAGAAGTTAATCTGTGACAACTTCAAGGGCCAGACCTTCTGACAAATACTAATAAAAAAGTTACTGTCAAGGAATTCAAATTTGTTGACAAACTGAACATTTACCTCTAATGTCAACTTACACCATGTGACAAGAAGATACCAAATTTATATAATGGTTTCGTTACAGTTCCTAACATGTTCAAGTTTTGCATATGATAACCAATGCATTTTGTTGGAAATTTTTACGTATCATTGAAATCACTTGTTCAAATTTATATAATAGTTTCGTTACAGTAACTGTCCAATAACATGTTCAAGTTTTGCATATGATAACCAATTCGTTTTGTTGGAATTCTTTATTGATCATTTAAATCACATGTTCAAATTTTACATGTTATAATATTTCAATAAATGTTTGTTGAGTTCCAAAAATTCATTTTGACTCAATCATTACAGGGAATATAGAGGGAGTTTAAGGGGGAGAAGGGGAACGAGGGGAGGGAAGAGAACTGCAGGAGCAGGGATTGCCTTAGAAAATATTTCACATCCTTATAACTACTATGCATCACTCACTGACTATACCTTGGACAATATATATAAACCTTTTTTACCCAAAATGACCAGATATCGTCCTCGCCCGCACTTTCTAACCTTTGGTTATTACTAGTTTACATAATATATGCAGCGCGAAATTTAGCGGGTTAGTTGTTTCGTAGGAGCGCTTTGTTTCTGTGGCGGCAAGATGACACGAGTTCATTACGTTTGTTTAGTGTTGATAGCTCGGGTTGGCAGATGATAAGGAATTTTTCTTTAAGGCAAAGGCTACATCTTTTACTTGAGCTGTTGTACGGCGAGTGTGATGAGAGAATGCGCCAGGAAATAAAATGTCCGATGTTATTGTCTTTGAGGGTCCAGATGTGCTTGCTGAGTTCGGTCGAGTTTCTGTGTTTAGCGTGGCGGAATGATGCGTACATTTGGTACATTTCTCTGACCTCTAGTCCATGGACTACCCTGATGGACCTGGTCTGTGAACTACCCTAAATGGACCACCCTGAAATTTGTGGCAAACATATATTTAACGATGCTAGAACCCGAACAAAAGATGCGATCGATCATAGTCCCCTCCACTAACTATGGATCGATCGACAAACACAATTATGGAACACTTGCGATGTAACAGATTTAGTCCCCAACTGGACCTTTGCCACAAAATATTACAACCGAAATAAAGGAAATGAGTTGCTTTTCCCGTTCCCTCTCATGGCGTAAAGAACTGGCTCACGAGTCAGAGATGAATGCATTATATATATGCAAAATTTCCACTTACCATCTAGCGTGCTTTCCATATTGGACCATATTGTGAGTGACAGTGAGTGACTCGTGGGCAACTACTGCGCCTGCTAGCTACACTCGTTTGGCCAGCGGTAGACACGCATGATGGCGGTGTATGGGAAGTGACACACATATATAGTGGGGGTTCTGGCACAGTGGGTAGCAAGAGGACAACAACCGTCCGAAACAAGCCCCCCAGCTCCTTCTCCTCAGACTAAAGCTTCGGAGAAGGAGCTGGGGGGCTTTTTTCGGACGGTTGTTGTCCTCTTGCTACCCACTGTGTCCAGAACTCCCACTATATATGTGTGTGTGTTTCTCTTCGTCCTTGATCAGTGCTGTGCCAGAAACCTCACTTCGGGTCCATCGAAGCTGCAACGCAAGTAATCAATATGCGCGGATGTGCCCTTCACTAGTTTATACAAAAAATGTGCCAGAAATATTTTCCTATTGGAGATTTATATGCACAGTGTATACTGCGCCGACATGGCTGCCGCAAGATATTCGTCCGATGTTCTGCAAAAGAGCAACTGCGAACTTTCCGAGGCCATTCAAAACCTCTCTCCAGAGCTTCGCGAGATAATTTACAAGAAGTATCTCGCGATAAAAAGAAGGGGAAGAAAGTCAATGGGCTGGGATGAGGTGCATTACGAGATTGATGAGGCGCCCTTTTGCGAAAAACGATCAAAAATTGTTAAGGTCATGTTTTGCAGTAAATGCAACTCTTGCGGCCTAAAAGGACTCTGTTACGAGTGTTATAAAAATAGAGAAAAACATTATCTTGGCTACCCCGTGTATGACGAGAACGACTACGCCGAAATCTTTAAGAAATTTTACTGAGAGGCGACGATATTAACCTTCGTTCGAAGCAAAAGTTTTGTTTGAAATCGGCGAGTTGCGTGACATTTTTCTCAGAAGACTGGAACCAAATATTCTCCCAGGCCCTTGGCCGAGCAGTACAGAAAAACATGGAGGACAACTCAAGATTTTTTTGTTTGGGCCGAAAATAACGAACCAAAACAGAATTTACCAAAAAAATACGCCCAGCCAACGCGCGGATGAACCCACCCCGGCCCAGTGGTGACTGGGAGGTGCTCAGAGATCCCTCGGGATCTCAAACCTTGTCCGGAGGTAAAACGGGACAGCCGCCTTGTCAGCGGCGAGAAAAAGTCCTAGCCGGGGCTAGGCAAAAGAACAGCCAACGAGCACCTCCCGACAGGGTTTTGCTTTTTTGTGTGACCTGTCACGCAACGTCACGCGTGACAGTAACGTAACCCAGTCACGCAACGTCACGCGTGAAGGTAACGCGGTGTAACACAATCACCTGTTTTTGATTAGACAAAGAGAAAGTTTTGTGTTTTTTCGCTCAAAATTTAGTTCAAATCTCCTGTTTAATCCGCAAGTTTTTTTCTATATTCTTCCCGAACCTGGTCCCGAACCTGGTTTCTTACTTTTTCGATATCTGGCTGGATTGGATTTGTTTCTATTTGCGCAAAGTTCGAGCGTAAAGTCTCTTTAAGCTGGCGATATTTCTGCATTTCACGTGTGATCAGTTGAAACTCCGTGTGGGAAACCCGATTATCGTTAAGAGCCTGTGAGACAGAGCAGTTTATCGAGTCACGTTTTGCAATAGCCAGAGAGTGGATTCTCGAGCGCTTATTAAAACTTTGCGTTCAAGCTTCTTGTTGACAACGGACAGGCCAGTGGAAACTGCGCCAGATAAAGCGGCAATCCAGGCAACAGGCGCGCCGACAACAATTCCAACACCGGTGAGTGATGTTGCGACAGCCCCAGAAGACAGAGCTGCCGTGACAGCGCCAAGGCCAACCACGGAATAGTGAAGCGCTTTCCGGGCTTTTTTGTATTTTTTCAACACAAGCCTGTAATGCTCGACCTCAGCAGATATTTCTTTTTCAATTCTGCTTATCTCGGTTAGCCGGAAATTCTCGGCATTTGTTATTTCGGGAATGTTTGGATAAAGACGCTCGTCAGGCGGCGCGCTTGGCGCGCTTGGTGGCAACAGATTTGCCGAAGACATTGCGTGTATATAGAATTTAATTTAACTCTAATTCAAAAAGAAGAGGGAAGCCCTTGAAATCAAAGAGTTCGCCATTTTCATCTTTGACGCTAATAGTGATGCTATTTATGGATTCGTCTGTAGAGCAGTCTCGCAAAACCTGTTGCGGAGAAGCCTGGTAGCTTACTTTTTCATAAGGCTTACCTTTCACATCAAAAAAGGCTAATACATCTGACCTTTTGCCATTGAACAGATTCTTTTGTTTGTCGATCAAGTCGCAATGAATAAAATATGTCGTTGAAGCTGTAAGCCTTTTTACGAAGGTCATAAACTGCAGCTTTCGCCCAATACCAAGCAAACGGGCTAAATCGCGATCAAGTTCTATCGGTCTTAACCTAGAATTTTTGATTACAAGCTGGCCAAGAGGTTGGTTTATTTCTGTTTCCAACTTATAGTCATATTTGGCGAACAGATTGCCTATTTCAAGTGCAATTCTTTCTAACTTGTAATGCCCTGGGAGTACTTGACCAACTGGCAAAGTGGCATGATTGCCTTTATTCCCCAAGGTGGCCGAACCTTCTTTCTTCAAAGTGTCCCAGTTATTGTACAAACTGCAAGAAATGAGTTTCATGAAATGCACTTTCGGTATCGGGTTTTCAAAATATATTGTCCCTCCGTTCTGTTGCGTGACAATAGTGAGAACAACCATTTTATATTTAACAAATAAAATTGTGTTCAAATAATATGGCCAATTTGTGGAATGGTCCTGCCTTAAAAAAAGCGGAGGCGACGAAGAAAAAGGCGTGGACAAACTTTTTAAACCGCTTCCCCAAAGCGGACAAAAGCCGGTTCGTTTCGCAAGGAAGCGTCGATGAAAAAAATAACGTGACCGCGGAGGTGTTTTTCAAAGAAAGCGAAGACTCGTTTCAAAGCGTCTTCGGCTCAGACAGGAAATATTGGAGCGCGGAAATGAAAGAGGCGTTCGGTTTGGGAGACAGCGGTGGTTTTCCTTATCAATTGTCGCCCCTCAGTTCAAAAGTTTCATTGGCCATCCCTGCAGTACCTTTCGACGGCAAAGCGCAAAGCTTGAAGAAAATATTCGACGCCCCAATCCAAACCTACGTCACGCCTGACCAATATTTCAAGACAAAATTCAGAGAAATATTTCAAGATACCAAACTCAGGCACACATCTGCAGCCGAATCAAAACACTGGTTAGGAGGGCCTGACATGAAATATTGGCCGCAGCAGCTCAACTTCGCGGTTTTCTGCGCGACACAGGCGTGCGGAGTTTCTCGCGAAATCTTTGACAGCGGGATGAATCTCCCCCCGCAGATAAGAGCTTTCTACAAATTCCACGTGTATTTCACGGTCAGGCGAATTTTGTACCAGCTGGGAGGAATTCAGAGCATGAGCGCTTTGCCCGGAGACCCGGCTTTCAACCAATTCAACAATCATTACGACGTCGCTTCGTACAAAAGGATATGCAGCGAGTTCGGCATTGACCCCTCGAGCGATTTCCGTTACACGCATGGGGAAAACCACGTTCTGGGAAGCGTTTATGTTTACGTGTCCGGCGCGGGCGCGTCGAAAACTGACTATAAATACCCGGGATGGAACAAATTCAACGATGAAGGCGGCAAAGCTATAAATGGTGACTTGATTTATTTCATCGAGCCGGGGGCCGCTTCTGATGCTCAAGCGGACTGGTTCGCGCCAAACACCGCGAACGGTTTGACGCAGGCGGGCTTGGCACGAATAAATCAGTCAATCGAGGCTTTCGTTTACTGTGTCTTAGGCGCGCAGGTGAACGTCCGCAGCAGCATTCTCGGCTCTGGCGACAGGGCGAAAGAAGCCCAAAGCGAGTTCCTGGTGCTGATGGAAGACGCGATCAGACAGCCCGACTTGGCCAAGAGCGTGCAAAGGTACCAGCTCGCGGTGGATCAAGCGAAAGTCAGGCTCAATCTCGCTGTTGCCCCCCATGGCCTGGCTCATGCCTGCGCAAATGATAATCAACACCGCAAGCACGATTGGTTACAACAACAAGCTGAAACAGGCGGTCTCCGGGATGAAACTGGGGGTGAACAACGAGGTAAACCCTGACACATAAAAAGCTGGGCTCAAACTAATGGCAGGCGGCCCGTCAAAGATAAACCCTCCCAATAGCCATCCGTCCAACCCGATACACAAAGCCGCAACAGCCGAATCAAGGAAACCAGCTCCGTCCGAAACTCAACAAGCGCAGCCAACGGCGGAAAAAATAGAGCCCGAGGCTCCGGATAAAACAACGCAACACGAGATTAACAAAACGGCTGTCATTGTCGGTGTAGTTGGATTATCGGCGTTGCTGTTCATGGCTTGGTGGTAAGTTAACGCTGCTTCTTAAAATATTTTTCGAACAAAAAGGCCACCGCGGCAAGAATAAGCAGCCAGGTGTGCTCGGCCAGAAACCCGACGACTTGGCCGGCGGCTTTGAACAGGAAGCTCACGATCGAGCCAATCAGCCCGGGCAGCAGAGAACCGAGTTTTGCGGCAATATCTTTGAGGCCATTTCCCAAAGCTTTGCCGGTGGCTTTCAAACCTCTGGTGAGGACCCCGATGACAGCGCCGATTGTGGTCCCGGCGGCGAGAAGAATAGCGGTCAAGGTCACGCCGTATTTTTTGAAGATCTCTTTGACCCTTTCCAAGAGAGGCCGCCCCCTTTCCCTTTCCGCGATCTGAGTTTGCAAACGCGCGATCTGCTCGTTTCTTTCTGCCACTCTGCCTTCTGCGGCTTCTTTTTCAGAGGGCGAGGCATTCTCATCTTGGATGATTGCCTGGTCTTCCTCGTTTTGGCGCTGCAGCTCGCTTTCCCGCTCTTTCAGGTCGTCCAACGGTTTTGTTTGGTTGAGCCTTTCTTCCATGGCGTTTGTTTCACTTTCTTTTGCTGCGATGCTGGCCCTGAGTCTGTCTACCTTTTCTTGTTCTTTTTCTATGTTTCTTGATTTTTTTGTTAGCGAGTCCAATTCTTTTTTCTTGTTTTCAAGATCGTTTTGATAGTTCTTTTTCAGTTCTTTGAGCCTACGCAGCTCTGCTTCACTTTCAAGATTCGAACCATGTTCATCCTGAATGTCATCAATCTTAGCGTCGGTTTGCTTGATTTTGCGTCTCAGAACTTCCAATTCTTTCTTTTCTTGTTCTCTTTGCGAAGCGAGTTTTTCCGCCTGTTGTAGTTGTTTCTCTGCCTCTTTTTGTCTTTGTTTCATTTCTCTGATGGTATCCCGGTCTTCCACAATGACATCTGCAGCTCTTGGCCCTAAAAAACTTTGCGTGAAGTTTATCCCGTCATCTTTCATAATCTTGTACTCGCCTCCACCCGTACCTACTGCAACAGTTTTACCCTTGGTTTTCCCTTTGCAAAACTATTCTCTTTAAAGTTGGTAAATACTCTTTTTAACTGGTCTATGACAAATTCCCGTTCCAAATCTGGTTCAAGCAAAGGGATATCTTCTCCAAAAAATGACGTCTCGGCATAATAAGTGTCAGGCAGGCCGGACTGCTCGTGCCGCATAGAAGACATTTCCGTTTGTTCGCCCCCGTGGTAGGGGTCGCCAGGTTGGTAGGGAGTGGACGCCGAGCCTGGATTAAAAGGACGGGTCGTGTCACCCTCTTGTTCTCCATCACCATCATCGTCGTGGTCAATCCGGTTGTCAAGGCCCGTGTCTTCGTAACCAAATTCGCCACCGCCTTCCGCCATAGCGATATATTTCAAGCCTATTATTTTTCAAATTAGAAATAATCGCCGGGATATTTATACAATGTCAGTTGTTCCAGAGAACCTTCGCCCAACGTACAGCGAAAAGACCGTACACGCAATGAAGGCCCAGCGCACGGTCAAGCGAATCACCTTTAACCCCTCTGAAGCCGACCCCGGCAATACGCTGTACGTTTACGTGCCCAAGCTGAACGAGAACGAGGTTCTGGTGCCGAGCTCGCTAGCGCTTGTCTTTGACATCGACCTTGCTGGAGGGCACGCGAACAACTTCCTCGTCCAGAACGTCACGCGGGCGCTCGTTGACAGTCTGGTCGTAAAGTTTGCGGGAACAACCCTGCAAGACACGGTTGGGTACGACATATACAAAACTTTCGAAGACCTTTTTCTTTCGCAGGAAGAGCGCGACAACAGGATTCTCGAAGGGATTCAGAGCGAGGATCTGTGCAATATCCGCTCAGACGCGGGAGACAAGAAAACCTCGGGCGTCGAAGCTGAAAACAAGCTGAACGAGGTTTACGGAAAAAAGTACCGGATCAGGCTGGACCATCAGATCTTAACCGACCACGTGTATGCCGAAGCCATACACGTGGTCAAAGGCTCTGACACAACCCAGCTGAAATACAAGCTGAAAAACATCCAGCTCGAGTACAAAATGATCCTCAGCAAGACTCTGGCAGACGAGGCGCGGAGCGTTTACTCCAGCGGCAAATATTTCAGTTACGACCACGTGATGCATGACAAAGAGGTGGCCTTCAAAAAAGACACTGACACGAAGATCAACATCAAAGTCAACGCCCAAAGAAGGTCGCTGAAAGCCCTCCTCCTCCTGTTTGTAGAGCCGTATACTGCTTGCGACAGAGATTCAGAAAAATTTATCTTCCCCGATCTGACTAAAGTCAGCGTCACGGTCAACGGCTCGCCCAACATGTTTTACAACAGCGGCATCGAAGGCAAGGACATGTGGGAAGAGGCCCGCAACTTGTTTGTGAAAGAAAAAAATTAAAACGGAGCACATGGATATGACAAAGTTCTACACCGCTGTGTTCATCACCACTAAACATATTGATTTTAGTCCACAATTGCCGGAGAAGAGCCACCCTTCTCGTGATGAATATGACTATCCGCTTGAGGACGTTGATGAAGTACCCGGCTCAGCAACTGCAGAATAAATGGTCACCATTCATCAACAAATGCTGAGGTCTTGCTGACAAATTGTTAAGAATTAAACTTTTTTATTTGCTTAGAATACGGTTCGCTTCAGAATGTCAACCGAACAATCCGAGAGCGCACCTGCCGTCACGGCGCCTCAGGTCGAGACCAAGGCAGCGCCTGCCACCGATGTCACACAGCAAGCGACAACTCCGACTGCAACCACGCAGCGCTTAAAAAGCCCCAGGCGTGTGGCCGCTGGAAAAATGGTTGCCGAAAGAACGCGGATGGCCCGGGAAGAACAGAAGAAAGCGGCTGAGGCTTATCACGCGGAAAAGGAAGCGAAAGCCGCCACAGCGGCCCCTGAGCCAGCCCCGACCACAGAAGGTGAAAGCCCAAATAGCGGCGGCCTTTTTGGCCTCAGCGCCAACCAATTGATTGCTATTGGCGGCATAGGCGTTTCCCTGCTCGGGATCTATTACAAACGCGAAGAGCTCAAGGCGATGGCCAAGCCCGTGTTCGACAAATTCAAAACGCCGGAGCCCGCGCCTGAGCCCGTGCGTGTTGAGCCAGAACCTGCTCGCGCGACACGGCCAAATACATTTAAAACAATGTTTTAAACCTTTGTCTGTAATATGTACCGCGATGCCGGAACATAACAACGCTTCACAGAACATTATCACTTTCGTCGCCACTCTTGGTGTCACGTTTTATCTGTTCAAGTTCAGCAGAGATGTTTTGAAAAAAACATTCGAAGTTTTGGATGAAGCCTTTGCCAGAAAACGCATAGAAAAAGACAAAGATAAGAGAGAAAAATTAATAAGAATTATAAAAGATATGGAAGAAGAATTAAAAAAGAATGGAGTTGCAGAAGAAGAAATAACAAAAATAATAGACAGACATATAAATTAAAAAGCCTTGAAAATATACTCAGATGGAAGAAGTATTAATTTTGTTTTAAACTTTTATTCCGCTCTTATATCGAACATACCATGTCTGACAACAAGCTTGTCAAGACCGTCATTGACGCCGCAACTCTCACGGGATTAGCTGCGGGCATCGGCTGGGTCGCAAAAAAGGTTGTGAAAGAGAATTTCACTTCCGATCCCAGCAGCAGCGTGATGAATTACGTGAAGCTCACCGCTGTCATGGCGGGCAGCATTGCGCTCAAAAAGTACCTCGAGGACCAGAAAATCCTCCCCGACAGCGTCTGAATAATGATTTGAAAAAAGCTTCCATTAATATATAACCATGGCGAGCATCGCGATCATGATTGGCGGGGCTGTGTTGAACGCCACGGCTTTTATCGGCGGCAATTATCTGGCGAGGGCGCTCGGCGAGGGCGACAAAGCCGCGCTTGAAGAAAAAAAGCGCCACGACAAGGCTCTCGAAGATTATCAAGCGGCTTACGCCAAATACACGCGCGACCGAACACAACTTCTCGACTGGATCGCGACCAACGAGCAAACAAAGGAGCAGGCCAAGCAGAACTTCACCAACACGGACTACGCCTTCAAACTCTACAACCAGGCGCATCCCGGTGCGCAGGTGGCGCCGCCCAAGGAGCCCAAGCTCTCAGATTTCTATCAGCCGAGCGAGCAGCAGAAAAACGGTGAACTCGCGTTCGTGGGCGCCGGGGCGCTCGCTCTGGGCTACGCGGCCTTTCGGTTCCTTTAAACTTTTTTGCGTCTTTCTCATATGGACGCCAAACTCGCGAAGATTTACTACGGCCCAGGAGGCTACTGGAAAGGAATCGCCGCGATCAAAAAATTTGCCGAGGCCGCCAAGGTACCTGAAGATGCCGCAAAAAAGTGGCTGATCCGGCAAGCGCTCTGGCAGATATTCCTCCCCGCGCCGAAGCGGATCCCTCGGCCGAAATTCGACGTTCCCACGCCCAACAAGGTCCATCAGGCAGACCTTCTTTTTCTGCCGCACGACAAGCTCCCTCGCGGCCGCAAAGTTTTCAAATACGCGCTGACCGTTGTCGACGTGGCCAGCCGCTTCAAAGAGGCCGAACCCCTGACTTCGAAGAATTCTGATGAGGTCACCCAGGCCTTTCAGAAGATTTACAAGCGCTCGCCTCTCGAATGGCCCGAAATGCTGCAGGTTGACCCCGGGTGCGAATTCATGGGCGCTGTCACACAAGAGATGGAAAAGCACAAGACATATATCCGGCGCGGGCGCGTTGACATTCACCGCGACCAGGCCATTGTCGAACGTTTCAACCGCACCCTGGCGGAGCGATTGTTCGGGCACCAGTACGCCGTGGGGATGCTTCTCCCTGAGGGCAAGCGGTCCACCGCCTGGGTGAAAAGACTTCCTGAAGTTGTTTCGGCTTTGAACAACGAGGTCACAAGCCTTATCGGCAAGAAACCCACCGTCGCCATCAAAGAAAAATCTGTTTACGCGAGGCCGTCGACACCTTACACGAGGCCTGTCGGAAAACGCGAAAAAATCCTCCCCCCTCTTGTCCAAGTTCGTTATCTCTACCAGCCCGGCGAGCTTGAAGGGGGCGTGAAAAGGGCCACGGATCCAATCTGGTCTTTGAAAGTTTTCGGCATTGAAAGATCTTTTTCCAAACCCGATCAACCCGTTCTATACCATCTGCGCGACGGGCCCAAGCGCGGCTTTGTGCGTGAAGAACTTCTGGTTGTCCCTCCAAACACACAATTACCCCCAGAGCAACTTCGAAACTTCGGCTTCCAACCCTCTAAGTTCGTCATCTGTTAATGTTGACAATATATCCATGCAGGTGTACCCGTAAGCTTTTGTATGGATACCATCGTCAACTATCCATCGCTTTGAATCAAATGGCGAAAGCGAAATTTTGTTAAGATGCATACCGTAGATCTCGTGTCCCTCGCTTCGAAGAATGTTCATTCCATGCCATTGCTGCTTCGCGCCGAAAAGCGTTTCCTTGTACTGTTCATGCGTTATTTGTTTCTTGACAACGTTCTTTTTCACGCCCTTCGCTTTTTTAATATTTTTTTCGTCCGCCTTCAAGATGGAGTACATTTTCGGTCTCAGACCAACATACTCTGCGATGGGGGTTCCTGCGCATTCGTCTTTCATCTTGCCCAAGACCTATTTGTTGGTGTTCGAATGGAGTGGATGGTCCTTCGGGTAGTCACTCGTGTCGTAAAGGCCCATGTTGTTTTTCATGTCTTCGTAGACGTCATCCGTTTCGATCTCGACAAGAAGGCTGTCGGTGTCCAAGAGCTCGCACTTCGAGCCGTACTGCTTTTTAAGCTCGTTGTAAAAGAAGTCGTACATCAGGATCTTGCTGTTGTCAAGGATCGTCATCCCCGTGTAGACCAGCTTGTTGAGAAGCAGCTTGCTTTTTCGCATGTCGATTCCTGCCATGTCGTTTGAAAATAAAACATGCCTTGAGTACAAAGGGCTGGCGATCAATTTCCTTATTTTGTCCGTCTCGTTGCTGCGCACTATTCTTATGTCAACGCGGTTGCGCAGGTTTTCCATGGTTTTGCCGAAAACGGAGTTGTTCATGAGCTTGTAAAAGTTCTGTTCGAAGACGCTCTTCGCTTTCTTTCTGAACTCTGTGTTCATCCGGATGTAAGGCTCCATCCAGCGTTCTTGTTCGAACTCCAGCACTCTGTGCACACGCTTCAGTTTCACGTCCTGCTTCAGATAAAACTGCAAGTTTCTGTAATGCACGACGTAGTTCTTTTTGTCATGAAGCGTTAGCAGCAGCTTCTTGCTGTCCGGGGGTTTTAGATCCAGGTCTTTCATCAACCCGTTTTGGTAGTCCGACATCCACTCCTTTTTTACGGCCTTTTTCTCCGGCGCCAGGGGATAGCTGTTGTGCTCCTCGTGCAGTTCTGCAGGGTATTCAAGATCGACCTCGAGAATGCACCCCTTCTTCGCGTTTTCTTTCATCCCAAGAATCTCCTCCTCTGTGGGCAACTCGCGTTTCCACTTGAAACCTCTTATCGGCAGAGGCAAGCTCTTTGCCCATCCGTAAAGATTGTTTGCGTCGAGATAGAGGAGGTATTTTTTTGGCTTGCTGGGGTCGTAGCCCGGTACCTGCGGGTTGTTTGCCTTGGCGTACCTGTTGCTCACCATGGAGATTCCGTCCCGCATTCCCCTTTCCACGAAGAGATGCATTTCGTAGTCTGTGAAGAGCTCAAGCTCGACCCCAGTCTTTTTCAAGAGCGCGTCCCAGGAGAGGCCTGGCGACGTGAAATAGTGCGCCGGATCCAGCCCGTACTGATAAAGGCACAGTTTTCGGAAGTTCTCAAACACATCCGCCAGCAGCGCGACGTCAGTTTTCACGTAAAGATCGTGGTAATCGCCCAGCGTTTTGTATCCAAAAGCCTCCCAGACGGCCTGCGCGTGCGCGTACTCTTCGTCTGTTATGTGCTCGTCGTTCAGCTTGCTGTAAAACTTCTCTTTGTCCGGAAGCCTTGTCTCGCTGAATCTTTCCCTTGAGTCCATGTACTCGTAAGGATAGATCCCTTTTTTGTAAAGCAGGTCGCTGCCTTTCGAAATCGTTGATGTTATTTTCAAAGCCTCCTTCGGTGTCGCTCTTACAAGTGAATCAAGGCTCCCTTGCAAAAAGTTCAAGCTGTCGATGAAACAAAGATTACCGACTGAGAATGTGATATATTTCTCCATGTTGTTGGCGACACATTTGACCTCTTTCTCCAGCTTCGACATCGCTTGCATCAAGTGGTGCGCGTCGTAACCCCTCAGGTTGTGGAATACGACTGGTATTGGGTCAGTCTTCGGGTTAATTCGCAGTTTCTTGTTGCATTCGGCGTGCGCGGCTCCGCGGTACCTGCCCGTTATGTGGCAATGGTCCTTTACCGCGTCTCTGAAGTTTTTCTGAAGTAAAGGGTTTCCACAGTACTTGCAGTTTTCCTGTGATTCGGCTTCCAACTTTCAGCCTTTGAAATCCCCACTTCTCCTTCTCTTTCTGTGCCATGTAGAAACATTTTTTGTGGCCTTGCCCCCAATAACCCCATTTTTCTCTTACGCCTTCTTCAACCGGTTCTTCTTCAACGTTCCAGACGGGCAAAGAATCCATGAATTCGTCTTTTATCAGAGCTTTGTTGCAAACATGGCAATCGACCGCTTTCTTGAAGTCTTCCCAGTCCTTCCACGTCATTTCAATCGGCTTTGGTGTGGCCAAACTCTCTCCTATTTTCTCCTCCTCCCGCATAATGGCACCTAAAAACTCCCCAACCGCGTTTTCACCCCTGTACGTGTTGGAACCTACCACTTCACAATCGCTTCTCACAACAAGGTAAGAATAACCGCATGCCTCGTGCCTTTCGGTCTTCTCTGTGTAGCTTGTTTGCATTCTCCCACGCTCACAGCCCAGAATCTTTCTGATAATTGCCTCAAAGTCCGCGTAAATAATGAAAGGCGCCTTCATCTGTTTTTTGAAGTTTTGGAAGGAAAGTATGTTTTCCCCCTCTTCCGGCATCACGATCCTTGTTGGCCTGCCGTTCACACCGTTGCAATATTTTTTGTGATCCACGAGCAAGTCTGCTCTTGAGAAACCGGTCAAGTACAGCATGCAATAGTGCTTCGTATCTCTGTGCTTGGTCTGATCGAACAGCAAAGCGCTTTCTCTTTTTACGTAACAATAGTGCTGAAGTTCCCCTTTCTCGATTAACATCAGGTTTATCCGCAGCACATTCGCTTGTTTTTGGCTTATCCGGTGCACAATCGCACAATCGTTTTCCCAGCCAAATACGTTTATTGCGAGTTTTGGGTTTTGTTCCTCGAGCTTTTCTATCTGTTTTACCGGTGTTGGGAAATCGATGCCTGCGTAGTTGATACCGACATTGACCGGATATTTGCTTGGTCTTTGCGGGTTCTTTCCATCTTTTGGAGGGAATAAAGCGGATCTGATTGCCCACTTCAAACATTCGTTGTCTCTGTTTTGCACGTTGATTATTGCCTTCTTTTTCGCCAGTTTGGCAGGAAGAGGGAAATAGGTCCCTCCGCGAAGTGGCTGATAGCGCGCAACATTCACGTACGCGACCTGTATCCTTTCAACCGCCCATCCTGATCCCATCTCGGACCAGTGCTCTATTTCTCCTTTTGCGTTTTCAATGAATTCGTCAAATTTTTGTCTTATCAGGTCCTCATCATTTTTTTTGAAAACGTGCGGTTCGTCTTCTTTAAAATAATGCTCTATGAATTGCGTTTCACCGTTTCTTTCTATTGAGAACTTTACTTGTAACCCGAAACTTACTTTTACGCTATTTAACCCAAGGGTTTCTTGTTCGACCAAATCGGTGATCTTTTCTTTGTTCTCTCTTGCGAACTTCAAAATATCTTTATTGTTTGGGTTCCTTTCGGATATATCCATTCTCCACACACGGAGCCATTCTTGGAAATTGTTTTGAGATATTTGGAACCCATCGTATAATGCGTGAAACTCGGGTGTCAACGGTTCGGGAAGGTTTGTTCTTTCCTCCCTCGGTATTGGGCCGTAGAACATTTGCAGAACATCGGACGAATACCTTGCGGCAGCCATGTCGGCGCAGTATACACTGTGCATATAGATCTCCAATAGGAAAATATTTCTGGCACATTTTTTGTATAAACTAGTGAAGGGCACATCCGCGCATATTGATTACTTGCGTTGCAGCTTCGATGGACCCGAAGTGAGGTTTCTGGCACAGCACTGATCAAGGACGAAGAGAAACACACACACATATATAGTGGGAGTTCTGGACACAGTGGGTAGCAAGAGAACAACAACCGTCCGAAAAAAGCCCCCCAGCTCCTTCTCCGAAGCTTTAGTCTGAGGAGAAGGAGCTGGGGGGCTTTTTTCGGACGGTTGTTGTCCTCTTGCTACCCACTGTGCCAGAACCCCCACTATATATGTGTGTGAAGTGTATGGGTGTATGGGGTTATGTGAATGTCGTGTCTTATCATGTAGATAACAAAAGAAAAACTCGCTCGAATCCAATATTTTGTAACAAAAGTCTAGATGTTAAGGTAGGAAAAGTTTGAGGATTAAATCGCAACTGTTCTGATCGATCGCATCTTTTGTTCGGATCGTTAAATCTGTTACATCGCAAGTGTTCCGTAACGTGTTTGTCGATCGATCGCATCTTTTGTTCGGGTTCTGGCATCGTTAAATTTATGTTTGCCACAAATTTCAGGGTTGTCCATTTAGGGTAGTCCATGGGTAGTCCATTCGAGTAATCCATGGACCAGGTCCATCGGGGTAGTCCATGGACTAGGGGTCAGAGAAATGTACCGAATGACGCGGTGTGGTTTCTGTATCTAGTTTTGAAGTCGTTCTCTGTGAATCCGATGTAGGTTTCTGTCGTGTTGTTGTCTTTGCGTGTTACGGTGGCTTGGTAGATTACAGATGATTGTAGGCAGTTTCCGTCCAGCGGACATGCGTTCTTTTGTCGGCAGTTACATGTCTTTTTATTGTTGATAGTAGCGGCGGCGGTGTCATCAGTCGGCATAGATGCAGTTAGGATGCGTTTGTTATGGCTGTCGATTATTTGTTTTGTGTTGTTCATGCAGCTGTAACTGATCTTAATGGTGTTTCGGTTGAAGATTTTTCTTAGCTTGTGATCTTTCGGAAAGTGGTTGTCTATCAGGGCGAGGAATTTATGTCCGATGTCGGTGCTGGTGTTCTTGCTAAAATGAGGGTTGTACCAGAGGATGTTATTACGTTGTCGGTTTCTCCGTTTGCGTGTGTTGGCTGGTTCGTACCGTAGTGTGTAGTGATATCCACTTTCGTCGAGTGCTTTCTGGTATGGAGGGGCGGCTTGGTCAAAGGATGCTTTGTCGGATGATAGGGACGACAGTCGTTTGTTGATGCCGGTGGGAATGTTCTTAGTAGTGATCGGCGGGTGGTTGCTCTCGCGGTGAACTTATTGCAGTTAAGTATTACGGCTTTGTAATTTATGCTATACATACAGTGTATGTACAGCATAAATTACAAAGCCGTTACAGAACACAAGCGTGCATATAAAGAATGTTTGGCAAATTAACATATTATAGGTTAAATTGAGGTATGTCCGCCATTTTGAATAATCAAATCCCGCCGGTGTCAGAAACTCGTTTGTCTAGTTTGGCTATGACGCTTTATAAGTGCGACACCACCCGGATGGTTGGGCGGCCAGTTAATAACTCCATCGTAATATACACATCTCTCTTAATCTCTCTTAAAACAATACCTCCTGGATATATAATCAAGTATTCTTCCTCAACCACATATATACCTGCACATCCTACATCTCATTAATCACCTACTTATACCTACATCCTACATCTCATTAATCCCTACAGATACCTACTCAGCCTACCATCTTATTAATCCCCCACATATACCTACACAGCCTACATCTCGTTAATCCCCCACATATACCTACACAGCCTACATCTCATTAATCTCCCTCGTATACCTACACAGCATACATCTCATTAATCCTACATATACCTACACAGCTTTCATCGTATTAATTCCCAACATATACCCACACAGCCTACATCTCATCAATCCCCCACATATACCTGCAGAGCCTACATCTCATTAATCCCCCTCAAATACCTACAGAGCCTAGATCTTATTAATTCCCTACATATACCTACACAGCCTACAGCTTATTAATCCCCCTCAAATACCTACAGAGCCTAGATCTTATTAACTCCCTACATATACCTACACAGCCTACAGCTTATTAATCCCCCACATATACCTACACAACAAACATCTCATTGATCCCCCACATATACCTACACAACCTACATCTCATTAATCCCCCACATATACCTGCACAACCTACATCTCATTAATCCTCTACATATACCTACACAACCTACATCTCATTGATCCCCCACATATACCTACACAACCTACATCTCATTAATCCTCTACATATACCTACACAACCTACATCTCATTGATCCCCCACCTATACCTACACAGCCTACATCTCATTAATCCTCTACATATACCTACACAACCTACATCTCATTGATCCCCCACATATACCTACACAACCTACATCTCATTAATCCTCTACATAAACCTACACAACCTACATCTCATTAATCCCCTACATATACCTACACAACCTCCATCTCATTAATCCCCCTCGTATACCTACACAGCAATACATCTCATCAGTCCCCTACATATACCTACACAGCTTTCATCGTATTAATTCCCAACATATACCTACACAGCCTGCATCTCATCAATCCCCCTCATATACCTACACAGCCTACATCTCATCAATCCCCTACATATACCTACACATTCTACATCCTAAATCTCATTAATCACCTACTTATACCTACACAGCCTACATCTTATTGATCCTTCACATATACCTACGCATCCTACATCTCATTAATCCCTACATATACCTACAGAGCCTACATCTTATTAACATCTCATTAGTTCCCCACATATGCCTACACAGCCTACATCTCATTAACCCCCTACATATACCTACACAGCCTACATCTCATTAATCCCTCACATATACCTACACAGCCTACATCTCATCAATCCCCCTCATATACCTGCACAGCCTACATCTCATTAATCCCCCTCATATACCTACACAGCCTAGATCTCATTAATCCCTACATATACCTACACAACCTACATCTCATTAATCCCCTACATATACCTACACAACCTACATCTTATTAATCCCCCACATATACCTACACAACCTACATCTCATTAATCCCCTACATATACCTACACAACCTCCATCTCATTAATCTCCCTCGTATACCTACACAGCAATACATCTCATCAATCCCCTACATATACCTACACAGCTTTCATCGTATTAATTCCCAACATATACCTACACAGCCTGCATCTCTTTAATCCCTCACATTTACTTTCACAATCAAACCTACAACTCAAAAATCAAACCTACAACTCGCTTACGATTGTTGTATACGTCAAAAAAATGTCGTAGGATTTTAAAACATGTTTTAAAATGCTGCGACAATCGTAGCCGCAATCGATAGAAAATGACATATTTTGTGACAAATTTCTTGCGTCAAAATGGCGGACGGAGTTGTTGTTGACTGAGTCACATGAAGCCGTTTCTCGAAAAGTAATGAACGGATTAAAGCGAAAAATATCTCGTTATAAAGTTATTTTTTAGAGCACAGGACAGCTAAAATATCTGTTTGGAACTTTCGCTCTGAAAATCCCGATGCAAACTTTTGCATATTTAATTTAGTAAGTGAAAATGTCGTGCGCGTGTAAATGGTCCTTGGTCATGTCGTAGGCCCGTCGTAAGCTTGTGTTATGAGACAAAGTCGTACAGTGTAAATCGGCCCTAAGAACAAATATCCGAGCATATTTTCGCTTCAAATGGAGGCTATTGTGTGTGGCCATTGTGTTTATTATCCTTCAAATATTTTTCGCAACACGGGCGATTATGAAAATTGAGGAATTTCATTCGGATATTCCCCAGTTTTAGCTGGGAAATATTCAGTCATGTGACGCGTTTTGACCAATCGCGGAAATATTTGACGTATTATAATGACTACTTCTACTTTCAGTGGTCACTCCCTAACATTTATGTTGAAACATATGAAACGTCAAGTAACAAGGTATCATTTTTGTTTTCCAACAATGCGTATTTTTATCATGTTTATCTCCGCAGTTTGCATGCTATTCTTTGTTAGGCTAAGATGGCCAAAGAAAAAGAGTATTTACGATTTAGTTTTTGTACTGTATGGTCAGGAGACGTTGTCAACAGTCAGGGTTTATGAGAAGGATCTATCATCTCGCATAGATTTGTCCATCTAAATTTAACTAGTGAGAGTTCTTTTCTACTATTGTGAAAATTACTGGGGGTTAAGGAATCATTCGCCTACAGTAGAGAAGTGTGAAGCGCAACGGGTAAGGAGAGCCGGCATCCGCACCGTGAGGTAAGAAGGGAGACTGGGACTTTCATTAAGTCGCGGTCGCATAGCTACGAGGAGACGCGAAAATTCAAGATGGCGTCTGGAAATCCCTTGCTAACGTTAGAACGAATGTTAAATGGCAGAACAACCTTAAAAACACAGAAGGTTACGCACAACAACATCGTATGTAAGTAAAGTATTTATCGTCTTCGTTCTTCATCTAAAGATATGCTGCTATAGTCTTAAAATCCTCGACGTGATCACTATGTTCTAGAACAACTGATCTGAACTCGAGTTCAACAGAAGTGTTCGTATAAAAACTATTTACCAAACCTAGCTAAGACGTGCTAAGGAATATCACATAAAGTTAGGGTATAGTGTTCGGGAGCAAATCAAGCTAAATGCACACTGCAGCCATATCAAGAAATTGATAACAAGAGAAATTTTGATCCAAATAATTTACAATATCATCACATGATATAATGGCTACGGTTTGGTAGTAAATTTTGAATGTAAATTTGCTTGATTTTGATTCACTTAATGTGCATAATTGTGTATATTTTCAGGTATTGGAACAGAGCTTCTGAATGAAATCCAGCAAGTTATGAGAGAAGACAAAGAGAAAGCAGTCCGAGATGCTGTGAGTAGCTAAATGTCAACGCATGCTCTATTTTGCGCCTGCTTAAAGGGTGTGTTTGGAGATTTAAAATGAAAAAGAAAAACAAACAAGAGAAAAAGGCTCTTTTTATTTTAAGCTTTCTTTATTTTTTGAGTAATTTTTTGAAGTTACAAATTGACTAGGATATTATTTTGTAATACTAACAGACCCCAGCTTAAAAAAGTCTTGTAATCTCGGCTTCAGTGTCATTAGTATTATCATTACTCAATATTTGCTCATCTGGTCTGAAAAATTAACTGTACATCAAAACGTAATCTTTTGAATGTTTCTCTCATAAATACCAGGTTGCTGCTGCTGAAGCAAAGGCACTTGCAAAGCTGAATCAATCTTTGAATGAACTAAGAGAATGAATGAATGACAGCGTTCAATGCTAAATGGAAATACGAAAAATTAGCAGTTCAATTCGACTCATCGTTCGCGATTCGCGGTCATTTTGCGTTGTTGTTTTGCAGAGGACAGCTATGAAATGTTTAAAGGTTTACTTAACACACTTGTACAGCCTTTCTTTTTCTCATTAAGCCTTTTGTTTGGTGGTGCTCATTGACGTCGTGGTTTGCTCCAGACTCCATCCACGTGACGCCGGAGGAATTTATAAACGCATACAGCTTTATTTCTACGGTTAGGCCTACGGTCCAAAGTAATCCGTCACGAAAACGGAGCTTTTCGAAAACGCTCTTCAAATCGGAGGAATTTGAAAACGCCGGTTTTGAGTTTTCGTGTAGACGAAAAACATTTTAAAACGGACCTTTTCGAACACGGTAGGTCAGGAGAACCACGTCAGTGATTTCCCTGGTCGAGATTTCCTCAAACAAAAGTATAAAACGACCGGTGATTGTTGCGTTTTTCAATATCTCCGGTGTAGTGTCAAGCACTATCAAGGCTTTTAATCTCTTCATAACCCCAGCTTCATCCGTTTTTCAATTAGCCTGTATTAATCCGAGTGATGTTGTGAATCTCTTCAAAATGACGATGTCCTGTCCCGCGTCACGCGGCTAATTTGGTCTCAATCACGCTGCTAATTTTGGGGCGATCACGCGTCACGCAAAAACCTTTTGCCACCCTCTTAGAACAACAACAAAAACAACAATCTTTATCTCCACAGTACTCTCTCTTGCCTTATAACTATTACAGAAAATACAGATAATAAAATTAGAGTACTGGCTGACTGGAGTAGTCATAGGGGCTAGCGGAACCAAGCAGCCAGTTGACATCAGCGTTAAATAAAAAAAAAAATTAAAGGAAAAGTAATTACGGGTCAGCAAGATAGCAACAAAAGCACACATAAAAAGAAATGAAAAGAGTCTCTAATTGGTTAATTACGGAAATCTGTCGTCTTGGATTTTCGCGCGCAAAAGACAGCCATTCTAAGACCGACACTCTACTAGACTACGAGTAGTCCCTCTTTCGCTTAGTCCGTCGTGCGTGACACGAAAGAAAACCGCAAAAAAAAAAAAAAGAAATGACCGCGCGAAATCCTGCATTATCATGCATGGCATGTCATTCGGGTTAAATCTCGGATGTCTCTCTCGCAGGCCGGAAGTGTTAGTCCAAAACTTATTAAGGAGATCCGTTTGTCAGTCTACGCTGAGGATAAAACGAAAGATAATGTTTAATTCTGCAGCGGTTATTCAGTATTTGTAGCTAAACGATCAATAACTCTGAGGTATCTGTTGGATGATACTTGTCCTTGTATTTTTCATACAACTCTTTAAGATCTTCTATGTATCGCGAGTGGAGTTTGTCGATTTCTTCTTGGCTTGGATTAGCAACTTTGCGCACAGGAATAGGCGATCCCACTGTCAAGGTAAAAGAGAACAAAAAAACAACAATATCCGATAAATGATGCCCTATAAGGGAGTTTACAGAAAACGGGATATTTCAGAAAAAAAATCAATATGGAATATTTAGAACAGATATGCCGGAATATCAAGAAGGAAAAATATAAATAATCCTGCTCTTCTGAAGAGCTTGGCCATCAATATCTCCCTTTTTTTCAAATCTCGAGCATGATCTCAGAACTCTGCCGAAAGCGTTAACAATAGTTTACTTACAGATGACTAAAGCGTACGTATGAGAACTTGTGTGGAGCGATCTATAGGAGTTTGTATGGATTTGAAATTCGATCGAAAACACGAAGTCTAGCCTGTTCACAGACCCTCTATTTTGAGCCCGTCAAGATCGCAAGCTTAGCTTAGTTCATCGAAGCACGGACGCACGGTCCTATAGAGCTACATAAAAACTCGGATAGTTTTGCCTTTAATTGGTTACAACCTCTATGCTAATAGGTCAGTGAATTCCCGGGAGGAAACGCCCATATAAAAAGGACTGGGGTCCATGCTCGTCGAAAATTTTGAAAAGAACCCCTAACAGGTACCAAGGTTCTATTTTGTGGGTGTGGCTTAACATTTTCTTTACCCCTAAGAGGTACCAAATCTAAAACAACACATTATCTCCTGTCATATTTTTTTCGGCTCAATACCTGTAGAAGGTGCCACAACAGCTCCCGCTGTGGACCTGTTGAGGATGAACACCCTCAGAGGTACCAAAACTATTTTTTTAACCCCCAAAAGGTACGACGAGCACCCCCCCCCCGTCCTTTTTATATGGGAGTTCCCACCGGGATGAACAACCTCGTTCCCAGGGTCTCTCATCTGAAGGGCTGTAAGATGAGAGATCTGGGAACGAGGTTGCGGGGTGAAATTGTGGAACTTGAGATCTAGGGGATAGATGGCACGAGTTTATATGCAATTTAGCTTGAAATCTGAAAACGAACTTTGAAGGAAAGGCCGCGAAATCGCAAAACTTGGAAAGGATAACAAAGCTCGCTTTTATCAGTAGCATGGGCTCCTGGCTTTAATGAAAAATTAAGGCTGTACACCGTTGCCGGGAATTAAAATCAGCCAGGAATGTAATGGCACACGTGAAACGCTCGACCTACCTACAACGTGGATTGGAGATCGTCTCGGCAGCATACAAGCTCCCCAACAATAACAAAATCCACTCTGGGTTTTGGATCGAAGCCAGCGCTGAAATCGTGAAAATCGAGAGTAGTAACCGCCACCAAAAATATGAAACAGATTGTTCTGTCCAAAGGCAAAAACAGGAACAAGTTCACATCTGCAAAGAACAGAAAAGCGCAGTGTGTAAATCACATCAAAAAGCTGTTTAGAGGAAGTTAGCTGTTTAGGAGAAGGCGTTATACGAGATTGCTTAGATTGCCCTTTGATTGTAAATAGGCGTGGAAAAGCTGAGAAATAAGTGCATGTACTTAAGTCGCAGCAAATTTAAAGTTAGTTTCAGAACAGTTAACAAACATTTGCGCGCACAAGATGGCAAAGCTTTACAATGATCCGTTAAGACCTCATATGCGCCCCATGCCACAACGACAACGGATGATGTAAAGCGCATCTGATTTTTCGGGTCGAATCTCAGACAATTCTCTCGCCACAAAATCTCATACAAACCCAGTCTGTAACGCCAGTTTAATAAATCCCTTTCGACGTTTTAGTGTCAGCACGTAGCTATCAAAGCGAGTGTCAAGTATCTCTGCTGCTCCGCCCACAACGATGACAACAGAGTGCCCCGCCCCTTTTTGTGTCAGCGTGTATTCCAAGCTTGGACGTGTCACGTCAATCACACCCAGGCTCATGAGAACGTCACGGTATAGCCAAGCCGTCAAAAGACCTGTGAAGGTAACAACCACTGTGTAATTATTGCAATGGTAGTTCCTTTTACTCTGTTTAATCAGATTAACCTACACGAGGAAGACCCATGCATGCGTTTCCCGTTTCTACTTTTGTCTTTTTACATTTGCACTCTTCAATTTGACGAAAAATTATCAACTTCTATCAATATTGGGCAATACAGAAAAATCTTCTCCCTCAAATGAGTTTGGAAATACAAAAATACCATTAAACTACTTCTACGACCTCACCGAACCACAGGGGCGGATGGGCTCCTAACACTATTTCTTTATACACTACTGCTGCCCCCAATGCTGCTACTGCTACTGCTAGTGCTACTGCTACTGTCACTTATTCTGTTAGTGCCACTGCCAATGAATACTGCTGCCACTGGCACCACTGAATGCTGCTGCTACCACTTTTACTGCTACCGGTACTGCTACTGGCACTGCCACGGCCACCGCTACTACTACCACTGCTGCCACTGGCCGCTTCTGCCTCTGCCACTGAATGCTGCTGCTACTACGTTTGCCGCTACAGGTACTACTGCTGCCACTGCCAATGCCACTTCTACTGCCCCTACTGCTGGCCTCTACTACTGCCACTGCCACTGCTACTACTGACTTCTTTTGTCAATGCCATTGCTACTACTCTGCTACTGCTACAGCTGATTCTAATGCTACATGTCATGCCAATCCGATCCATGATCCATTTACTCGAACACCAGTATGCCAATACCGATTTTACTTCGTAATCGTATCTATAACTAAATTCTCGATCGTGATTGGTTCTCCGCGCGTCTATTTGTCACGTAATCGGTGCTCGCCATTCGCACGTCAATTACGCGCGCTTTAATGGCTTTTCCTATAGTTTTTAAAACATACATAGAAAGCGCTATCGACTTTTTCGCTCAAACGAAGCTCTCAAAATACTTTTTTTAATTTAGAGATTTGTTATAGATACGATTAATTAGTAACTGGTCCTCGTGACAGCCTGAATATGCGACAAAGGTCGACTTGAGGGAAGTCTATTCAGGGAGTGATCTTGCTCGTAATTTCAAATCGGTCTGGCGCTCGTCCGAGTTTAAAGTAACTCGCGCGAATACTGCCTGAATAATATTTATGCGACACGAGGTCGAATTACTATTACAAATCAGTTCATTATTGTAATGATTTCATACAAGTGAAATAACAAAGCAATAAAATTCATAGAATATAAGAAATACTGTGGTACCTAAAACAACGATGTTTTTTCGATAACACTAGGAGGGGATGTTAGATTCGACAAGTCGGGACAAATATATGCTAAATATAATAAGTCAAATAAAGAAATTTTAAATTTATAGCGACCGCGAAAAAGCATTTTAAAGAATATCGCAAATATCGTGAGCGCTGCTAGTTTTCTCACTTGAGTGAACTGACAGATGCGGTATAATCCCAGGGAACTTTTCACTAAATCCACAAGCCTCTGTATTCAACGCCATGGATACTCCCTCGGTAAATATACCATGGGGATGATAGCCTAAGATGTAGTTCTTCTGAGGATCAAGTTGGCTCGTCTTGACGAGAGTGATCGGGAAATAATCGCTTATGTACTTGAAAACAGAAAGCCGCCTTGTGAAGCTCCTTAGAAGGTCTCTTCCCCCTCGTTGGGGAGTTTTCCACTCCGCAAGATACATCCATGATAAATACAAAAGTACAAACGGCCACAGAGGTGTGTAAAAGAACAACAGAGATATGTACGGGTCCGCAAATGATCCCAGGCCCGCAAATGATCCCGGACCGCAAATGATCCCCAAATTGAACCGCAAATGATCCCAGACCGGAAATGATCCCCATATTGGACCACAAATGATCCCGACTAAAAAATAAGCAATGGCATGGATTTATTTCAGAGGAAGGTGAGAACATGTACAAAAATTATGAACTAAAAAACATGTTTTATCATTTTTGCAAAAAAATATTCCACAGTTGCTGTTTTGTTCTTCGAACGGTACAGATCGTTTTCACTGTCACGCAATAAACAAAATAATAAATCGAAAACCAACCAATGGAAAAAGCTAAGAAATTGTGACGTACGCTATAGAAGATAACTAAACAAGACACTTCTCCAAGTTTTAGGCCTGTGCGTTTCCCCAAACTTCAGAAATTCGTCGTAAATGTTTCCCAGAAATTTACAGAGCCCAGTAAGAAAACGCCATGTTGGTATACACCCGTGGTACACCAATATGGCGGCTGGAATATAGTGTAAACATCTGGAACTTACCTTGGCTTTCTAGGCGACTGATTATCAGTACTAAACAAACAAGCTTTTAAATAAGCACTTTTCCTAATGCTCTAACTTCTAAAAAGGCTCAAAATCATGAGATAAGTATATATTTTTCAACAAACTCGATCGTAGCGTTGTGTCACGCAACCTCAATAACCCTGAAATTCAAAATGTTCTGGTTTCCAAACGAAGCACTCTAATTGTAAACAGATATAAATGTACCGCCTCTTATGCCTGATGAGGATAAAAATACGTCACGTGAAGACGATCTATTGAATTAGAAGTCTTAGAAAAACACATACTTGTAAACATTCTCGAAATCCCAGTAGCGATCCTGGCGATAGTATCAAACATCTATCGTACAGCAAACTTGTCAAAACGAAGCGCAAGCCTTGGTCTTGCTTGGTCATGAGGCTGAACTTCATAACTAAAACTTGGAATTTTGGCTTCTTAGAATACTCAAGTAGTCATTTCCAAGGAATCAAAGCCAAAATACGACCGAGGAAAAATTACAAAATAAATTTGTTCAAATTTCCAGTGCTACACAATAGGTGTTTTACAGCGTGATGAAGCGTTGTAGGCTTGTGGGTCTACTCAGGTGACAGGGTCTTCCTTAATAGTTGCTTCATGGTTAGATTTTAGTTTAAAACGTTAGACGAGTGGCGTTAATGGCTGATTAAATGTGATTTAACTATAACACCGAACTATCAATGTTTAACAAAGGAGGATATGTAGCGTATGTTACACTGATCATGATTTTACTGAGCAAAGAAATGCAAGCCAAGTCGTGTTTTGATGATTGAGTGGTGATATTCATAACATCGTAGTTAGCAACAAAATTTAGTCGAAAGTACGAAAAAAAAAGCAAGTTGTAAGCCACTATAATTATAAGATGGCTTTAAAAAAACCATCGGTATTCACGCACGGCAATTCCCTATCCACACCATCCCACTATCCATGCCATTCCTAATTTTTTAGTCGGGATCATTTGCGGTCCCTATCGGGGATCATTTCCGGTTCAGGATCATTTGCGGTCCAATTTGGGGATCATTTGCGGTCCGGGATCATTTGCGGACCCGTACAGATAGCGTGACCAGGCCGAGAAGATGCATTCCTCCTAAGAAACCCACCACGTACAGAAACGTGACACTGGCTGTTTGCAGAATGTAGTTAACAAACGACATGTCTGTGATTTTGAACGAGAAACAGCGATCGATAAATATAGTGTACTTACTCTCCTCTGTCGTGTATGATTTTCATAAAAGCGGAAAACTGGTTACGTCATGTGTACGTCATTCGCACAAGTCACAGTGCTAAGAACAGCTGTAACATGGGAAAGTGGCATCAGTGGAATCACAGAGCCATAGCTAAGTTTTGCTCTTCAAGAAGATGTAGTTAACGTCTTTAATTTCATCGACTTTTTCGTAATTTTCACCATGTTATTGGCCAGTAAAGCCAGTCTCGGGTCGTCACGCAACGTTTTTCGTTTCGTGACAATAACAGCTAGACTTCAGTTTTTATTTTCAGCGGAGTTCCCCATGGCCGCTGGAGGATAAGGAAGTCAAGATGGCGGTCGAATCTGTGAAGATAGAAGCGGATGCATATATGGTCTGTTTAACGCATGCATTGACTACTGAAAGAGAAGAAGTCATGGGCCTGTTAATTGGAGAGGTATATTGTTGTTATTACGTTACATTTTTAGGGCTTGCTACCGTAAAAGAAAAACCAAAAAAAGATAAATAAAAGCCATTTTCTTCGACTAAACCGAAAGAATTGTTGCCTCTGACGGGCATGATAATTATACGATTTGACCGTATTATGATCAGCCGCTCTTATGTGATGTGTTGTAAAAAGAAAAGTTGGGAGCTATAAGAGCCTAAAAGATATATTTGTCGTAAAAGTTTGGCAATCCTGCAAGGAACAAGAGTTACTTTCACCCTAAACTTATTAATCGCAATTCTCGCCCATGTAACTAAGCTAATATGTTTTCTATCGTTTGATGTACTTGTGCAAAGTTATTAATTATGCTTTCATCCCATTGCATGTAGGAATCTACATTGATCTCCACATCTTTATACAGTATAGTGGAGCACTATTGTAATCCGGTTCAGAAATTGAACTCAATCGAACACAATCAAACTCCACGGATTGAGTTTGACTGGGTTCGACATATTGAAGGAAATCAAACATCAACCTTTGTGTGAATTCGATTTCCGAACTGATCAAACTCAATCAAGCAGATCGGACCCAATCGTATTTGATCTATTAGACTGTGTTCAAATGAGTTCAGAAACCAAACTCAGCGGAACATAATCCAGTGGATTGTGTTTCATTGTGTTCGGTGAGTGAATTCGCTGGAACAAAGATCATGTTATGTGATCTCGAAAACATGAAGAACATGTGTTATACCAAAGTATCTTGAGCCTCCAAAAACTTGTTATTGATTTTCAACACCAGTTTTACAAAAATCAATAGTTCAGAACTCAGATGTTTGATTGAGTTCGATTGTCCAATTATTTTTGTGAGGGTTTTATTTACTGCTTCAGTTGTCAAACTCCATGGATAGAGTTTTACTGAGTTCAATTGAAATTCAGTCCGATTGAGCGCAATTGTCAATGCCGGGTATAATGAACCGCTATTTATATAAAAAGTCAGGACTCATTAGGACTCCAATATTCTTTTCTGCAGAAAAAAGCTACTTACAGTAAAATGTATGGAACAGAAATTATCCTGATATAAGTTAATGAACCTCTGTCATGATGAACCTGTTTTTCAAGACCAGCAGTTCACTATATTGGAGTTTCACCGTAAAAAATGAATTCAGAGTGCTGTATTTTATTTAATTTTTTCTTGCCTTTTAAGAAATGTTTATGCTCCTTTTCTAATTTAGGTTGAGGATGAGAACGTTGCTCACATTTATTCAGTCATAATGCTTCAAAGACTGGACAAACGGAAAGATCGAGTAGAGATTTCTCCAGAAGTCTAATTAAACTGAAGTTTAATTGTTATGTATTATATCACACACAAGAGAACATGTTTTACCGCATTTCCAAACACCAAGAGGAAAGTGGAAAATACAACACTCAGCAGAGAAACTTTGATGAACTTTGAGTTGTTTGGAGATTTGGTAAAACAGTGTGTCGAGTGTTTGATAATATCTTCACAACCAAAACTAAACTAACGAGAAAATGGGGAAATAAAATTGTTAAAAGATCAGATATCAAAACACCATCTCAAGGTAAATTAAACTCGATGAATCATTACTAACAGTTCTCGATTTAAATTTGTACGACTTCATTTAAATCTGTACTTGTAATTGTGATAGTGTTTCAGGGAATATTCCGCCTGTGATCCAATCAGGACCGTCTGTTATTTACGTGATCATTTAGTAATATGATATCTTTCACAAACGGAATATTCCGTATTTTAGCCAATGAGAGGTGCTATTTTGGCAGAAATCAATTTACACATCTACAAAACTAATTGTTAGCCACACAAACATTGTCGACGCTAGCAATTGCAACATATCAACATATCAACCGACTTATATTTTTTTCTTTCATAGAAATGTACATGTTATGTACGCTATTATTGGTACTATATTGTTATTTAGAGTATACAATTCATAAACACTTGTTATTTACTCAAAATATTTTAGTTGAACAATTTACTCTGATTTACTCTCGATCAATTTTGCGTTTGAAGAATCTTATTCTCGTTGTTCAGATTTTCTGCACCATTTATTTTACAAAATGTTGCGTGAATATCGCCTGCATGGTTCCTGCATGATGATTTTCAAACGTGACCTTTGTCATCTTCTTCGGAATATTCCGTTCTTGATCCAATGAGAAGCATCGGTGTAATTACGACTCTGTCATCGACATCGATCGAGCCACAGCTATGTTTTTGTCTCCGCCGAACAGATTCCAGATATTCAGTAGTCGTTTCCGGTTAACGGGCGCGCAAAAAAAATGTACCGGTATTCCTAGGAATTACCTCGATCGACTCTTTCACGAACGAATATTCATATGCCAAAAATTGTCCAAAAGCAGACAGAAATTTTCTACTCATCGTGCCCCTTTAGAGTCGAATATTTTATGTTCACTCTCGATCTACAGTCTTTGTTTACATTAGCGCGCCATTTCATTTACGTCTAAAATGACATGCATGGTGTTTTTCAAACGTGAACTCTGTCAGTTTCTGAGGAATATTCCGGTCTTATGCATCAGTCAATTCCAGCAGTGCCCATCCCCCCCCCCCCGGGCTAACCCCCGGGCATTAGCATTTTTTTAAAAAAATTGGCAAATTCCCCGGGGTGGGGACGAAGAAAGAGGGCAAATGCCCCGCCCCCGGGATCGTCGCCTTCCGACACCTCCACAGTTTTTTAATTAATCAGTGAATAAAACGGTCAACTGTTCAGTATTTTAATGCAACGGTAAGACTTCAAGGACAACAGTACGTGTTAGTTGATTCTGATTATATTTATTTCTTTATATTTGTTTTTAACAGTTTGCTAGAGAATAGCTGGGATTGCGGCGGACGTGTCCCCAGCCGCGAGCGATGATAGGCGCCAGTACTCGCGGGCTACTTTTTATGTGAAGGATCAACACATTTTAAATGATGATGCATTGCATTTTAAGCTCGCAGGATCTGTCTTGAAGATCGCATCATTTGAATTCGCAAACCTTAAGTATTTTAACTCCACTAGGCTAGTTTTGAATGCGAAATGCGAAATAATCGTGTTCATGTCAGTGACTGTTTTTTGATAAACAAAATATAGTTCACCTTGTCTCTTATATTTATATGCTCACAAGTAATGAAGAAATATCTAAAATTGAGAAAACATGCCTTTAAAAACATCCGCAAGTTTCTCTAGTCCCTGACGGACAAGCCATTGTTCGACAAACGCCTCGTCTTTCCCGATGAACTCATCCATGGCACTTTCCAAAACACGTGTGTCGAATGCCCGGGGGTCGCCCCGGGGTACGCAAATGCCCAGCCCCCGGACCGCGATAAAATTGCGGATGCCCCATCCCCGGGACTGACAACGTGAGCAAATGCCCCGCGGTTGCCCGGGGGGGGGGGGGATGGGCACTGCTGGAATTGACTGATGCATTAATCCAATGAGATCGAGAAGAATCTGTTCAATGTCGGAAATTGAATACGACTTTCTCCGGCACTGTTTCTAATCTTGCTCTACGATTTCAAAGTCGCACGACGGTCTAATGAGACGCGATCGGTTTGTTCGATTTAATTTCTGCTTGACTCGTCACATTTTGTCACTGCTATTGTGAACGCGTATTAAAAACGAATAAAACTACACCCCCGCTACCCGGCGGCCTGATGTTAGAACAGTTTTCAGGTTCCTAGAAAATGTAATTTCGCTAATTTGTTTCTCCCTCAATATAAAACTAAAGATATTCATTAAGAAGTTGTTTTTACATAGACCTATCGCTAACGATAAGTGATAAGTTGAGGCTTACCTTTGTGTTCATCCCGTCACGCTGGGGGGCCGGGGCTCTCTATCTCTCGAGTTCTGCAAGGTCTCCAAGACCATCAAATCTCTCTCGCTAACTTCATCTTATGTGTTGTGACAAGCTGATTGATGCACTAACATTGTTTTTCTCCTCCGATTTTGCCAGTAACTTTTCTGTAGCGTTTTTCCTTCATTATTTTCCGGCAATGTTTATCGTACTTTTCCCGCCCTCGTGTTCATTTGGCGCCTTCGTCGCATGGCAGTCAATATTCCAAGATCCAGTAATACACTCATTCAAAAATGAGTGCTACACGAAGCGTTGTGCCGATTGAAATTCTATTTTTGTCTTGAAATACGAAAGTCTGTTTCCCAACTTAAACTAAATTCTGGAAGCAGGCAAAGTTTCGCCGGGGAGTTGCGCACAGCAACAACGCGCAGTCCCAACAAAGGTCACGCAACGCTAATGTAATGAGATGTACTATTTTATTTTCGCATCGTGATATCATATTGCAAACAAGTCTTACCGATAACAATTAACAGTATAATTTTTAGCTGTGCAAAAACTATTTCCTGTTATGTTATAACGGAATTGTCCCACGTTTTCACAAACCAGTAGCATAAAATAATACAATGTATGTAAGGTGAGAAAAAATATGGTACCTTACATTTTGATAACATTGCAAGATGACGTCACGTTTTGCATGTGGCATTTTGGCATTGGTTTATGAGCGGAATATTCCGCCGGTTTTAAATCATGTGAAATAATAGGTGGCGACAGTGGATACTTGGTATATTACGGTAACCGTTCTAGATGGAAGATAGGAGCGAAGTTATCGTTTCGGAAAGTGAAACAGAAGAAGAAACTGTTTTCCCGCTAATTGACATTGGTTATGCTGCCCTCTCTCCTTGCTGTGAAGTCATTAGTGCTTCCACGAAGGTTTCCTTACAAAGAAGCAGTTTTAATTACGAACTCGTGTTGGAAAGCGATCCTGAAGATATGGAAGACGAAAGCTCTTCCGACCTACACGTGATAGTTATGGGTCCTGCTCCATGTGTTCCTTTTATGGAAAGTTTATATTCTTTGGGTTCTAAATCATTTAAACTGACGACGCATTTTCTGCGTCAAGACGTGCATTGCTCAAAGCACTTATTTGAAGCTGTCAAGTTCAGTGACAACGTTAAGGAACCGATTGCTAAAATTGAGCTTGTAATAGTTCGTGACTGGAGTGGCTGTGAAATGACATCCGTGCTCTTCGGAACCGACAATTTCAATTATTATCATTGCCCATTTCCTGACTACAACAAGAAGTTAAGAAAGAAATACAACATGAAGGCACATCTGGCCATTTCTCACCACGGGCCCTTTTACTGCCCTAAAGCTGACTGTGGTAAATGCTTTAGTTCTAAAGTTTCAAAATTAAGGCACGAAAGGAAGACTGCTCATGATGGACATTGCCTCAGCCCACCCAAGGTTTCCTACCATTCAAGACAAATTAAGAACTTTTGTTTGAGCTTGTGTAAAAAGATTGAAATGTCACCGGGTTCCTGGATGATATAGACGGTCTAATTATGTAAACGCTGTATGTTAACCCCATTCAAATCTTTTTTTGTGTCAACCCTTTCTTCATAAATCCAGAGACATGTATACAATAAAGAATGACATTACTGCGATTACTTAAAACTTTCGCTGAAAGGTTACATGATGTCTTTGCTGTAACTTCAGTTCCTGCAAATTCGTTACGAAATGGGCTACGACTGTCCTGGTGATTGCAGATGCCGTGGAAACAGTACTGTGTTATCTTGCCTACTGAGTTTTACTCCCCCTCCTCATTTTCTTCGTTGTAACTTTATTCTAAACGCTGCTGAACTTCCAGAAGTCAAGAATACCATTGACGTGCACGAACAGAACATTCCAATTTTCACTGTGAACTGTAGATCTCCGAGCTACCGTGTCTTCTTCAGCAGGCTTGCAGCGATTTCGTCTCTGTATTTATTTATTTCGTCCTAAATAAAAATGGAGACATTTGCACAATCAATAAGGATAGTGGTGAGAAGTGAAGTTAAAACAAAAACAGAAATAAAGCGACTTTACCTTTAAAATAAATGGCTCTTTACAATTCACAACGCATTCTGCCACCTGAAATGGCAAAAAAGTATCTCCAGTTTTCTAGCCCCTTCGCTAAAACTGAACGTTTATCACAAATTAAGTAATTAAGGCGCTGTTTACCGAAGTGCATTTTATCACTTTGTAGTTTTGTTCCTCTGGTCAATGCTCTCAGAAAATGCTTTTTACGGTGAGGCTCCGCCTCGACGTCCAATCCTCTACCTTTTTGTTTACCTGTATGTTGTTGAAAAAGGGTACACCCTTTCTTTAAATCGCGAAAAAGAAGTATTCTTGTCATTTTAATGTAGTGCTCAATAAATTGAATGATTTAAATGATGGAAGGCCCTTTAAATACCTAAATGACAGATTGCGCTACCATTTCAAATACCTCCACTTGTGTCATCCCTACCCTTTTACCCTACACCACAAGCCTGGGAAAAGTATCCCTTTCGGGCGGGCCATACCCGTATTGGTCATCATGATAGGGACTACCTTCCCCGGGATTGTGATATCTTGAGCTCACTACTTTCAGCGATTTCTTTGATTTCCTTAATTTAAATGGAAACTTCTCAGTGATTTTTGTTGATATGGCGGGTCAATGTAGACCTACCTTTAAAACATAGACGCCGCAACTTTTTGCATCGTCTTGTTGGGGCGTTTGGGGCGTCTCTTCCCCCCATGAAGCTGTATCGATCTTCCATGCCGTGAGCAGCTTTCTGTGTGTATCAAACATGTGAAATTGAAGTTGAAGTTCACAAACTAACGATGGAGAGTAATGTACAGATAGTATTATTCATCACTTACCTCATGCATGTAAAAAAGAACTCTTTTCCTCCAGAGTTAATGACAGCATAGCTGTCAAAGTGGAGCAGCGTTCGCTTTCTTGGTTTCACAATCTACATCGTTAAGACAAATGAATAATCATCTTTCCTGAGAAATTCTATAAACCTTGCTCACCTTGCTTCCATATACATTTAGCAATGAACTTGAAAGTGCCATACCCCTAACGTCCAGTGGTTGCCATGGTTGACAGGGACGATGACGAGGTCTTTCGTCATGAAATTTACCTAATGCAGGGAAAAATTATTTTCATTATTGACGTAAAAAGGAAGAGAGACTGCCATATCGTGATTGTGCGATCGTATGAATCTTTAAAACATGCCCAAAACTGTCTGCCAAACCGGTGAAGGATAATACACCAAACCGAATAGTCCTTCATAGTAATAGTAATAGTAATAGTAATAGTCGAAATAATAATCTTGAAATCTTAATTGCTACTTCAATTCACTAGTTAAACGAGGAATGAAAAATAAATAGCAACAGAACATTACTGACCTTCTGTATCCACCTCCATTTGGGTAACTTTTCGATTTCTGTGCTGTGAATTTTTTTCAGCAGCAATGAATCTGCGGCCAGCATCTTCCCTGCCTACGTATGAAGACATAGCATGGAATTGTAAACAGTGTTTCATTAAGCATAGTAAAGATAGTAAAGAGAAATAGTATATACTACTACTGTGGTGCTCGCCTTTTTACTGGAACCTTCAAGTGTCTTTAAACTTGCATTCATCACCTGTGTAAGAGACAGTCAAATATTTTAGTCACCTCAAGACCTATCGACATTGTTCAAAGACTTTGTGTCAATGGCAGGAACAAACTCTCAAAAGATTTTTCAATCACATTCTAACCTTGTCGTTGAGCCAACCAACACGAAATTTTGGTGAGAGTGCCAGCATTTTCGCTTGTTGGGTTTTGCTCATCTTGGGCTGTGTTGTTTTAATATCAGCCACAGTCAGGGCATCACCTGTTAACGACTGGCAAACTACTTGTGCCAAGTTGGTGATATCCCAACAACGATCAACCTAGAATAAAAAAATCCAACATGAGCGGTAGCAGATCATAGCATTTAACTTTAAGCCCTGTTCGAGTCTATAGTGGGTAAATAAAGGATTGTATTGATTGTATTGCATTGTAGCGTAAAGCTTTTTCCTGATAATTATATACCGTATACAAGTTTTGCAACAAGTGATCATATTATCTGTTTGCAGTAAATTAGGCAGCGTTAAAATTAAACTAACACTTTTCTGAATAAAGTGCACCTTTTCGCGTAGACGCAATATCCTCCAGTGCTCCTCGTGTTCTTTCTTTACGGTATTCGGTTCGGCAATCTCATAACGGCCAGGTCCTATCCACTTGACTTGGACGTCACGCATGAATACTAAACTTTTTTCCACCTCCTCGGCATTCTTCTTAATTTCATACGTTCCATCTCTTCGTTCCAGGAACCTGACCGTTAGTGTGGTTTCCTCCTCACTCACAACTTTCCCTATGTACTTTAAATCTCTGGAGTAGCCTACCGCTACCCACTCCTCTTTCTTTTCAGAGTGCTCCTACAGAATAGAACGCGAGAAAGCACAATTTTTTATGGTAGTCAGAAAATGTACATAAACCGGGTTTTTTAACAGTTTTGAATTGTTACTAGTTTCGACGTTTATAATAACTGGTTATTTCCCGCAGTTACTGAAATAAATGAGAAATACCTGTTCTTTTATTTGGCAAACCGTTGCGTGGCTTCCCTGTTCCGAATGGCTTCTCATTTTCTGTTTGAAATTTAAAATAAGACGGTGTTAAAGGAAGGAATTAAACATTTGCCGGTTTTTCTTCGTAATGTTTAACATACCTTTCGGACTACTCCCAAAGGCAGATTATCGTCCTCATCATCCTCGTCATCCTCCTCTTCTCTTTGTATATCTGTATCCTAAGAGTCGCAAGAGAAATATGCATAGCAGGATCAACTCGAGTTGGCACAACAAGCATAAGAACACCATGCATGATAATTGTTTTGGAACCAATGAATAGGACATTACCATTGGAAAAGTTTCCACCTCTTCACTTTCAAGCGGCCATGAAACATCGATATCTTCTAGGAATTGGTCGTCCTCCTGTCCAAATGAAGAAAAACGTTGAGTAACGGAGATTGACCTCCAAGATTCGAGTTGGGAGGAAAACTGGTGCTATTGTCAACTTCAGATACAGAGGAACACACTCTCCCGCGGTAAAATAAATATCATCACCAAAATATCCAGGCTTTTTAATAATTTTCTATTTAGTGGGTTTTTAGTCAAAGTTCTTTATGCCACTGACTTTTGTCTTACATACCTCGCAAGTACTACCGGGTAACATATAGGAAATATTCTCCATAAGGAGGCTAACGCCCTCTTTGACCTGATTCAAAATAGAAAGGGAAAAAAGGAAACTTAATTAATATTATTACTATTAAACACGCCAAAATATAATACTATTATAATACTATATTATACTACTATAATACTATAATACTATTATTAATATTAAATGCACATTTTTAATTATTAAGATTAGTACAGCTCATTTTGACGAATTGTACAGCGCCTAGAGCAGGCATGGATAGGCGCTATATAAATATTTATTTATTATTATTATTATGAATTTTACCTACGTACCAAATTGACTCGATTATTAAATTACAATGACCCTAAAAGGGGTCACAATTACCTCAGCATGCCTGGAGACCGTTGTCGAATTTCCTGTTCTCTCTTTGTTTTCATTCGCTCTTCTCTTCGATGCGCTACGTTCCTGGAAAGGGTTAAGGTAGCGTGAGAGTAGACAACTTGCACTTGAGAAATGTTAAACAGCAACTTCTTTCACTTGAGTCTAGCAACATCCACTGACTTACCACGTTCATTAAGGGGTCTGCTCCTGTACTTGAGGACTGCAACACATCAGTCGATGATACCTTTTAACTGAGGAAGTCAATGTATCGGTCACATGTACATATGGGTTACCGATCAAGTGTGAGGTCGGTGATGGCTGGGTATTGGCCATTCTTTTTTTTTTTTTTTTTTTTTTTTTTTTCGTTTTTTGATTTTCTTCATTTTTGGCGTGTTTATGGACCGAAGCGCAGTCGTGGTCCATGAACGTGTAATAAACGAACGAGCGGGAAAGATAGCTCAGTCCTCCGGGTTGGATAGCCAATCAAGAGCAGGATTTGGTATATCTTTCTCCATCGCGGAGTTAGCCATGAAATGAATATTAATATAATCAGCGTGAAGACTATAAGATGGGATATTCACTGAAGTTCATGTACAGGTGATTGAAGGAAACGCAAGCTTTACCTCCTCAGTATTTACAGTATCTGTCTCTCTGTTGATGAAAGACATCTTAAACTCTGACATTTCTGTTTTAAGCTTTTGAATTTCCTATCAGGAGAGAAAAAAATGTACAAATCATTTGCTTTGTTATGGTTCGACAAGTCATCCTTATCGACGAATCACTCGTGTCACGGCAGTGAGACAGGACTATCGAAAAAGTACCGTAATGATTCGATTTAGCGCCCCTTCGAATGTGTTTTTATTGACAAGCGCCCCTATTTCAATATTATAATATTATAGCACTGTCAGAGTATGTTTCAAGGAATGTTCATCTTCTTTGATTGCTAACACAGGTACTGCCGCATTACAAAAACAGTGGTCTTCATCTGAATTTCTAAACTGTTATGTCCATGTGAGTGCATAATTCATTCAAACGAATGATCTCTATCGGGCGTCGAAATAAATTAAAATTTACTCATGTTAACTGAACATTCACCACATGTTTGTTACTGTTACAGTTTCTGATCCTCTTTTTAATAAATACTGTATTAGAGTTTTGTTTTGAACATTCGGTTGTTTCTCAAAACAGAAATAAGCACCCTGTTCCGAACAAGCGCCCTGTCTCGAATAAGCGCTCTTCCTTGAAGTACCAAAAGTAAATAAGCGCCCCGGGCCCTAATATCGAACATTAAGGCAAGACGTTTTGACTTACCACTGAGTTAACATCCTGGTTACATTAGATAAACTTTATCAATTTCACGGTCCTTACTTTACTTATTGATTATGGTATGGGAGAGAGTTTGAGTTGTCCTGCTAGCTTTTTCACTGTTCAGTTAATATTCCAAGTCGCGTAGTCGTATTTTTCAACTGAGAGCTGCCAATAGTAAATTCATTATTGATTAAGGCTGCTTTGTTAGTGATAACATGGCGCACTGTACGAACATCTAACTTACAAGCACTGACGTCGTCCTGTGCCGTTCGGCAGTCTGTAGATGGGTCTCTAATCGGGACTTGTAGACTTCTTTCTCTGCCAGGCTCTAAGGGATTAACCAGAAAAGATCTGACTGTCATTTATTCGCCGGTTTTGACAGGGCAATTTTATATACTTGACGATTTAAATCAGTAAAAACACGCATGTAGAAACCTACCTCCTTCAGAGATGCTCTTAACTTCGTGACGGTTGATTGTTCGTCAGTCAAAGCTTTTTTTAATTTCCCCGGCATAGAGTGGACGGAGCCTTGAAGCATTTGCAGTGACCTATCCGCTCCTAGATAACAACATGAACAACTTGTGAAAGCTGCCGGCGGCTGACTTTATTTTAGACTGTGAGGGCTAAACTCCTGGCTCTTCAAAACATAGGCACGCAAGGCGTGCAAGAGTTATTTTTTTGTGAACTATAAGTCTCGGAGATAGCAGCATTCATGGAACTGTTTACAGTAATGATTTGGTTGATTTAACAAGTTTTTTGGTTGCGATGTACAGCAAGAAAGAAACTGGGAGTTTATGATGTACATACAATGTTACATCGGTAATGGTAAGATAACTAAATAGTATGCCATAAAATGTTTGACTGAAGAAACTACAGTAATCTGACACGTCTCCAGATTAATGTAGATACCATCTTATTTTTTAACAGGCAATTTTATTCGTTCTTTGATACAACCCACACTGTGATTGGTCTGACACTCGCACATGCATAGCTCTCTCACTCACCGATCACGTAGCCCTTCCCCCCGGCGGGGGGACTCCCTTATATGGGCTATATAGGTCTGTGCGGCCCCGAAGGGTATGGTTTTTCAGCCGTTTTGGTCATAAATAGGGTATCGATTTTAGCTGATTTTGGCCATTTTGATCATAAATAGGGTATGGTTTTTGCACTCTAGCCTTGATATGGGTATGCTTTAAGAAGAAGCCACTTTTTCATCATTATCGAAAAGAAAATCAACAAAAGCTCTTCACAAATTTATATGTTTACGGTAATTTAACATTGGTTTGAACTAGGGAGCTAATTATAACGCAGGTCTGAAACAGGGTTTTGATTTGAGGGTCAGGTCGTAAATAGGGTTTCGAATTTTTGGTCAGGTCATAAATAGGGTAAAGAATATCGCAGATTTTGGTCATAAATAGGGTAAGGGTTTTGGGAAGCGGGCCACACACCCCCGACCAATTTTTCTGGGAGTACCCCCTCGGGAGCCCTTCTAGCCCCCAAGAGGAATTTTTGCTCAAAAATACGCAAGTAAGAGAACTTTTCGCATTTTATACGAGTCGTAAGTTTACCCTTTTTACACAACACTACTTCACCGAAAATTGAAAGAAAGAGAAAAAAAACCTCTCTGGCACGTTGAAAGTCTGATTTAATTAAATTGCACTTTAACTTGGTGCCACACAGTCTTCAAAGAACATTTGAACAGTTTTCATACTTTTTACCTTTAAAAAATATCGGCCTGAAAAGAATGTCATAAAATGCCCATCAAATAAAAATATTAAAGTGCCACTGCAGAGACGTAAAAACCGTCCAGAAATGAAAGCTTCTTTTTTGTTTGATATCCTGGGAACAATAGCCGATAACTTGTAAGCTCTAATTGAATTTACTCCCATATGAAAAACAAAAGTGTCGAGTTACCATTTGTAACTAAAAATAGCAAACATCTCGTGGGAATAACAATAACAATAACAATAACATTTATTATTTGTATTGGGAACAAGTGGTGACGATTCGTCAGTTCTAATTGAATTTACCACCTTGTGAAAAACAAGAGTGTCAAATTACCCATTGTAACTAAAAAATAAAAGTATCTTGTTATATTTGCATGCAATAAGAACAAAGCAATCGTTACCTGCACTTACTATTGTAAACGTTAGAAATGCTTCAAATCTAAATAGTCTCGTCTCCTCTAAAACATGTCCTAAGAACTAGAACCGACGATTCGTGACCTCTAATTGAATTAACTCCTTGCGAAAAACAGAAGTATCAAGTTACCCTTTGTAATTAAAAATAAAAATATCTCGTGCCATTTGCCTACTACTAACTCAAGAACTGCTTCAAAACTCAAGACTCATCTCGTTCATAACTAGCCACCATTACACTGAAAATTATGCACTCTAAAACAACCCAATGTACGTATGTAACTGTCATACTCCCCTCCAAACCGGACTAAAAATCGCAAACCGGCCACATACACGCCACTCTTTATTTTTCAATTACCAAAGTCCTTGTGTTTATACATACCTTGTGTTTCTTACGTACCATTTACCTTTACAACAAGAAATTTGATTGGCTGTTCATAGTAGATCCAATCTGATTGGTGTGACATACATACATCTCTCACTCACTCACTCACTCACTCACCCATTGACCCGTCCATAACATACCCGACGCGCCGACTAAGAGGTATTTTTTTTACCAAAAAAAATAACTCAAAAACGATCCTTCACTGTACTTTTGACCACAAACCTCGGTCTTGACAAATCTTGCTACCACACTTCAGCTCATCCACTACTTGTTAATTATAGATCTCCCGAGATGGAGAAAAATCCAAATAAACGTTACCTCTGATTGAGTTCATCCACTCTGTTTTTGTGTGACCTAGCTACTCTTGCTGCTTCAGCTGCAGCTTTGCTCCCACATTCTCGTGTTGTCTCTTCAATGGACTCTTGTCGACGTCTCTCAGCGTTTTTCTAGGTAGAGTTGAAAACAATTCCAAAGATCAACACTAATTGATGACTTTTTTGTTTCAAACGTTGTTATCAAGTTGACAGTCTGAGCCCCTGAAGGGGAAGGGGGTGGGGGCAGGGGAGGACTCCTACATGAAATGTTCCATGACCCCCCCCCCCCCCCCCCCCCCGCCCCCACCCGGGAAATTGAAAGGAAATCTCTCAAAAGGCACTGGACTCATTTTTTTTTATGGGGTAGCGAATTTTAGCCATATGTGACTCAAAGAGATGCCTTAAAATTCAGGCTTATAAGAGGTAGCAATGTTGTAAGTGACAATGGTTGGCCAAGAGCAAGAGCCATGACAAAGAGAAGGTCAAAAGAAGTTTCCCAATTTCCCTAGTTTTTTTCATTTACTGAAAAACTTATTGCAGGCATTACGGATGTCTCTATTCTTATCTTCATAATTTTGTAGAGTGATCATGATCTTGATTCTGGGCTTGCAAAATCTTCTCCCTTCTCTGGTTATACTCTATCTGATGTTCTGACATTCCCAGTCCTCATGAGACATGATCATAAAATAATTATGTCATTAAAAATATTACCCTTGCAACAGCAAGTGCTTCCCCAACGGCCATTTCTCTCTACAGCACTGCTTCATTCCTCAACTTTCTTGTGAGTGTCTCTGTAAGGTTTCTCATTTCTTCTTGTTTCCTTTTCTCGGCTTCTTCTGCTGCTTTCTGCAGAGCTACCTGCTTTTCCTCCTGGGATCTCTCCCAAGCTGAACGTGCACGCTTCTTCTCTGCGACTTCACATCTGTACTGAATTTCTCCCACTTGCTCCTCAGCTCGCTAAAAAAGAGAAAATAAATTAAGCAGTCCAATAATCTTGTCTGAGGTTATAAACTGTATTTCCCATAAAGAGCAGGCTCTTACACTGATTCTCTATCAGTTTGCCAAGCATTCTTTGCTTTGTTGGGGAGGAGTGCATGGCGAGCCATAAGCACATCTGGATAGGAGGCTACATAAAAAGCAGAGTTTCTCAACTGCTGTCAATTGGTGAGAATTTTCTGCAGATAATTTTATTAATATTTGACACAATCTGAGATCAGGATTCAAATGAATGAAAGCAATATCAAATTATATCCACTAAATATTGAACAGAAATTTGGTTGAGCTTGTGCTCCACCTAACAGATACATGTAATACTTACAAGTGTTGGACCAATTGATTACTAGATGCCTAAAAAACACCTAGCCAAAGTATTGATTGCTTAACACTTCCAAGTTTCAGTTTACCTGGGATATACTTTTTCAGTCTTAGTATTAGCTATCTCGAACCTCTGCTACCTTGAACTATTTTTTGTTTTCCTTGAGAGTTTGAGAAAGCAGGCATCAACTGTATTTTTCTACTAGCATGATTGTATGATCTGAGAGAAACACAATGACTACCGGTACTCTCTATTACTGTTTTATGAGAACACCCATAAGATTATGTTTTCTCATCACTGTTATCAGTACATCAGCTTGTTATTATTGTATAGAGAATCAAATACATTAGATGTGGATCACTCTTGGAATAAAATGATTTGCCAAATTCATATTGACATTAATTGATATGAAATCAAGCAAAAAATGGTCAAGACAAGAGAATAGCATATAAAATTAAGACTTTTATTTCAATTATATTACCAGCCTAGCTTCTTCCAAGGCCTGTTCTCTCTCCTCATTCATTCGTTCTCTTAGTTCATTCAAAGATTGATTCAGCTTTGCAAGTGCCTTTGCTTCAGCAGCAGCAACCTGGTATTTATGAAAGAAACATTCAAAACATCACCTTTTGATGTAAAGTTAATTTTTCAGACCAGATGAGCAAATATTGAGTAATGATAATACTGATGACACTGAAGCCGGGATTACAAGACTTTTTTAAGCTGGGGTCTGTTAGTATTACAGAATAATATCCTAGTTAATTTGTAACTTCAAAAAATTACTCAAAAAATAAAGAAAGCTTAAAATAAAAAGAGCCTTTTTCTCTTGTTTCTTTTTCTTTTTCATTTTAAATCTCCAAACACACCCTTTAAGCAGGCGCAAAATAGAGCATGCGTGGACATTTAGCTACTCACAGCATCTCGGACTGCTTTCTCTTTGTCTTCTCTCATAACTTGCTGGATTTCATTCAGAAGCTCTGTTCCAATACCTGAAAATATACACAATTACGCACATTAAGTGAATCAAAATCAATCAAATTTACACTCAAAATTTACTACCAAACCGTAGCCATTATATCATATGATGATATTGTAAATTATTTAGATCAAAATTTCTCTTGTTATCAATTTCTTGATATGGCTGCAGTGTGCATTTAGCTTGATTTGCTCCCGAACACTATACCCTAACTTCATGTAATATTCCTTAGCACATCTTAGCCAGGTTTGGTAGATAGTTTTTATACGAACACTTCTGTTGAACTCGAGTACAGATCAGTTGTTCTAGAACATAGTGATCACGCCGAGGATTTTAAGACTATAGCAGCATATCTTTAGATGAAGAACGAAGACGATAAATACTTTACTTACATACGATGTTGTTGTGCGTAACCTTTTGTGTTTTTAAGGTTGTTCTGCCATTTAACATTCGTTCTAGCGTTAGCAAGGGATTTCCAGACGCCATCTTCAATTTTTGCGTCTCCTCGTAGCTATGCGAACGCGACTTAATGAAGTCCCAGTATCCCTTCTTACCTCACGGTGCGGCTGCCGGCTCTCCTTGCCCGTTGCGCTTCACACTTCTCTGCTGTAGGCGAATGATTCCTTAACCCCCAGTAATTTTCACAATAGTGGAAAAGAACTCTCACTAGTTTAATTTAGATGGACAAATCTATGCGAGAGCGTGATAGATCCTTCTCATAAACCCTGACTGTTGACAACGTCTCCTGACCATACAGTACAAAAACTAAATCGTAAATACTCTTTTTCTTTGGCCATCGTAGCCTAACAAGGAATAGCATGCAAACTGCGGTGATAAACATGATAAAAATACGCGTTGTTGGAAAACAAAAATGATACCTTTTTACTTGACGTTTCATATGTTTCAACATAAATCTTAGGGAGTGACCACTGAAAGTAGAAGTAGTCATCATAATACATCAAATATTTCCGCGATTGATCAAAACGCGTCACATGACTGAAACTGGGGAATATCCGAATGAAATTCCTCAATTTTCAAAATCGCCCGTGCGAAAAATATTTGAAGGATAATAAACACAATGGTCGCACACAGTAGCCTCCATTTGAAGCGAAAATATGCTCGGATATTTGTTCTTAGGGCCGATTTACACGGTACGACTTTGTCTTATAACACAAGCTTACGACGGGCTTACGACATGACCAAGGACCATTTACACGCGCACGACATTTTCACGTACTAAATTAAATATGCAAAAGTTTGTTTCGGGATTTTCAGAGCGAAAGTTCTAAACAGATATTTTAGCTGTCCTGTGCTTTAAAAAAAAACTTTATAACGAGACATTTTTCGCTTTAATCCGTTCAGTACTTTTCGAGAAACGGCTTCATGTGACTCAGTCAACAACAACTCCGTCCGCCATTTTGACGCAAGAAATTTGTCACAAAATACGTCATTTTCTATCGATTGCGGCTACGATTGTCGCAGCATTTTAAAACATGTTTTAAAATCCTACGACATTTTTTTGACGTACACAACAGTCGTAAGCGAGTTGTAGGTTTGATTGTGAAAGTAAATGTGAGGGATTAAAGAGATGTAGGCTGTGTAGGTATATCTTGGGAATTAATACGATGAAAGCTGTGTAGGTATATGTAGGGGATTCATGAGATGTATTGCTGTGTAGGTATACGAGGGAGATTAATGAGATGGAGGTTGTGTAGGTATATCTAGGGGATTAATTAGATGTAGATTGTGTAGGTATATGTAGGGGATTAATGAGATCTAGGCTGTGTAGGTATATGAGGGGGATTAATGAGATGTAGGATGTGCAGGTATATGAGGGGGATTAATGAGATGTAGGTTGTTTAGGTATATGTAGGGGATTAATGAGATGTAGGATGTGTAGTCACATGTGTAGTTATATGTTGGGAATTAATACGATGAAAGCTGTGTAGGTATATGCAGGGGACTGATGAGATGTATTGCTGTGTAGGTATACGAGGGGGATTAATGAGATGTAGGTTGTGTAGGTATACGTAGGGGATTAATGAGATGTAGGTTGTGCAGGTATATGTGGGGGATCAATGAGCTGTAGGCTGTGTAGGTATATGTATGGGATTGATGAGATGTAGGATGTGTAGGTATATGAGGGGGATTGATGAGATGTAGGCTGTGTAGGTATATGTTGGGAATTAATACGATGAAAGCTGTGTAGGTATATGTAGGGGATTGATGAGATGTATTGCTGTGTAGGTATACGAGGGGGATTAATGAGATGTAGGCTGTGTAGGTATATGTAGGGGATTAATGAGATGTAGGCTGTGTAGGTATATGTAGGGAATTAATGAGATCTAGGCTGTGTAGGTATATGAGGGGGATTAATGAGATGTAGGCTATGCAGGTATATTAGGGGGATTGATGAGATGTAGGCTGTGTAGGTATATGTTGGGAATTAATACGATGAAAGCTGTGTAGGTATATGTAGGATTAATGAGATGTATACTGTGTAGGTATATGAGGGGGGATTAATGAGATGTAGGCTGTGTAGGTATATGTAGGGAATTAATGAGATCTAGGCTGTGTAGGTATATGAGGGGGATTGGTGAGATGTAGGCTATGCAGGTATATTAGGGGGATTGATGAGATGTAGGCTGTGTAGGTATATGTTGGGAATTAATACGATGAAAGCTGTGTAGGTATATGTAGGATTAATGAGATGTATGCTGTGTAGGTATATGAGGGGGGATTAATGAGATGTAGGCTGTGTAGGTATATGTGAGGGATTAATGAGATGTAGGATGTGCAGGTATATATGTGGTTGAGGAAGAATACTTGATTATATATCCAGGCGGTATTGTTTTAAGAGAGATTAAGAGAGATGTATATATTACGGTGGAGTTATTAACTTATAAAGCGTCATAGCCAAACTAGACAAACGAGTTTCTGACACCGGCGGGATTTGATTATTCAAAATGGCGGACATACCTCAATTTAACCTATAATATGTTAATTTGTCAAACATTCTTTATATGCACGCTTGTGTTCTGTAACGGCTTTGTAATTTATGCTATACATACACTGTGTGTATAGCATAAATTACAAAGCCGTAATACTTCACTGCAATACGTTCACCGCGAGAGCAACCACCCGCCGATCACTACTAAGAACATTCCCGCCGGCATCAACAAACGACTGTCGTCCCTATCATCCGACAAAGCATCCTTTGACCAAGCCGCCCCTCCATACCAGAAAGCACTCGACGAAAGTGGATATCACTACACACTACGGTACGAACCAGCCAACACACGCAAACGGAGAAACCGACAACGTAATAACATCCCCTGGTACAATCCTCCTTTTAGCAAGAACACCAGCACCAACATCGCACACAAATTCCTCGCCCTAATAGACAACCACTTTCCGAAAGATCACAAGCTAAGAAAAATCTTCAACCGAAACACCATTAAGATCAGTTACAGCTACATGAACAACACAAAACAAATAATCGACAGCCATAACAAACGCATCCTAACTGCATCTATGCCGACTGGTGACATCGCCGCCGCCGCTACCATTAACAATAAAAAGACATGTAACTGCCGACAAAAGAACACATGCCCGCTCGACGGAAACTGCCTTCAATCATCTGTAATCTACTAAGTCACCGTAACACGCAAAGACAACAACACGACAGAAACGTACATCGGACTCACAGAGAACGACTTCAAAACTAGATACAGAAACCACACTGCATCATTCGGTACATTTGGCTGACCCCTAGTCCATGGACTACCCCGGCGGACCTGGTCCATGGACTACTTGAATGGACTACCCGTGGACTACCCTAAATGGACTACCCTGAAATTTGTGGCAAACATAAATTTAACGATGCCAGAACCCGAACAAAAGATGCGATCGATCGACTAACACATTACGGAACACTTGCGATGTAATAGATTTAAAGATCCGAACAAAAGACGCGATCGATCAGAACAGTTGCGATTTAATCCTCAAACTTTTCCTACCCTAACATCTGGACTTTTGTTACAAAATATTGGATTAGAGCGAGTTTTTCTTTTGTTACCTACATGATAAGACACGACATTCACATAACCCCACACACCCATACACCCATACACCTCCAATACACCGCCATTATGCATGTCTACCGCTGGCCAAATGAGTGTAGCTAGCAGGCGCAGTAGTTGCCCACGAGTCACTTACGGTCACTCACAATATGGGCCAATATGGAAAGCATGCTAGATGTTAAGTGGAAATTTTACATATATAATGCATTCATCTCTGACTCGTGAGCCAGTTCTTTACGCCATGACGGGGAACGAAAAAAGCAACTCATTTCCTTTATTTCGGTTGTAACATTTTGTGGCAAAGGTCCAGCTGGGGATTAAATCTGTTACATCGCAAGTGTTCCATAATTTGTGTTTCCCGATCGATCGCATCTTTTGTTCGGGTTCTACCATCGTTAAATTTATGTTTGCCACAAATTTCAGGGTGGTCCATTTAGGGTAGTCCACGGGTAGTCCATTCAAGTAGTCCATGGACCAGGTCCATCGGGGTAGTCCATGGACTAGAGGTCAGTGAAATGTACCAACCCGCATCATTCCGCCACACTAAACACAGAAACTCGACCGAACTCAGCAAGCACATCTGGACCCTCAAAGACAATAACATCGAACACTTTATTTCCTGGCGCATTCTCTCATCACACTCGCCGTACAACAGCTCAAGTAAAAGATGTAACCTTTGCCTTAAAGAAAAATTCCTTATCATCTGCCAACCCGAGCTATCAACACTAAACAAACGTAATGAACTCGTGTCATCTTGCCGCCACAGAAACAAAGCCCTCCTACGAAACAACTAACCCGATAAATTTCGCGCTGCATATATTATGTAAACTAGTAATAACCAAAGGTTAGAAAGTGCGGGCGAGGACGATATGAGGTCATTTTGGGTAAAAAAGGTTTATATTGTCCAAGGTATAGTCAGTAAGTGATGCATAGTAGTTATAAGGATGTGAAATATTTTCTAAGGCAATCCCTGCTCCTGCAGTTCTCCCCCCTCCCCTCGTTCCCGCTCTCCCCCTTAAACTCCCTCTATATTCCCTGTAATGATTGAGTCAAAATGAATTTTTGGAACTCAACAAATATTTATTGAAATATTATAACCTATAAAATTTTGAACATGTGATTTAAATGATTAACAAAGAATTCCAACAAAACGCATTGGTTATCATATGCAAAACTTGAACATGTTATTGGACAGTAACTATAACGAAACTATTATATAAATTTGAACAAGTGATTTCAATGATAAGTAAAAATTTCCAACAAAATGCATTTCTTATCATATGCAAAACTTGAACATGTTAGGAACTGTAACGAAACCAATATTGTTACATGATGTAAGTTGACATGAGAGGTAAATGTTCAGTTTGTCAACAAATTTGAATTCCTTGACAGTAACTTTTTTATTAGTATTTCTCAGAAGGTCTGGCCCTTGAAGCTGTCACAGATTAACTTCTATTGAGAATACAAAGTGTTTACTCTTATTCAAGTTCATTATTTCCTTGATGTAATTTGATGTTGTGTCCACTAGCATTGTAATGTTCTCAACGGAAAGTAACGCTTCAGAAATTTGATCGGATGTTAGCGGAGTGTCTTCTTTGTTCTTGTTCAGAAGACATTGCAACACATCGGTGAATGCAGTGAACCACGTTTCAGTGCCATCAACATCAGCACAAAGTCTTGCTGACATAGCTTTCTTTGATGATTTCGTTTTCTGGGTGGCACTACATGATGGGCAGGTGACAATTTTATCATTTATGGTGTATGGTATCTTCTTGTTACATGATTTAAGTTGACATTGGAGGTAAATGTTAAGTTTGTCAACAAATTTGAATAGACCATTTTACAGTTGTCTGCTCGGTGACCTGGCCTTTGTATGGCAGCGAGGCTAGAGTTGACCTTGTTTTGATACAGACCTCACTGCTTTTGTCATGTAAATGCACCTAGTTAGCATCAGAACAACTTGTTTTACACAACAAAAGCAGAGAGGTCTGTATCAAAACAAGGTCAACTCTAGCCTCGCTGCCATACAAAGGCCAGGTCACTGAGCAGACAACTGTAAAATGGTCTATTCCTTGACAGTAACTTTTTTATCTGTATTTCTCAGAAGGTTTGACCCTTGAACTTGTTCAAGTAGAGGTGGTACTTCTTCGAATGTTGTTGTCACTGTCGTTCCTAACATGGTGTTTCCGGAATAGTTTTTAACACTAAGATTCTTGATGCTGTAACTCTTGGAGGTTTGGAGTTTATTTATCATTTCATCCCAGATGTGAAGAACTGCGTTCCCAGTTGCATCTTCTATTGCACAGTCTTCTTTCACTGTGCCATTTTCTCCATTTCTTTTCTTGACTTGCTTAGGTGGTTTGCCGCCAAGAGTGATAACTCCTTTGACGTTTACCTTTTGGTTTCTTGTGAGATTCTGTAGGTGGTTCAATGATATGTCAGTGGAAGTTACAGCAGGACCATTTTGTGCAGTGCAATCTGCAGATAGTGATGATGGTGTATATTGGAAGGTAACATCACCATTGGACATTTGCAGTAATGTTGATTGTTGGTTGACCAGAATCTGTCCATTGTCCTCCCTGACATTAACGAGCTTTACTGGATTTCCTGTGGTTTCAAAATGCTGACACTGATTGTGTGTTGATTGATCAAATCCAACAACTCTCAAGGTTTTAGTGCGAGAGGCAACTTGATCATTGCCATAAAATAGTTTTATTGCATTTTCAAATTCATGTAGATTGGGTACCGCTGATGGCTGTCGAGTAAGAAGAAGTTGCCAGTCTTCTGTAGTTGAATCTCCAGTTCTGAGACGCTTTAATAAATCTTTAAAAGAAACCTGTTCTGGGTTAGAACCTTTTACTGTTTGATTTTGAGTTAATTTTAGAACTTTGTCAAACATCAAATATGCAAGATGGCCTTGTTCACCTAGAACCCCTGATGGCTTTGTATGATACAAAGGTTTGCCTGCGACAGGTGGTAATTGTGCAGTGTCCCCTATTAAAATAATTGATACATTTCCAAAAACTTCCTCCTGTTGCTCAGTTGCCTGCCTACAGCGTTTATCAATCCAGCCAAGCAATGTTTGACCAATCATAGAGTACTCGTCGATAAGTATGTATTTAATGTCATGTAGTTTATCTTGTAATCTTACTAGGGTTTGGCCTTTGAGATCTGTGTTGCCCCTGGGGCCAACAGGTAAGCTCAGAAGTGAGTGAATGGTTATACCATTTACACTGAATGAAGCTTTTCCAGTAGTTGCTGTCACAGTACAATTATTTTGCAGGAGGTTTCTCAATGCATTGATAAGGTAACTTTTGCCTGTTCCAGCAAAGCCATTTATTATCAGATGCAAAGGTGACTGAGGGTCCGGGTTGTTGAAATGGTCTTTCACTATATTGAATGCAAGTGACTGCATGCTACTAAAAGTATTTATATCTACATTGAAGTTTTGTTCTTGACTTTCATAAAACTGTGTTTAGGATTTTATCTAAGAACTCATTTCTAACAGTTGCTGTGGGGTGTATGAATAACTGTAGCTGTGCCAGTCATTTTCTGAGAAGGCTTCAAAATTGTTTGTATAAGTTGAGTTAATTAAGTCTGCTAAAACCATCCATTCTTCGCGTTGCTGCTCTGGTTGTACACAATTTTCACTTTGCTGAATATCAGAGAGAGACTGTATGTCTTCCAGCTTTCCATGCCAATCAGGTACGTGTTTTTTTTGCAAAATTTGTTTGCAAGAAACTTTTTCACTGTAAAATAAATACATCATCGCTGCTTGCTTGGTTTTCCCATGCGTCATCCTGTTTGTTTTTCCAAGGTTTATATCTTAGCAATTGGTACTTACAGTATAATCCAAAATTTGTACTTTTTGGATTGGATGAATACGTGGGGAAAACTCTTGGTGCTACATTGTTTAGTTGATCTACTAATTTTCCATTGACAAGTTTGTATTTCATTGCAAACTGAAGAAAATTTTAAATTACGCAAGTCACATTTTACAGTGCCTTGATATTTTTCACGTTGAGCATACACATCAAGCAAACTGTCTGTTGTTGCTCTATCATCAGGTTTTTTTGTTACATTAGGCCTTCGCGAACCATTTAAGTTGATAGGGATTACATTAAAGGACGAGCTTACAAGGTTTAAGAAAAGTAAATTGTGCATTGCTTCTTGTGCAGAAAAATCTCGCTGGCCAAGTGTTTTCATCACAGTTTTCTTAATCATGGATGCAGCATTGGCATTTATTTGTGAATTATGTACAATATTACTGAATGCTTGCTTAAGAAGATGCGATCTGGATTCAGTTTTTGCTGCATACTTTGCCAAGTACTTCACACATGCATGGTAATCTACAACTACTTGAATGTCACAATTTGCACGCCAGCCTTGAAGTTGAAGGCGCTGGTGGTTGTTAACTCTGTGATCATTTCTTTTTGTAATTACCTGAACTCTGTATTTTGATGTGTTGTCTTTTGAATGAATGCTCAAAATGCAATGATGTTTTTTCGCAAGTCTCAAATGGAAAGTTAAATCGACATTTTGGGTCTGTTTCATTGTTCTTTTTTCGCAAACAATAACTTGTACTACATCGAGTGTGTCTTTGAACCATATTCAACAAATCAACGTAGTCAGTGTCAGAATGTTTGATATTTTTGTGGTATTCTTGACAAGGATGAATAGAAGGTTTTATCCACAGGCCATTATCTGGAGGATTTGGGTTACAGGTGGACAATAACCAATCAACATATTGACAGATCTTCTCAGCAGCTATTTTCCCCTCACTCACTATTGTACTGGTAGCATTATCTTTATTATTTTCTGCCAAATAACCACTAAGTGCAGTTTCACTTAACTTGCATAGGCCTGGATCATTGCTGAGTTTGACAACACCATGGCAATGAATGCTCCCTCTAGACTGATACTCAAATCTGTACCAGTGCCATTTTGCATCAAGTGAATCATATAGCCAGTGCTTGATAAATTGTTTCAAGCGTTCAGTAAAAAACCAATCAACAATGTGAGGATTGTAATAACATTTTGACGTCTCGTTTCAGATAAGCTTTTTCCTTTATCTGTTTTGTTTCCAATAAGAGAATAATAATGTAATTCTGGCCAATGCATATCTGCTGCTGAAAATGTGAAAAAGAATGTGGGAGGTCCAGCATGTTGAATGATTGCTTTCAAATCCTCTTTTGCTTTGTACCAATAAGCATCTGGCCCACTTATGTTAGTAATGTAACGGGACAGCTTTGTCATCTAAAGGTTTGCATTATTGTTGTCAACCATTTCTCTTATTTCTTCCAAAGTCAGATGTTGTTCTCCACGATTTTGTTTTACAAATATTCCGGTTTGTTGTAGGATTTGTTTACGCTGAATCACGTTTAAAGCCCAATATGAAAACCTCGGATGATTTGCAAACCGGTAAATCCATTTATTGTCCTTTTTCTCTGCAAATTTAATAAGGTGTTTTATCTTTTCTTTCAGAGTTATATTTTTTTTCAAATTGCAGGATTTCTTGGATCTCCTTTACCATCAGGAAACAATGTTGGAAATGCCATTGTGGCTAAAAAGGGAGTGACATACTCATTTAAAGGGCTATTACCCAAATTTGGCCTGTTCATATGTCCCTGTGAAACATTCTGACGAATGAAATCAATTTCTTGTCGCTGGGTGTCATTAACAGGTAGCAACCTGGAAGAATCTGTATTACTGTTATAAACAACATCATCTTCATTAGAAACAGGACCAACATCTGGTCTGGAAGTTGCGTTATCCTCTAATGAAGTCTCATCTGTTTCTATAGAAAGAATTTCATTGGGAACATCATTCTCTGGTAAAGAATTGAATGCGTGATAATTTAATTCAATGTGTGAATAATGTGGATTATTTTTAACAAGCTAGTGAATTGCATCTGAAACCACTTGTCTTCTCACCGAAAGGTTTTTAACAAAATTTCCTTTTCCTTTAACTTTAACAAGAATTATTGATAAATCTTTAGGGTATCTTGGAAGTAAATGTGCCAATTCACTGACATCTTGAGGAAAATTTATTGTATGTGCTGAATATCCTCTTTGTCCTCCTGGTTTAATATAAATATGCATTATAGGAAGAGCTTTAGCAATAAGCATTTCTTCTATTTGCGTTAAACCAGGAAGTTCACTGGGTACTGGTGAGGGTATCATTAAGTTTTCCTTGGAGAATTTTTTTGGTGACTCCTTTTCCCTTGAGCACCTAGAACACTTATAATTTTGCAGACATTTTGGTGCCACTCTCAATGGCCATGCTTCAAAACAAATTTTGCTTTGGTAAATGGCATAATTATTGGAATTATGGAATTTAGTTATATTTTCTTTTGCCCAACTCTGTTTGTGAATATCTCCATTTTTTTCTGCATCAAAATTTAGTAAGTACTGTTTTTGTGTAATGGTACAGTTACCCTCTGGCTGATTATTACATGCCTTTTTTACAATATTTTCAGGACTTTGTTCTTGTTTCCTTTTTCTCTGCCTATTATCTCGCCTGTTTTGAAGTCTCTTTTGATGTTGCTCGTGTGATTCTGATAATTTTAATTTAAGATATGTCAAGGCATTCTTATTAATAGTATGAGGTTCTGTAGAAACATAATGCAAGTCTTCTATGAAAACAACAAACAATACTCTTTGGTTTTTATTAGCAGGAGGTGGAGTTATTGTAGTGCCCTCTGGGCAAGAAAGCCTTGATTCAATGATATGAATTACACAATTAAGTTGATTGGCTACAGCTTGTATGATAATGTTGTCACACCATGTGCCTGGTGTTGCCATTCTTTTCAAATAACTTTTCGATGAATCCTCGGATATACTCTCTACAAACAACTCAGCATGTTGTTCTAAATAGCTAACACCAGCTTGCCTTACAGCAATATGAAACTCAGAAGTGCCATAATACTGATGTGAAATTGCTCTGAAAAAGCAGTCACCAGAACTACCAACATCCAAAGCCTGCAAACCTTTACGACATAGTCTATTAATCATTCGGTCATATGAACTGTTTTCAGCACTTGTACTTGAAGCATTTGTATCCATTTGAGATGAGTGTCTATTGTCTGGATTCATATCACCAGAAAGTGTTGTAAAAAGTACAAACCTGGAAGATTTTTTCAATGAAGGCTTTGAATTATTACACCTTAATTTTTGAAATATTCTGTTATGAGCTGGAACATTTTTTGCATTTAGCTTTGAACCAAAGTAATAATAGTGAAAACAACTTTCATAGCAGTGTCTTAGAAACCAAGTTTTAAATGTTTTGCAGAAGTAGTTAAAACCGGATGAGCTAGGACAATTTTTTTGAAAAATAAGTTTAATTTGTTTTCTCTCCTGTCTGTGTTTTAGAAATTGAAACAATTTCTGTTTAGGTATTCTCGAGGGTTCCCTGTCTCTTTTACCACATCGAACTGATTTGGCAGAAAGCCCACGCGGGGGTTCCCCGTCTGTTTTATCACATCGTACTGATTTGGCAGAATGATCACGCATTTTTCAGCTAAATCAAACACTTCTGTACCTTTGCAGTCGAAGGGTTTGTAGAGGTTTGTTTATATTTGAAATCGCAGCAAGCAAATTAGCTAAACTTTGGTTGGCTTCAACGAATGACCTGGACTTACATGATTCGCGACAGCTTCGCTGTGCTCGGTAAGATTTTTATCAAAACACCTGGGCTTACACGTGATGGACTCATACACTGTATTTGCTGTGTTTACACCGTGAAAGCTCCGTGTTTTATGCAAGGCTTGTATCAATACAGTTGACTTGTTTCGTGGTGAACAAAATGGTTCAGTGGTATAATTGTAGCAAAACTGTGCCAAAATTTCAAAAACAAACTGGTTCTATATTGCACACGCACGATGAAATGAAAAGCTTCTATTCGCCTTGTACGTGAAAGAAGTCACTGAAGGACGATGCTATTGAAGTATACCTTCTCATACGTTAAGATGATGTTTACAACTAAAAAACCTTAAACAAAAATTCACTACATATTGTATATAAGCGGTGGTAAAGATTGTTCTCATTAAAGCCCCTAATTAGTGGGCAACCACGAAACCGGCTTGTAGGGACGAACTTGTAGTTTATTTGTGTTTTTCCTCCCACATTATATACTTCGCTCTACTCTGATGTATTGAGCACTGTTTTACGAAAATCAAATTTTACACTTTATATATGTATATTTTGTTTTTTCTACACGCAGTATTTATAATTTAGGGCAATTTTCGACGCAATTTCAAACATTGGCTTAAACGCGTAACGGCTGAAATCATTGCGCAATTACCAAGAGCATGTCACGTAAATTGTATACAACGTCTTTACCACCTGTGCCTTCATAGTGCCTCTCACCACCCGGCAAGGAGTATAAACGGGTACCATTCAGTTTTTTAGGGACTTGAAGTTGATACAGGTACACACAGAGACCCAGTGGGCTAATGGTTGGCTGAGAGGGACCAGTAATCTGAAGGAGTATATTGCATGACGGGAAGAAACGTTAGGCGAGATAGCCCAAAGGGGCCTTTTGATTTTGTTTTGTTGTTATTCTCCCTGAGAGTCAAAATCAATGTGTTTTAAACAGCGGGGAAATGAAGGGTTGCAACATATCATTTAGAAAATTCTTGTATTTAACATCTAGACACGTTTCACGTAACTCCAGCTCGGAGAGTAAAGGCTCTTTATTACCCATGATTCTGGTATCAGAATGTTAATTAAAGGATTCTAAATTTTTCATTGGCATACGTCATTAAGGTTTCTGTCTCAAATATAATTGAACTAAATCGAAATGGGTGTAAATTGTAAGCACTTCTTTGACATAAAACAACCGGTTCTATGGGCATTGCTATGTAAAAATCTCTACCACAGCTGACTCGTCCCCAGTCGTCTTCATTCAACACGCGGCAGGGCGCAAGGTGAGGAAGGGGTGATCTCACCCTGCACTCCCGCCTCGCCCCGTTCCGCGCTCTGCATGAAGTTGTATGGAAACGACTGGGAACGAGTCAGCTACCACAGTACCGGTAAAATAGAGCGTCAGTTTGTCGTTAGTATAAGACTACATAAGTTTTCGGCGACATGTTAGCGCTGATCAGATTATGACACGTGACAATCTCACGCAAACTATCTTTTGGAAGCCATACTGTATATTTACAACTGTCATGTTACTAATTTCACATAAGGCATATTGACTTTAATAGCGTCAGAGAGGGAAGCAGCACAAGAAGCACCAATATTGTTCTCACTCAAATTCAAATTAGTCAATACGGGTTGACTTTAATAGCATCAGAGAGGGAAGCAGCACCAAAATCACCAATATTGTTCCGGCTCCAAATCCAAATTAGTCAATACGGTATTGACTTTAATAGCATCAGAGAGGGAAGCAGCACCAGAAGCACCAATATTGTTCCACCTCAAATCCAAATTAGTCAATACGGTATTGACTTTAATAGCATCAGAGAGGGAAGCAGCACCAGAAGCATCAATATCGTTCCCACTCAAATCCAAATTAGTCAATACGGTATTGACTTTAATAGCATCAGAGAGGGAAGCAGCACCAGAAGCACCAATATTGTTCCAGCTCAAATCCAAATTAGTCAATACGGTATTGACTTTAATAGCATCAGAGAGGGAAGTAGCACCAGAAGCACCAATATTGTTCCCACTCAAATCCAAATTAGTCAATACGGTATTGACTTTAATAGCATCCGAGAGGGAAGCAGCACCAGAAGCACCAATATTGTTCCAGCTCAAATCCAAATTAGTCAATACGGTATTGACTTTAATAGCATCAGAGAGGGAAGCAGCACCAGAATCACCAATATTGTTCCAGCTCAAATCCAAATTAGTCAATACGGTATTGACTTTAATAGCATCAGAGAGGGAAGTAGCACCAGAAGCACCAATATTGTTCCCACTCAAATCCAAATTAGTCAATACGGTATTGACTTTAATAGCGTCAGAGAGGGAAGCAGCACCAGAAGCACCAATATTGTTCCGGCTCAAATCCAAATTAGTCAATACGGTATTGACTTTAATAGCATCAGAGAGGGAAGCAGCACCAAAATCACCAATATTGTTCCAGCTCACATCCAAATTAGTCAATACGGTATTGACTTTAATAGCATCAGAGAGGGAAGCAGCACCAGAAGCACCAATATCGTTCCAGCTCAAATCCAAATTAGTCAATACGGTATTGACTTTAATAGCATCAGAGAGGGAAGCAGCACCAGAAGCACCAATATTGTTCCGGCTCAAATCCAAATTAGTCAATATGGTATTGACTTTAATAGCATCAGAGAGGGAAGCTGCACCAGAAGCACCAATATAGTTCAAGGTCAAATCCAAATTAGTCAATACGGTATTGACTTTAATAGCATCAGAGAGGGAAGCAGCACCAGAAGCACCAATATTGTTCCAGCTCAAATCCAAATTAGTCAATACGGTATTGACTTTAATAGCATCAGAGAGGGAAGCTGCACCAGAAGCACCAATATAGTTCAAGGTCAAATCCAAATTAGTCAATACGGTATTGACTTTAATAGCATCCGAGAGGGAAGCAGCACCAGAAGCACCAATATCGTTCCCACTCAAATCCAAATTAGTCAATACGGTATTGACTTTAATAGCATCAGAGAGGGAAGCAGCACCAGAAGCACCAATATTGTTCCGGCTCAAATCCAAATTAGTCAATACGGTATTGACTTTAATAGCATCAGAGAGGGAAGCAGCACCAAAATCACCAATATTGTTCCAGCTCACATCCAAATTAGTCAATACGGTATTGACTTTAATAGCATCAGAGAGGGAAGCAGCACCAGAAGCACCAATATCGTTCCAGCTCAAATCCAAATTAGTCAATACGGTATTGACTTTAATAGCATCAGAGAGGGAAGCAGCACCAGAAGCACCAATATTGTTCCGGCTCAAATCCAAATTAGTCAATATGGTATTGACTTTAATAGCATCAGAGAGGGAAGCTGCACCAGAAGCACCAATATAGTTCAAGGTCAAATCCAAATTAGTCAATACGGTATTGACTTTAATAGCATCAGAAAGTAAACCAGCATCAGAATCCTCCGGAATCTCTATAGCCAAATGAGTCAAAGAAGTATTTACAGTAAGGGCCTCACAGAAATACTCAAAGTACAACGGTGCATCAAGTACTGTTTCATCATTTAACCCTAAAGCCGTAATGTGGAGGTGGGCACCAAAAGTATGCAACAATTGCGATTGAAGGTTTTCCTTATGGGTTGCGCACTCCTCTACACAGTCAAACGCGAATTTCAGATTCCTACTTATTTGACTTTCGCCGTTTATATGTGCTGCGATGCTTTTTACAAGACCCACTGCGGTTTCTTCGCATCGTGAGACAACAATTCCACTCATGAACAAAAACGCTTGGTTCAGTTCATCTAAATATCTCTCATCAGTTACTACTGTGTCACAGTCAACTTCTCCGCTGAGAATCTTCGAAGCGAGATAGAAACCACTAAAGAATTCTTGAAAACTCTTGTGCATAAATCCGTAACGCACACAACGTCTTCTTCGACTACCTAGACTGACTTGGACTGATAAAAATCCAAACTTGGTTAAAAGACTTAAAACAGTCGAACTGCAATCAAATCTGCTTTCTTCAATATATAGCTGTCCTTCACACAGAGATTTGAACGCCATATGCCCCAGATGTATCAGCTCTTTCTCGTAAACTTTAATCAGGTCGTCGTTGGTACTCGGCAATTGGTTCTTCTCTTCATATCTTCTCAAAACACAAAGTACAATTTCAATGTACAATTGAGTCCTGCCCGTCGGAAAAGAACCCTGGAAATCCTCGCAAAGAAGACAAAGTAAAGTGGTGTTCAAAGGATTTGCCATCATTTCACGTAAGTCTTTAGATCCTGACCTAAGTAGTTCTAGGAGTTTGTAAGCCAAAGGTCTGTTGTTTTTAAAATACTTGAAGATGAAGCTTTCTGCATCTTCCGTAGTGAATCCCACAATTTCCCACAGGGTATCACAGAACCGCCTAAATTTCATTCCAACTTCATGTCTAGATGTAAAAACGATGTGACACTTAGAGAACTCTCGACCTTGAACGAGTTTTAAGTACATGGCCAGTTTACTAGGATCATCCATTTCATCTAAACCATCAAGTACTAACAAAACTTTGGACTGATTTTCACGGATGAATTTGAAAATGTTTTCTTTGGATTCTTTGTTAATATCTTCGGGGAGAATTTGTTCTTCGATAGCCTCCCAGATGTTAGTTTCGATATCATGGCATCTAAGCAGTAGCAGCAATTCGATTTCTGGAAAAGACTCGTCCCATTCTTCCTGTCTATTTGCCCAGTCATACGCCAGCTTTTGACAGTAAGTTGTCTTTCCCATGCCAGGATCTCCTTCAATCAAAACAGTCCGTGGCTTCTGACATCCTTCATGGGCTTTGAAGATAGCTGTCATGTTGGTGATTTCTTCAGCCAGTGTTCCTCTTGCTTTTTCTTTGTTCCAAAACCTGAGCCTGGTGAAAATCTCATCCAGATGAAAGCTGAAATCTTCACACCATGGTACTGGCAGCACACTTCCTTCACGAGTTTTGTAGAGCTGGCGGATTCTTTCTATCTCATTTACTGGATAAGGCATGCCTAGAAAAAGAGAAAACGACAATAAATCAGATGAGAAAATACGCTTTTTATGTTAATCAAGCTAGGAAATATAAATTACTTCGGTTTCACATGAGAGGCAAAAATTATAATTTACAGTTATGTTTACCATGCATAAGATATCGGCAGGAATGTCTATGATGTCGACTTGCTTGATCTCTTTTTTGGCACTTGATAAATAAAAGTTTCCCAATTCTATAGGATCATTGTCGTATCGGAATATTCAGGCACTGCGTTCTAACAGCAAAGACCGCTTTCACGTTCAGCACCACTGAAAAGTTACAGTATGACATAAGCGTAACAAACTTACCTGTTGCAATGTACTTAATAAATGTTATGAATAAAATGTTGACAAAACGTCCTTCTCCAGAAGAATCACAGAAACAAAATTTAAAAGGTATACATTTGAAATTTTCAAAGTAGAGGGAGCCAGAGTAAAAAAGTCGAATATGCCGTTATTAATACTAGGTCAAAAGACAATACTATTCTCCTCTTTCAAAACAGTTGCAAATAACTTGGTGCTGATCAAATTGTGTTTAGTCTTGGAAAAATGCAAGTTAAACTAAGGCAAAACATTTTAAGCCTTTGACTTCGGTGATTTATTTTACCTCAAAACGGAAATTGGACGCTGCACATAGCTATATGTAACTGTCCTCCCCAGGGGGATGGAATTGGGCGCTGTTATCGCGAGTAATTGAAGCTGAGCACGCAAAGGATGAGCACGCAAAAATCTCTCTTGAACGAGGCAATTATTTCAATGTTTTGTTGGAACGTGCGCACATAGGGAAATTTGTTAAAATTTTCTTTGAGTTCTGCATGTTCTTTTTGGCTTACTCTTTTTAGCAGTTTTGCTGAAATGTACCCTTTTTTCTGCTCGTTGGGAAAGTTTCCGTCCTCGCAGCTGGGAAAGTGACTATTTCACGGAATGGCGTCCATGACGAGAAAGGCCCTGTTTTTCCCCCATTTTCAGGGCATAAATTCCAAGGATGACTACCAGTATTTCTTTGTTTTCTTTGTTGCACTTTCATATATTCAATAAAAAGGCATTTATGGAATAAGAAGAAGTCACACTGTATCAGCAGAACGGAATACTGACAAGAGTCGGTTCTGACATGACTATGCCATTTGTAACTATTGTCAAATCAGAACTCACCCACATCTCCAGAAGATTCCGTCGCACTATCCAGCTCATTCATTTTGTCCTTGATGCAGTCCTCGTTCTTTTTCCACTGCATCAGGAGCTCCTTGTAATGTTCCTCAGTGATAGGGTCCGTTTTCGGATGTATGATTTTGTCCATGGCATCACCATAACCAGCTCCTCCTAATCTCACCAGTGTTTCCCGGATGTTCTCGCAGTAGTTAACAAATACTGCATCACTAACACGGGCTTTATCTGCATGGCCAAGCACAGCATTCATGAAATACCTCACACGGGCTATGTCAGCCTCGCGACTGGTGTCTGCTGCATGAGGAGGTGCGTCCCAGCCAGCTGTTGGTGGAGTCAACTTACAAACTGTCCTTAACAGAACCATAAGAAGTGTAGGGTCAAAGTCTTTGGATGCCACCGAGGAGGCGCGATCAGGATACAGTTGACCCCATTGCTTTGACGTGAGGATTCTTTGCGTTCGAAGTGACCGCAGTGTGTCATGATTTTGATAGTCTTTCAAATGTTTCCGAAGATTTTGTGGTAGAATGATTCTGTCAAATGTTTCCCTCAGGACTCCTGAACCCACAGTGACCAGAATCTGACACAACTGAGCATAATTGGATTCTGCTTTCGTGGAGGTTAATTTGGGAGTGGTGCCTACAACAGTTCACATAAAAGCACTTGATGAGTCACCTCTTACAATCTACCTCCCGAGGACGTTATTTAATGCTTTGTTACCATGGTCCTAAAAGCCAGGCAATTCTGAATTTCGGGGAAAGACAATGGAATCATGGCACACGGCCAAAACTGTTGAGGCTGACAATAATTCATGCCCACTCCTGAGACAATATAACATTCTTTTAAACAAACATTAATTTGAGCGCTTTTTGCATTCTTCCGAACATTCTTTTTAGTGCGTATTTAATTTATGCCAATTACTCTCTATATTCTATACTCTATATTCTATATGTTCGTTTAACTTGCTCATTTGCTCTACTTGTTTTGAGATTTGCTGAGTAGTCTAATCGGTAAGTACATAAATTTGGTTTTCGTTTTCCGACACTCAATTGAAAACCGCTCTAACTTGTTGGACTCATCATTTGATCCTAACTCTTCTTGCGGTATCGTGTACCACTAAGCACCAAGAACCTTGGTGAAGTTCATCGTCTTTAAAATTTTCGTTATTGGTATTAATAAAGATAGTAAGCCTCCGTATTATGAAAGCGTCCGTATTGTGTATGGGTTATTGACCAAGTGTGAGGTCAAGATGGCTGGATATTGACCAAGTTCTTTTTTTGCGTGTTTATGGACCGAGACGGAGTCGAGGTCCAAAAACACGCGAAAAAAGAACGAGGCCAATATCCAGCCATCTTGACCGAACAAGCTTGGTCAATAAAGGATTTCTTATATGGCTTTCGGGGAAATTTTTCTTGCGGGACACTGCGGGTAGTCCCGAGCGGGCAAGATAGCTCCATCTTGCCCGCTCGGGTAGCCAATCACAGCGCAGGATTTGATTCATCTTGCCCGCTCACGGAGCTAGCCATATAATAAATCATGTTATGTAACTTTGCAGGAAGTTGTAAGTATACGAAAATTTTAATACACCTACTGTCTCCAACGTGTTCTTACGGGAACATCTATATCACGGACAGTTAATTTGAACTCAAAAATCCAGAATTCATACATTAGTAAACAGTTCATATACGTCTTTATTTATAAATCTGTTGCTGCCGATTCAGATCTGCTATTTACCTGCATGGTCCTCGCCAAGCATCCTCTTGGTACCCTGGGTACTAGAAACAGATAAAACTGCAGGAGATTTGTGTTTTCGTCTTTGAGTTGAACATTTAACAAAATTGGTTTGACCTGCACATAGAAAGGTATTTTGAATTAAACAAAAGATTAGCCAGAAAGTTTGCATTTTAAACAACCATCAGTTCTTCCTGGTATGCCGATTAACACTAATACAATATTAAAAGTTAAATGAACATGCAAAAATGCTCCTCACTACAGTTTTTTTTTAGAGGTGAAGTCGAAAAATGTAAACATAACGGCTTTAATGAAACATTACACAACTGAAATCAAATCACTCTTACATCGGTCAGTCACCCAACGTTCATACCAGACGAAATACTTGTACTGCTGATATCAAAGATGTCTTATTTGTGGCGACTTGAAAGAAATTTATTAAAACTAAAGCTTAAACTGACTATTTTAAAAAGGTTTTTTTATCATCTGCATCTAAAGTTATCTTCTTGAAACCCTGTTATAATACCATGTCAAAGGAAAGTGAAAATCATGTTTCCTTATAGCTACACTATCACATCGCACCACAGGTGTGATCTGAATTTCGGGTTCAACAAAATTGGGAAAATTCCTGCTATTGAGCTAAAACAGCAAACTAATTGAGAGCCACTTGTTAATTACGTTAAAATCGAGAGAACAGTTTTTTTATGTTGGTTTTACTGGCTTATCAAATCCTTGCAACCTACCTTGTCTGGGTTGCAGACTAACGTAGTGTTTCTCGTGGATGTGTCCCAAAACAAGCAGGTTGGTGTTGCCAACAACACGATCTGGATTGATGATTAAATCACAGTCAAGACTGCTGATTACACGAATAGGCGTTTTGTAGCAGTTTGCTGCGGCACGGAGAACCAAGTGATCGCCCCATGTGCCATCCTTTTCCATGCTTCTCAAGTAATCAGCCCATGATGGGCATCCATGGACAAAGTTGAACAAATCTGTTCCATCGGTCTTTGAGAGCGAAAAAAGTTTAAAGTTAATTGAATGTACTAAAAGTAGCTGACACGATATGTCAGTCGTCCTGACCTATACCAAAATAAACGGCGTTTGGTTTTCAATATTCTTAACAATAATTCACGTTTTTACAATCGATGGGTATTCAAAACCTAACCCGGTTGTTACTAGATTTATGGAATTATGTTGACACATAGTTTATCTAATAAGGTAACATCTCTCGATTGGGTCAGGGACACAAAGTACCAAAGTACTGGTACCAAAGCTTTTGCTGGTTATTTTGTCCGGCAATAACTATGATTACGTACTCGAGAAAGGACTATAATATTTAAATTCCATCATCAGTTACTCGAAGAGATTTCAGAGCCCGGTTTTAGCACACTTTCATTCACATCAGAAGACACCTGTGGACCGCTTACTTACCAATTTGGGGGAGTTCCTGAGGCATCCGACTAACTTTTTCCGAAGTTCAGTCACCGAAATTTGGATTCCTTTCACGCTTTGCAGTTGCTCTGACAGTGCGTAGAACATACAGTTTCCCGATCCTGGGTTGTCACAAATGCTGAATCCCTTATCTGAAGCAATCTTTTGCAGATTTTCTGTTGCGTCAGATTTCTTGCTGAACTCGTTTGCATCACCCTCCATTTGCTGCAGATCACGAATACTTTTCATAGCTGGAAGCAGTCAAAATTCTTGCCGTTATAATAATCTTCTATCTAATTGGTTAGCTGAGTAAAAGATCACGCGTTTGTCTGGTTTATATATATAATTTATTACTGCAAGTCACGACTAAATATTCTACTAAACTCCGAAAGAATAGGAAATTGTACGAAATAACAACAAATTAGGATTTAGGATTTCAGTGTCGAAAGTAATCAGGCAATTACTGACTTGGGTTTTGGTTTTGGGTTTCCTAGGTTTTCAGATTGGCTGAGTAGTCTAATTGGTAAGTACATTGGTTTGGTGTTTTCGTTTTACGACTTTCATTTAAAAACCGCTCTAACCTATTGGACTCATTATTTGATCCTTACTCTTCTTGAGGTCTCGTGTGCCACTAAGCACCAAGACACTAGGTGAAGTGCATCGTCTTCACAATTTTCCATATTAGTACAAATGAAGAGTATGGAAGAGTCCGTATTATAGAGGTAAATGAACTGTCTAAGAATGTATGAATTCTGGAATTTTGGGATCAAATATTAATTGTCCGTAATATAAAGGTGTCCGTAAGAAGAGGTTCGGGTGTATTCAAATTTTCGTAATCTTAGAACTTCCTGCAAACCTGGACATAACATGACTTATTTATAAAATTGTTACAGTTCGGAGCTGTTATTTACCTGCATGGTCCTCGACAAGCATTCTCTTGGTATCCTGGGCATTAGAAGACGATAAAACTGCAGGAAATTTGGGTTTTGGGCTTTGAGCTGAATCTTTAACAAAATTAGTTTGACCTGCAAACAGAGAGATATTTTAAATTAAACAAAAGAGTAACCATTTTTGAAAATCAGCAGTTTAGCCTGGTATGCCGATTAACACTAATACAATTAAACGTGTTTCTCCAAGAACTGTTTCTGGGTGAAGTCCAAAAATATCAACATAACGGCTTCACTGAAACATTACAGACCTGAAATCAAAAATCACACTTTCACCGAATTAGTTTGGTCATACTTTAGACAGCCGGGTCCAGTGTCCAGTTTATCATTCTTAATGTGTGGTGCTACAAAATTTGATTAAAAACGTCTTTTTTTTTCACGTCACAGTCACTATCACTAGTTATAAATTTGTAGATATCCTACAAAAATGCCCTACAAGTACATACCATCAACGAGGGTTAACATTTGGTTAACAAGACCTCGACTTTGTTTGGCCCAGTTGTAATTCTTCTTATAGGAAGAACGTAACAGTTCAGCCTCCTGAAGTCTTGTCTCTCTATCTTTATTCCAGACTTTCTTGATGGCTTCAGCCCATACCAGAGGATTCTCAGAATCAATGACACATGCTGAACCAAACGGTACTTTACCTAGGGCTTCTCCAAATCCTGAGTTCTTGCTAACAAGTACAGGGAGACCAGCTGATAATGCCTCTAAGCCAGTCAAGCCAAATCCCTCTGTTCTGGAAGGCATCAGTACAAGATCTACTTCGCAGAACAATCGTTTCAAATCCTCTCTGCTTTGCAGGAAGCTTCTCACTGTCAGGCGGTGAGCAGGAAGACCACACTCAAGCAGACGCTTTGCTATGTCCTCGTGCTTTCCTTCAGGTGCACCAACGAAAACAAGATGAGCATCATTCAACTCAGCGACGGCTTTGCCAGCAACATCAAAACCTTTTAACTGAAAATCTTCAGCATCTCCGCGGCCAAACACTAAAATGCCGCATCGTTCTCTCTCTTCAGCAGCATGTTCAACATCCACAAATTCATTAAAGACACCAGGGGTAATGTTAAGAATGGCTTCATCTTTCTTACACCAGCGAAGATATCTGCGAAAAGCCTCGCACAACTTCGGCCCAACGCCCACAACGAAGTCAGCCTTTTCGCAAAGTTCCACTTCTACTTTGTGCTTCTTCTCGCCCGTGGAAATCGGATTTTGGTAGGACTTATACATTCCCAGTTCCTCTGGGTCTGTGTGGACAACTTGAATCCACTTACATTTGTGAGACTTCCTTATTACTTGTGCTTGGTGACCAAGCTTCACGCCATGACCAACGATGACATCAATTTGCAAATGATCTGGCGGAAAGCTAAGCCATTCTAGTTCATCGTACCCAGTCAGTCTTGTTGCCTCGACAATTTCAATGTGGTGATCACGGGCCGTTCTCTTGTCTTCTTCGCTGCATTGTGGAACAAAGAAAGAGATTTCCACCTCAGGACATTTAGCCAACTCTATGGCTAATTCTCTGTTTATGGTGGAGAGTCCGCCTTTAGTTGACCTCCATTCTGATGCCAGTATTGTTACATGTAATTTGCCAGGGGACGGATATAGCTGGCCATGTTCTCGAGATTTCTGTGAAGGTGAAGTCATTGCCACCTGCCGGGAGATCACACTCCTACGAGGAAAAAAGAAGCAGACTTGTAAAAGCCATACCGTGAAGTGTCTACATGTTAAAAACATTGCCCATTTTAGCCTTTGCATCTGATTACTTCAGCCATATGGCGTCAAACTTCCTTACAGAGCTAAATATAGAGATGAAGTAAGCCAAGCTTTTTCAAGACTCAACCGAGACCGATATAACAATTCCACAACTGCTGTTAGACTCACAGTAATGCAGAAATAATTTCCATCTCATTTACGTTTGGACATCTTAATATTACAGTCAAACCTGTATTAAGCGGACCTCTTAAGCGGTCCACTTGAGATTGAAAGACCATTTAAAAAGAACACGTTATATTATAAGTCAGAAGCCACTGTAAGGAATGTTTTATACTTTTGGGATTACGTCCGCAACTATATCAATGTAATCGCGTTCATTTGTTTGTTAAAGGAGGAGTGAAAATTGATCGACAACTATTCAGATTATGCTGCAGCCTTCAAGTCATAAAACAGGCGAAATAATTTCAAAAAAGAGAACACAACGAACTCTGACATGAGACGGATCAAGCATGCATGGGAGGAAATCTCGGGAGTGTCTAATCAACGCGGACCGCGGGTCGCGGGTCGCGGGTAAGCAGCGCGGGTCGCGGGTAGGCAGCGCGGGTCGCGGGTAAGCGGTGCGGATCGCGAGTAAACAGCGCTGGTCACGCAAACTTGAAAAATAATCATAAGCAAAAAACCTGAAACAAACGTGTTGATAGACCAATAAAGGATGATCTTTGGTAGACCTATCTTCAAAAACGTTTTTTAAAACACCTGTTCCTTTGGCCGACTCTTGTGACCCATGTTATGTTTATAAATTAAATGACCGGGGTGGTAATCCTGATAAGCCGTCATTTGTTTTTCAGACCAGTAAGTTTAAAGCAAAATTCGCACTTAGCATGGACAGTACTGAATACCATATCTTGAGTCAAGAATTTTGTTTTTTGGACGGGAAGGTAAAGAGGTGCAAAGGTTTGGTTTCACTGACTTGTACCTCTCGCCACAATGAAATGTGAAAGTGAAGACTGTTGCTCAGTCGAGCTTTTTTAGAACAACTTTTAACGAAGTTCTGTGGAAAGAAAGTCGAAATACTGTAAGAAGTATTTCTTAACTTTAATCTTCATGGCCGGGTTAATGATATGGCATGGTCAAATATGGCGGGTTTGCGACGGTCAGTTGATTCTCATGCCCTGAATCGGGAAGAGTCAAGACTAGCGAATGTTATTTTCTAAGATTGCCGGAACCGGCAGGCTCCCAGGTTAAGAAAAGAAGCCAGAAGACGTTTTAAAGCACTGTGTAATCGTCAACAAGGCCAAGGAAGACTTAGAGAATTTCAATGAAGAGGACAACGATCGAAAATATTTACACAGGTGGGTCGAATCGTACCGTTACTAAGTACTCCGAAAATGAATCAAGCGGAGACCATTCACGCCAACTGGGTGAAAAGAGACCGTATGAACATGCCCCTTCTCTATGCAGCTCATGCGGATGTCCGAGACAACGTGCAGCTGGAAGTAGAATATAAGGCACTTTAAAATGGCAACGGCAAGGGAGGCAGTAGTCCCTCCCTGGCAAAGACAAGACAAAGCGAAAAGAAGTCAACTAGAAAGGGCGAAAGGTCGCGGATGGAAGATCTAAGGGACGAGGATAGGGCCGGTGACTCAAACAACCCGATGGCTAGTACTCCTAACCCGTGCGATCGGCACAACGCAAGTGTCGAGTCTAGGAGGTCTTACGAGGCAAGAGGTAGTCGTTACAGGCCGATACGAAGCAGATTATTTTTACAGAAGCTTCAAACGGCAAAGCAAGAGAACGAGACAACTAAAGCTAAATCAAGTTCTTCGCAGTCGTCTCTCGAAGGGACTCTTATTGTAGTTAATCCTAAGAGTGACAGTTCCGGTTACAAAGTTCAAACTGGAAATAATCCCTCTCGCCAATGTGAACATTTTTCAAAACCACATCATGTGGAGAACGCTAGATATTAAAGAGTGCCTGAGACCAGTTATCTTCTACAGCAGTTCTCCTTAACCGACAGCGAAGTTTTGTTAGTGTTGGGTAACACACCAACGCGTACGGTTATCCCGGAGCAGCTCCTTTATAAAAATACAACATCGTCCAGATCCAGGAAAACAATAGTAGAAGATCTTTTGAGAAAACACGCGCGCCAGAAATCAGCATGCACAGATTTGGACTTAAGGAAAAAAAAGAAAAGAAAACAGGAACTGTGCCAAGATGTCGAGCATGTAGAAAACTGCAAAATGAGGGAGAGTCAACAGTTACCGTTAAAGGGTTGTGCGTTCCGCACAGTCAATATTTTGTAACGGAAACTATGTTTTATTTTTGCCCGAGCGTGCCTTGTGTCAACAGCATACCCTCTGAGACTAATTTACAGCCCCCCTACCACCCGTAGTATTGTGGCTAACAAATTGTCAGTAACTGAACCACGAGAAATAAGTTAAAAGAGGATAGCTTACCAATAGAGTAGCCTCTTAACTCGAACTTGTTAACTCGAAACTTGGTTGCAATTAACCAAGTTACCTTTATTTGTCCAGTTTTTGAAACGTTAATCGGGCAAACACCAAGCAAGCTCACGAATCCACGACACTGCCATTTCGTTGGGTCGGCTTGTTTTCAAAGAAGCTTTCTCAGAAGGATCCTTAATTTTCATTCAACGTTTACGTTAAACACGACGCGTGACTGTATTTTATAACTGAAAGGAAGGTCTCCTAAACCAAGGCAATTAGTGCTAGATTTCAGCCGGACTAATTATTTTGCACATCGTTGGGTAGTTTAGTAATAAATACTTTGATTTATTGTCACTCATTTTAGTCTGATGAATAGTTCAGCCGATGGGACATCCTGGGAACGTTTGACCTTCGTAGCAGTGTTTTTTGGTTTGCGAGAGAGTGTAAAGGGCTTTGGATAGAAAACACGTCTACGTACGCTAGGAAACGCTTAATTTTAACCGTTTCTACACCAGAGGGCGAGTTACAAGCATGACCCACAAACTGTCCTATTAGTGCTCAAACGGGGCTATTGATAACCAATCACGTACCAGAATTTTGTTATAGTTTTCATTACACGGGAAATATCATCGAGAAAATCCGGTTAACGGATACGGCTTTCTTTCAAATACGAGTTGAACCAGTAAGGCGATGTCTTACTCAAAACATTCATTTCTAGTTTCTCAATACGATAAAAACGTAGGAAGGCCGTGTTCAAGTTAAGATTAACTACCATTTGCTCGGACATAAAATACTAAAACACACAAAGCGAATTTTACTACGAAAATGTACTTAACTCACGACAACATATCATAGTCAGGGCCCCTGCTCATACCAGCCTAGCACTCGAGAAGCTGACCTGTTTAAACAAAGCTGACTTTACTCTATCTCTTCTGTTGAAGAAATCGTATACTTTATATTCATTTGTCGATCAAGTTCAGTCGATCCCACGCGCCGAGTTAATATTTTGCTAAGCTTGCGATCTCTAGAACTCCAGACAAAATAGAGGATCTGAGGACACACTAGATCAGTTACATAAAATATTCAATGCTTTTACAGCTTTGATCAAATCAAACTTTACATTCGAAACATTTTTATTATTATCACATTTCTGCTCTTTGGTTTGAGTCTAGTCGGATGCGACAAAAGCAAAAACATATTTATATAAAAAACAATGCACGTTTTCAAACGCTCGGCAAATACCGAGTTCAGGAAGACTTGATTAGATCTGTAGTTGTTGCGATACTTTTAATTATAAGGTAACAACCGTCCAAACGTAGTGTAAATTGACATGTTATGAAAAACAACGGGAATATAAACAACAAACACATCAAGCTGAGCCAAAGTGATACGATATTCGTTTTAAAAGACCTCGTAATATTAGAAATTCACTTTAGTTCGTGTGAAATAAGTTACTTTTAAGCAGATTTAAACTTCTCTTTTCTCAATATATCAAGAATATTTTTATTTCATTGAGATGGACCAGCCCACACGTTTTCGCAGCCCGCCATAAGTACATGTTACCAAGGTGGTAGTATTTGCAAGTTTCCGGTAATCTGTTTCATAGACTACACTCATTCCTTCTTCATTTTACGTCTTTATTCTCCCTGTGAATGTCGGTTGGTTTTGGAAATTGAAATTTAAAGGTTATCTATCACAATTAAGAGCCAATTAAAAGTTTATGTATAATGCGCATTTTCTGAAAATAAGTGAACCATTGTGACTCACAGAAATAACTTGTAACATGTAATGACGCGTGCTAAATATCTTACCCTTTATCAACAATGGCCGCATCCCGGGGGGGGGGGGGGAGGGGGGAAGGTGATCCCAGAAAAATTGGATGGGGGTGTGCGGCCCGCTTCCCAAAAACCTTGCCCTATTTATGACCAAAATCTGCGATATTCCCAACCCTATTTATGACCTGACCAAAAATTCGAAACCGTGTTTATGACCTAACCCTTAAATCAAAACCCTGTTTCGGACCTGCGTTATAATTAGTTCCCTTGTTCAGACCAATGCTAAATAACCGTAAACATAATTTGTGAAGGGCTTTTGTTGATTTTCTTTTCGATAATGATGAAAAAGTGGCTTCTTCTTAAAAACATACCCATATCAAGGCTAGAGTGCAAAAACCATACCCTATTTATGACCAAAATGGCCAAAATCAGCTAAAATCGATACCCTATTTATGACCAAAACAGCTGAAAAACCATTCCCTTTGGGGTCGCACATACCTATATAACCCATATAAGGGAGTTACCCCCCGGGAGGGGAGGGGGGCGCATCAGGCGAAATCGTACTGCATTTGTGAAAGACCGCAAATGTAAATACGTTATTTATTTAATGTAACGTTACAGTGGCATTACACCTGGTTTTGTAATTTGATATTGGATAAGAGATGGTCCAAAGAGAAATAATATAAATAGCCTGCGTAGCTTGGCGGTTTAAGCAATTTTTTTCAGCAATTTGAGTGCGAGCGCACAAAACAGCGAAGCCGCGAGGAACTGATTGCCTGGATTACCCGCATTTTTTATTGCCGCCCCCTATTTCATAATTTGACAACCCGATGACAGGTTTGGTGGTGAATCGTATTAACACAGTCTGCGAACAGGCTCCCGGTTGGGTTTAGGGCGAGCTAACTGAGTGTAGTCTAGGGCGAGCGGGACGACCCGAGAGCGGCCCCACTCGCTTCGCTCGCGGATTCACGCTTCAGTTGCAGAATTTTTTTCTGCCCTCGTTGGGAGCCTGTTCGCAGGCTATATTAACACAGCTAATCAGAAAGAATAATACCGGTTTCGCCCCATGGCGAGTTCGCCCCCACTATGAAATTTTTATTTCGAGTTCGTCCCCGCTCACGCGTCCAGCCGTCTCTTCTCGGGGAGGAACGCAGACCGGACTCGAGAAAGCGGCGGAAATCGAGCCTACCACGTCTATCGCACCCAACTTTTCGAGTTCGCCCAAAAATTTTGTGTGCGACTTCGTTTAAAACTTTTTAATTAAACGTTTACGTAGTTGCCGAGGTATTAAACGTTTTCGAAGAACCATTTCAGTCTACCCAACTTTTCGAGTTTGATAAGCTTAGATCATTGTGCGCTTGTTGCAGCCGGCGCGTACACGGTAACCAAGTCAAACAAAGCCCATTGATCGATCGGTTGACCTTGAAAGATAAACGACGCGTAATAAGAAACCCCCAGCCAACTTGGCAGGGAAAAGTCACTGTGATACTATAGAGTCTATCAAAACAAAACTATCCGATGCGGTGTTTGCTCGATGGCGGCGAAGCGCAAAGCCTAACAACGATACTGGCTCTCGTAGACGACAACATTCTTGTTTGGCGAGCGCGAACAGTGAAACACGGTAAAAATCATGCTTTTGCCAAAGCCTGTTGGGCAAACGGCCATCACATCTCTCCTATGACACAAATTGTTTTCAGCTGTTTCTTGCTCGTGTTTGGCAGTTAAATATTTCGAGAGAGTCGCGAAGAATATTCAGGCGCGAAAACGCTTTCGACAACGCTTTCTCAATTATTTTCTGTTTACACGCCAAAGATCTGCGTTGTAATCAGTGTTGTTCCTTGGAGCTGTCCCTTGCGAGATTAGCGAAGATTTTGATTGATGTATTAGCCTTCTGATCCAATGGCAATGGCCCGTAAGCCAGCGTATTGGATAGACTGCAAAACAGTCGTTTTCGGACGTTTTCGGAGGATGCGATCCTCGCGTGTGAAGCGCACGAGCCTCACACGCCCGGCGTCTCTCCCCGTTCTCCCTCACCGTTTTTACACTCGCTCCAGACCGTCGCTCGCGTTCGCAAAAATACGACTGTTTTGTAGTCTAGCGTATTGGACTAACAAAAAGTTGCCGGTTATCCCTGCAAGCGGTTTCTCAGTTGTATCTCTCCCAGGCTCCCCACGGCTTCGCCGCTCTTTGGCGCTCGTTATCGCGGCTTCGCGGCTTTCTTAGCGCGCTAAAATTGCTTAAAAACCGCCAAGCTACGTAGGCTATAACATAAATTGTTTGGGGTTATTAGGTCTAAAAAATATCAGATTTCTAGCTGATTACTTTCACACTCTCCGCCTCCGCTGTGCAATTGTGCAATAGTGTGACAGAAAGGCCTCTTGTTTTATTTTTTTTTTAATTGTCTAGCAGACAGATTAGATTAGAAGAGTCACGCTATATCAACAGCTATGCAATAAATTACCTTCGTGATCGTTTGCTCTGGCATGGGCTTTAAATTAAGCAGAATGAAATTGATCTATTAAGCCGGTTTCACTTTAAATAACTTTTAAGAACTTTGATTAAACTTCGTCTTCTCAAGTTTATAGGTCATGAATTTTGTTTCATTTGGAATGTGTTAACCAAAACAAACTCTGGGTCGGAAATCGTGTGTTTACATAATCAACAACAACAACAATTTATTGGTATTCCCATATACATGGTGTTACCTAAATACAGAATCGCTAAATAAAAAAGTCAAAAACGAAACAAATTACAACAGCAACAAGAAAGAAAAATAAACAGTTAGTTACAAGATTAGAATTGATTGTTTAGCTGACCGGAAAGGGACAGGCATCAAATCTGTCATCGTTAGTAACTGTAGCCAACCAAAGAAAACATTGTACGATTTCTTTTGTCTTTTGTTCTAAAAATCGAAGAGTGTGTTGTAATCGAACTCGGGACGTTGTAAGAGGCAAAATATATATGTTCAAAATTCTATAGTGAGTGAGCGATTTTTAGCGCAAACTTTATCGGGAAAACATTCAGGCAAACATCTAATTCCCAACATCTGATTGTTTATACAAAATATCATTTACATAACATTGCGATCATATTGAAAACAAAAGATATGACAGGCCTACACGGACTCCCCTCGTGAATTGCGATAGCGATGCATTTTAGCCTTCAATTCAATTTTCGCTCTAACTAGCGTATCTTTTAAAGATTTGCCTCTCTTATATGATATAATCGGAGGTTTAGTATAGATGCTTTTCAGCAACGGCTGGTTTTGTATTACAACCCAGTTATTCATTACAATTTTTTTTAGGCCACGTACTGCTGGGTGATATGTCGTGACAAATGCCAAAACTTTCGTTTGAGTCTTTTTTCTTTGTTGGAGAGCCAACCTTCTGTCCTCGAAGCGGACTCCTGTTAGGGACCTCTCAATGAAGTTATTAGGATATCCTCGCGCTTTGAGGCGCAGTTTGAAGTTTGAGAGGCACTCTTCAAAAGTGGTTTGTGAAGAGTTTGTTCTTAGGAGTCTTGTCTCTTCGCCTTTGATAAAACCTCGTTTTACACCCGGAGGGTGGCAGGAGGTGAAATGCGCGTATTGGAAGGTTTCTGTCGGCTTGTAGTGGGTCTTGATGTCAAGGATAGAGTCAGTTTGAAATCTATCCCCTTTGTATATTATTGTGTCAAGGAAAGTAATTTCACTCACTGAAATTTCAGCTGTGAATTTCATTGAAGAGTGGAACTGGTTGGCTTGTTCAATGAACAAATTGATATCTTGCTTGTTTTGATTCCATAGGGAGAAAACGTCATCGATGTAACGTTTCCATTCTATTGGCTTGATTCTGCTTTGGCGGATGAGTTTTGTTTCAATTTCTGCCATGAAGTTGTTTGCAAAACAACTGCCATTTTAGTACCCATGGCAGTGCCGTGCGTTTGCATATAGAGGGGAGAGGAACGGTTTAGGGAGGAGGGAGAAACGGCCAAAAAAAAAATAGGAAGGAGGGAGAAAGGAAGCAAAAAAATAGGGAGAAGGGAGAACCAGAGCATAAAAAGGGAGAAGGGAGAATGTTCTCCAAAAAATGTGACATGAATGTTCAAGGTCTTACCGACCCACAGATGAGGGCAGCTTTGGCCACGAACTGCAAGTTAAAGTGTATTTAAGAGTTCTCGCTTGTAGTCTCAACAATTTCAAGCCTTCGACCTCCCCTTGGGTCCCTGGGGTCCCCTTGTGAGTCTTGTGAGGTCATTATTTATACACCATACCCAGTCTTGGCCGAGCGGAGACGACAGCACTGATCTGCCTGATTTCCGGTCTTTTGTGACTTCTTTTGTCTGGCGTCGGTTTTAGCGGTCTCAACGAATTTGAAGTTTTCGGAGTTTTTTTGAGTATCAAGTCTATCAAGGTGAGTGAATGTTATTTTAATGTGAATGTTTTCGGTGTTACGGAAGATTGTTTTGAAATTGAATCACGAAAGTCTCCTTCCTTCTTTTTTTTATTATCATTATTTTAAGACTATAACGCTGCATGGTTTATGACCTGCCGCTGAAAGTCATGAAACACCAGAAGAATTAACACCCAGCAATGTGAAATAAACTCTACAAGTTCAGTGAATTACACCTGATGCATAGATTGATTTCAGGCCATTTAAACTTTCAGTTCAAATGAAATCGCTATTGTTGAGGTCTCGAAGATCAAGGTCAAGGCGATAGTGAATACGAAATGTCTTGCATGTGGACCATGTGTGTGTTTAGGTCTGTTTGGGCATCACCAAAGAAACAAGTAATGCTTTCCAATTCGGTGTTTTCATTAGGTTCCCATCAAATAAATGTATAGTGATCATGAGCAACGTGATCTTTTTTATAGCCCTTGAAATCG